>NW_020169845.1:650808-676734 GCF_002117355.1 Postia placenta MAD-698-R-SB12 | reverse complement strand
TGTCACGAGTTGGTACGGTGTCTAGCCGTTTTTAATTTTTCCTTTTCGCGGGCTCGAACCCGCGACCTCTGTACTACCTGCCTGATATGGACACGTCGTTATCTACTGTACGATTAGATTAGATGGGACGGCAGCGCACGGCACAGCTCGGGCCCCGCTGACGCAGCCACTCTGACTCACCGGCCCCCGGGGCCGCGTCGGCATGCTGCGCACAGACCAGCTGCGCACGGACCAACGCGCACAGCCTGCCCTAAATCTTCCCATGTATATAAACCAGCCTCTGCTGCCCTAGGGACCTCAGTTTCGACCTCTTGTCCCTAGGTCAGTAAGCTCTCCTGTACTTACTTCTTTTACTTACTAACTAATACACTCTTGTCCCTAGCCTTAGGTTTGAGCCTCGCTCACCATCGCTTCGGTGAGAACTAGTCGGACGCCCCTCACTTCTAGGTCTTTTCCTGTCGCTTGACCTCAAGTCGCGACAATCGCGGATGTACAGGTCTGCCGCACCTTCTGCCGTCAGGGTCTCCTGACAGGCCGAGAAGTGGACCTGCTTGGTAAAGCGGTCGGCGGTAACCAGGATCGAGTCGAATCCATCAGACTTCGGCAAGCCGACGATCATATCCGTGGTGATGATCTGCCACGGGCGCTCGGGGATCTCGTTCGGCTTCAGCGGACCCTGAGGCTTGGCTGGGAATGTCTTGGTACGGTTGCACACGTCGCAGGTGCTTACGTACTCATTGACGAATTTGGACATCCCAGGCCACCAGTAATTCCGCGACACGAGCTCCAGGGTTTTGGCGCGACCACCATGACCGGCGATCGGCGAGTCGTGGTGGATCTTGACTATATCCCGCCGGAGCTCCGCATTCTTTGGGACGTACACGCACCCGCGGAACAGCAGAAGCCCTTGTTCGGCATTCCACTCCTCAAAACCCCTTTGCAGCCGGGGCGGCCCGAGGTCTTGCACCTTTTCAAGTGCCTCGGCCACCTCCCGATCCTTCTCCGAACACTCCCTGATGCGCTCCAGAAGCGACTGATCGGCCGTCACCGAGGCATGACCGCGCCTGGCGGAGGCGATGCGGAAGCGCTCCGGCTTGAGAACTACTTGATCGGTGTTATCGTCCTCATCGCCGATCTGGTGATCTGATCGTCGCGACAGGGCATTAGCCTTTCCATTCGACGTCCCGGCTTTGTGCGTGATGCGGAAGTCGAAGCGAGCCAGGAACAGTGACCATCGCGCTTGACGACGCGTGAGGTGCTGTGACGTGCGCCAGTACTCGAGATTCTTATGATCGGTTACGATCTCGAACTGATTGGGTAGGCCCTCGAGATAGTGGTGCCAGTCGTCCAGTGCTTCGATGATCGCGAGCATCTCCTTATCGTAGATCTCGTAGTTCCGCTGTGCCGGGTCCATCGCATGTGATCTGAAGGCAATAGGATGCCATTTGCCATCGTCCTGCTTCTGCATCAACACGCCGCCAGTGGCATATCCTGAGGCGTCGACCTCAATGCGCGTCTCCCGATTGGGATCGTACAGCGCCAGGACTGGAGTCGTCGCGAAGAGCCGTTTGAGCTCGTCGAAGGCGTGCTGCTCCTCTTCGCCCCAATGCCATGGGTCGTTTCCTGTGAGCCGGTCGAGTGGTCGCGAGATCTTAGCGAAGTCTTTAATGAAGCGGCGGTAGAAATTGGAGAACCCCCGGAACTTCTGGACATCCTTTTTGTTCCGGGGTACCGGCCACTCATTAATTCCTTTTAGCTTCGCGGGATCCATCGCTACCTCATCGCCACCGAACACATAGCCGACATAGTCGACCTTGGGAACGTCCCATTCGCACTTCTCAGGCTTCAGGAATAGATCGTTGTCCTGAAGGCGACGAAGAACCTCGTGCGTGACCTTTTTGTGCTCCTCCTTGTTGGTAGAGAAGATGAGTATGTCATCAAGGTATACGAGGATCTTGCCACCGACGATGAGATCGTGGAAGATCTCGTTCATCATTGCCTGGAAAGTGGCGGGGGAGTTGGTGAGGCCAAAGAACATCACTAGGGGTTCGTACAGCCCCCGGTTAGTCACAAAGGCCGCCTTCCATTCGTCACCGGCCTTGATCCGGACGTTGTTGTATCCCCATCGGACATCGAACTTGGTGAAGAGCGTGGCACCGCGGAGCTTATCTACCATCTCGGCGATCAGCGGCAAAGGATAGCGGTTTTTAACAGTGATCGCATTCAACCGGCGGTAGTCCTGCACGGGTCGAAGTGTTCCCTCTTTCTTTTTGATGAAGAAGAAAGGGGACGAGATGGGTGACTTCGACTCCCGTATGTAGCCTTTCGCCAACTGCCCTTTTAGGAACTTGTCCAGTTCCTCTTGTTCGTTGTTCGACAGGGGATACACCTTCGAATGGAACGTCGAGTAGCCGGGCACGAGTTCGATTGCATGATCGTACGGCTTCCTTTCGGGTAACCGTTCTGATGCTTCCTTGGAGAAGACATTCAGGAACTCATGGTACTGTTTAGGTACCGACTCCTCAGCGGTCTTAACGACCTTCTTCTTGATTTCTTCCTCAGCGAACAGCTGGGAATACGTGTGCCCTGCTGCGACGAACAGCTGAGGGGCGCCGGGAAGCGTGATACCTTGCTCCCAGGCCTCGATCAAGTCGGCTTCGCTCCATTCTACCTCCACCGGATCATCTTCGGGTTCGAAGTCCGGGAGCACCTTGCTCCGGCAAGCGCCTATGACTGACCGTTTGGACTTCGGCGAACGCCTGCGCGCCGTGGGCCTGACCCCCGTATCACGCGCAGTCGCCGCTTGCTCCATTTGGCCAGCCCTTCTGGCACTGCACGCCTCAGGGCATCGTGATAATTTGAGGGAGCCTTTTTCCCAATCGATGTCAGGGTTGTGCTTGCGCAGCCAGTCCAACCCGACAATCACATCTTCCGGACCGATGTCCGTGACCGTGAACACCGTCTTCTCGACGTGTTCTCCAATGTGCATCTGTAGCACTGCTACCTCCGAGATGCTTCCGTCTTTATTTAGGGTGCCGTCGATATTGTATAGCGGAATCGGCTCTTTTAATTTCCGCGTTTGCACCTTATTTTCTTCAACGAATCGCTTGTTGATAAACTTCGTGGTGGCTCTGCTGTCCACCATAGCGATTATGTCCTTGTGCCATCTTTTTCCTTGAAGTCGAACTGGGATGTGAAAGTGCTGGGACCCCTGGTCCAACTCATACACCATTGCAGTCGACAATACATCATACTTGTTACAGGATATATGCGGCCCGACGCGTGCGGCACGAAGCGCGGACCGGATCAAAAACCCTCCTCCTTCATCGCCCGATAGTGCTCGAGCTCCTCACGCATCGACTTCACCTGTGCCATTAAGTCCGCCAGCTCCGATTGCTCGGATTTCGCTGAAGCGGCACTTATACTTGCCGAGGGTGATGTCGTGACGGGGGCGCCTGTCGCGGCCTGGGTGGATCCCGAGGCAACCGTAGCCCGCGCGTCGGCGCGTTTTGTGTAAGGCTTGTCCTTACAGTTAGGGCACTCGAAACGTCGGTACCCTTGCTTCCCACAGCCGAAGCATGTGCCGGGGAAGTTGCCTCTCCCGACGGCCGCGTTGATGCTGGCCGAAGCGGCGTGCGTCGAAGGTGCACCACCACGTGCCCCGCCGCGTCCTCGACCTCGTGCCGAGAAGAAGTTGTTCAGCTCGGGCCGACGGGCCCGGCTGATGTCGAGGATCTGCTCGACCTCGGTGGCGCGCTTCTCAGCTGCTTGCCACGTGGCGAAGGTCTTGAGCTCGATCTTTCGGTACACGCGGGAGGGGATGCCGCTCAGGTACTTGTCGCGTAGCTCCAGGTCCCCATACCCAGAGCGGTCCGCCGGACCCTTGAACAGCGCGGAGAATTCCGCAGCGGTGCGTTTTTTGCTGACCGACTTGTCCGCGCAGAGCTTTGCCAGCTCTACTTGTGCTGCCGCCTCGTCGTCGAGATTTCCGAAGCGGGCCCTGAAGGCGGCGGCAAAGGCCGCTTCGTTCGCGAATGGGGTTGTGGCCCCTTGTACTCCTACTTGTACTGACGCGAGCTGGGCAAAGTAGGGGGTGGCCCAGGCGCGGGCGTCTCCATCGAGCAGGCTAAGTGCGACATGCACCTTGAGTTCGATGGTGGTCAATGACGTGTTGACCAGCCAGTAGATGCGCAACTGGGACAGGAACCGATTGCATTCGATGACGGTCTTGCCATCGTAGCGGAGCGGGAGGAGGAGTTTCAAGGTCTCCTTGTCGGGGGCGGCTGCAGGAGACGACATTATCGGCGTCGGGGGGGACGGAGGATGCTGCGGGGGCGGAGGCGGCTGTGGTGGCCTTCCGCTGGCCGAACTTCGAGAGGAGCGAGTGCTTGAGCGGCCTCTCGGCGGAGTCGGCGGTGAAGGCGCCGAAGGAAGTTCGGCGGGGGGGTCACGTACGTCAGGGACTGCTGACGCGGGGGCGAGCGCTGTCGGCGAGGCGGGCCGAGCAGGATCCGCGGACTCGGACTCCGAGACTCCTTCTTCACTGTCACCCTCCTCAGGCTCAGACTCTGGCACAGGGTCGGGAGGGATATCTCCTCGCGCTTGATCGGCGACAGTTTGAGGGAGGCGGGAGGTAGGGGAGACAGGGCGAGAGTGCCGCGAGGCCGATCGAGATGCGAGAGTGCTTCGGGGTCCGAGCGGGTGTTGCGCTCGTCGGATCGCCTTGTAGCGAGGGTAATCTTCCTCGATCAATCGGGGTGTCCGATTTGGGCACAGCTGCTGCTCGCAACGGTAGAGGACAGTCTCAGGGCCGTCTGGGATGTAGACGTCGATGAGGTCCTGCGAGTCGAATGCGTGAACTTGGCCTTGGCAGGCAGCCACGTTGGATGGGGGGAGGACGGGGAGGTGCGCATACTAAAAATGGCCGTACTACACTAGCTTACGCTACGGCGCCCGAGAAGACCCTGAGGTTCGCAGTTCACGTGGGGCCCAGTACTGCTTTTGACTATTATGCAGCAGGAACCTAGTCCACGCGTCCGTGAGGACAAACACCGCCCACTGAAGTGCAGGTGTTGAAGAGTTCGTTCCTCGAGGGTTGGCGATGTATAGTAAAGCTATCTACGTATCGTATGTACCGTGAAGTATCGTAGGGGTGCGCACCACCCGACCTGTAGGAAGTGAGTGTGAGTGGTTGGGTTCCAATGAACGCCGGCCGCTATGGAGTTTCGACCTAATGTCGCGACTTGAGGTCAAGCGACAGGGGAATACCTGAAAGCGGGGGGCGTTCGACTAGTTCTCACCGAAGCGATGGTGAGCTAAGCTCAAACCTAAGGCTAGAGACAAGAAATGTATTAGTTGGTTAAGTAAGAAAGAGAATACAGGATGGGCTTACTGACCTAGGGACAAGAGGTCGAAACTGAGGTCCCTAGGGCAGCAGAGGCCGGCTTATATACATGGGGAGATTAGGGCAGGCTGTGCGCGTTGGTCCGTGCGCAGCTGGTCCGTGCACAGCTGGTCCGTGCACAGCATGCCGACGCGGCCCTGGGGGCCGGTGAGTCAGAGCGGCTGTGTCAGCGGAGCCCGAGCTGTGCCGTGCGCTGCCGCCCCATCTAATCTTATCGTACAGTAGATAACGACGTGTCCGTATCAGGCAAGTAGTACAGAGGTCGCGGGTTCGAGCCCGCGAAAAGGAAAAATTAAAAAACGGCTAGGCGCCGTGCCAACTCGTGACAAGCAGGTTTGATTAAGAGGGAATGCTCAATCACCTAGTATGTGTACACTACTTGTGATAATACCGTTAGCTTGACAGTGCTCCCATGTTATTGAACTGCATGGCAGATTCGAATTCGCCTTCCTTCCTAGCTCGCTTAATCGCTCGTTATGTAAACTCTCGTATGTTGAGTTCTAAATCTAGTGGGGTCTTGGTGCCTCATGGACTCTCAGCCGGTTTCCTATTGTCGCTGTGCGTTGTACCATCGTCAAATATACTCCAATCATACCTCTTTGTTCAGGCTGCTCGGCTCAGCATCTGCCCTTAGTGCATCTGGGAACCATACACGCACACGTGGAATCTACTACGATTTTCTGAATACCATACCTGTCCATGGCTGACCTGGTAGGATTCCAAGGCAACCGTAGCAATTCGTCTGTCCGGCAGAATATCTGCATCAGCAATTGTCATAAAATCTTATCATTTTTGGTTCCTCTGTTGCTCATTTTTGCAAGAATTTCGCGAAGGGCCTCGAGATGTGTAGTAAAATTTTCCGTGATACACTGATTAAAGATATAATCTCACAAAATAGTACATGGGCGGTTTGTTGTCGCTTGAGGATATCAGTTGGCCGTCTTGCGAGCGTTCTCGTACCGCAGCCGCTCCCCGTTCCTCGGGCTTGGGTAGACACCAATGGTCAGCATTTTACACCCATTATATGATCTCTCGCCTGTACGATGGGCTTGCCATCTCCTTGTCCATAACGCGTAGTGGTATATCCCTGCCCAATGCTATATTTGCGGATATGGTCGTGGATGACTTGTAGTTCCCTGTTTCACCACGAATATGATGTCGCGCAATTTGTGGTCAAAGGCGGCGTACACTATCAGTATCGATTACCTGCTGGATACACTTTGTGGAACTGACATGGCTAGAGCGGAGTTTATGTATACTGCACGGCATTCTCGAGGTGAGCAGGGGCTTCACATGATGGATTTACGCATACCTTTGCTTCCGGGAAAGTGGAACATGGACCAGTAGAACGCATCGGGACTACTTGCAACATACTGAAAAATATTAGACTCGGGGCGCAGCGCACGTATGGCTTACTCACGGACACAGCCTGCCCGATCTGCAACGCGCTAAGTAATTAGGCGCGTGCTTAGTCAATTGCTCCAGTCGAGATCTTTAGAAACTCACGTGGTGAGTATACCTCGGCCAATCGCGTAGATCATGAGAGTGCGCAGGAGCGAGTTGGTGCTAGCATTGATGGTTGATTCAAGAGGCAACACCAGAGTGACAAATCCGGTATACACACTATGCCAGCCCATTATTTTCGGTGTGCAGAACCCAGCATAGCATGACGGTGATGCAGACATCTGTCACAGACGCGGTGAACGGTTGTATGGATGCACCGACCTATGTGCGCCCGTCAGAGCTACTCGTCCGGGCCAATCAGAGCCACATACCCGCAATTTGATGTACAGTGCAGGTATGGCCGGGGAGCGAATTCTATGGATGAGGCGATTTAGCTTGAGTAATACGCACGCAGACCGCATGGTTACCCTGTAACGCAATTTGCTGACAGTGAGGCGCGCCTATCAGCTCGTGCTAAATTCCGCGCAGGAGACTCGTATCTTACCGACACCGAATCCTAAAGAGAGTATGTCAGTATCAAAAGTGAAACAGCGGCACACGGGTCGTGCTTACCAAAGGATACAAGGGCCAATGCAGCCTAATTAACATGAGACACTACCGTAATGTACACTCACGGTATAAGCTCACCAGAACGGCCGTCAGTGGTACCTTGTAAGACTTACGGGCTAGCACTACCGTGGTCGTCAGTACGTTCCAATGCATCATGTGACAGACAGCCCACGGGTCCATATAGTGCGCATGTAATAACTACACAGGAAGACGTTAACATGGGCCTGAATTGTTAAGACCAATAGTGATACATACAATTGCACAATGATCACAATGAATGCCTATCCGAAGTTGTGGTTGGGGATTGTGTGAATGGACGCAAACTAGTATCAGATGACTCACAGCGAGAAGATATTCTATTTAGCAGAGGATGTATTCAGCCAATGATCAATATCTCTGCAAGATGACTCACAGCACCGGTGCTTGAGACACCATACGTGAAATGTCTCAGCTCAGTACATTTGGATAATGCCAGGATAAATACCTATCCAGGCTGCTGAGGACGAGGGGATTGCTATGACCTGTAACTAGGTAATGCCAGACAAACTAGAGCATGGTCAGTCGGCCCACTTGAGGTCGCTCATTTGACGGTTTGTCTTACCTCAACCGACACAATTGACGTTGCGGTATCCAGGAGGCTGACAAAGTCAAATGTTTACCGTGGAATATTTAAATGCTAGCGATTAGCACGCACAATAAAACAGCAACCTAACCGCAAGACCATGTTAACGAGCCGGCAATCACCTGCTAGGAATAACGACTTACCAAGCTTTTCAACCAGATCAAGTCCTCCGGATAGTCGCGAACATAGCACATGACTTGAGCACAAGTGAGACCATACAACCTGGCAGCGATAAGCTTAGCGATATGACGCCGATAGAGCAAAACCACGCTTACGGAGTAGAAATAATAACGCCAATGAGGAAGCATCCAATATTCGTGTTCAGCTCGAGATCCATCGAGAAGGCGCGAAGTTGACTGCAGGAGGAAAGGAGTATACGAAGAGCGTAAGGGGAAAAGGCACCTCGCGCCCGTAACTGGATGGGCACGACTTATTTTAATTTGTCGAAGCATGTAACGTTAAAACGTCCGGAGAGCCACCGAGCATCATCGCAATCGTGCTCCAAGGGTTGCCTTCGCAAGATCAAAGAGCGCGCTGAAACTATGCTCAGTATTGAACACGCGCAGCGCCCATCAGAAAGGACTTACTCATGAAACGTCTGACGTGTGGCGTCACTTCCTTGATAGGGTGTCAGCGACTGACCACCTTATGATGTGCGATGTCCAAACCAACAGTTACAGCTAATTTCATATCGATAGGCCTGTTGAACTCAATGTGTATTTTTATGAACTCTCATTGAGCTAAGGCGGCCAGCCAAGAACAAGCAGAAACGCCCACATAATAGCGGAAGCCCCCAGGCATGGTGACCTTGCCTGCAGTCGGCAAATCTCAATTTCGCCAAAACAGCATGACAGACATTGCACAGACTCACAAAGGGGGTGATCCAAGACCGAGACACTGTGGTGGAATGGGGAGGGAATGGTCAATAGCAAGTACCAGATCAAAATGACTTGTGAGAAACTCGGTTCACATTCACCATTCGTATACCAACATAGCTAACAAATCGATCGTTGGGCTGAGTACTTCGTTCCAGGATCCTCACGGGGGTCAGACGTAACGACTGCCCGTTGTGATTATGCAACGACATCTACTGATTGGAGCCTTAGTGAGAACACGTATATCTTTCGATGAGATAGCCCTATCAACGGCTATTCGTCATTTCGTTCATTGAAGTTGGACAGATGTCATCAAAGACAGAAGACAGAACTAATTTGCTATCCAGACGAAGCCAAACATACGCCTTATCACCTAACTGCTCATCTGGGGTCTCATAAACGACCGTAGATGCTTAGGAAGCAACAACCTCATGCAGTCTCTCTAATAATATCCGAAGCCCTTTCTGCAAACGCGACGACCACTGCACACGTATGTCCCGATAGCTGGTCGGGGAACACAGAGGCATCAATCACACGCAAGCCTCGAACTCCGTACACGCGAAGTTCAGGATCCACAGCGCTAGTGAGGGGATCGAGCCCCATCTTCACCGTGGACGTCTACACAGAACGTGTTTAATCAGGCGGCATTGCCACTGTTAATGATGGCGTAGCACTCACTGGGTGCCATGCTGTGGTGCCATGTATTGCCATCCACGCCTTCAAATCGTCATCAGACACCTGTGGGATATTTTGCCGACTGCGTAAGCATCTCAACTTTGTATACACAGAGCGCACATTGTCAGGGTCAGCCCATGTTGGCCAGAAGGCGTCAAATTTCACGTTTTCCGGGGCGCCTGAAAGCTCCAGCTGGGATGCCACGGGGGCTTGTCGCACCAGGCGTAGGCACAGTCGCATCGATTCCAGGGCGAGGTTCATGTCGCTCTCGGTCGCCAAATAGCTGCAAGTTTCATTGTGACGGGTGCGTACCAAGGTAGCAGCTCAACGTACTTAGGATCAATGATGGGCTTGTCCCAGATGTCACTAGACTGTAGTTCGACGGTTCCGGAGCTTTCGGGCTTGAGCAGGATCGGGCCCTATTATCACCATTGCTGCTTGATCGAAAGGAGCGAGAGTGATATCAATAGAGCAACGTACCACTGTGACTCCATACGTTTCACGCGGGGGAGCTTCCCTACCCCTGTTGATGACCGACATAGGGGCGAACGTGATCTCAACGTCCGGGGCGCCGACTCCCGACGAATGGGTGACGTATGGCAATTTGGGGCGACTCTCGGACCCCCAAGAAATACTACAACCACCAGATACCAAATGAGAAATGCGCACGAAACTAGAGTATCTGTTGTGATGCGTACTGTTCATCGTCCGAGCGCACAAATGCACCTGCCTGTCCGGCAATTGTTGCCAGTACCCCGGTACCAAAAGCCAGCCATTGTATGAGCGCTAGGGTGGTAGGTATAGGACGGTACAGGTAGTCCCAAGTGAGCCCTGGCTTCGCCTTCACAATCATCACTCCGGGGGAGAAATGCTTTGTGACAATGAGATGTGAATCGTCGCTCCAATATCACAAACTTACATCGTATAGGTTTTTACCCACGGCAGGGCTGTCTTTCACTACGTTTATATTCTTCCCTGCCAGATGCGCAGCGGGCCCGATGCCAGACGCCATGAGCAGATGAGCAGAACCGATCGTTCCAGCAGTCAAGAGCACTTCTTTCCGAGCATGCACTTGAAATTTTGGAGCATCCTTGCTGGCTGAGAGCTGTATCCCCGTGGCTCTGGGCATGTCATCTGGTTCCGTCGTGAACAAGATGTGCTCCGTGGTGGCTGACACGGCAACCGTGAGATTCGGTCTCCGCAGTACCTCAGGGTTAAGGTAGGCGGTGGCCGCAGAGCTCCCTGCATCCTAGTGAGTTCTCCGCGTGTAGCTAAATTTAGCGCCGGACGAACGTTGGCCTTTCTCGTCTATAAAAGCGCCAAAGGCTCCGGCCCCCAACGTGCCCTTGTCCGTATTGAAGTCGCTGGGCAAACTATTAACATGACGCAGAACAGTGCCTGAGGAAGGCCCTTACTCTAGACGCGGGATGCCCGCAGTCTCGCAGGCTTGTACGAATGCATCACAGAGAGGCTATGCAATCGGTCAGGGTCCATCGATGTCTCGGGGACGCTGGGAAGACCTACCGCTAAGGTTACATCTCTTGTCTTCATCAGTCCAGAATCCCCGTGCAGTAGTGCATCGGTCTTTGAGCCCGGTTCCGGGAGGAACTTCTCTGCTCTACGGAAATAGCTAGAGGCAGACATTTGACAGATGTATCAAATGCGGTATCGACCTCACATACCTTTTCATCGTGTCATATCCCCAGCCTAGAGCACCTTGTTTGGCCTATGCATCGAAGTCTATACTGCAGTGAGAAGGGAATAGCACTGGAAGCAGTCCCGCAGCTGACCTTCTGGAGCACAGCGATGATACATCACAGCGTTTACTGTGCTGCATGATATTTAGGGACAGAAAACAGAACGCTCCGTGGTATGCACCTTGAGCCGCCAAGCACTTTGCCTCTAGGCCATGAGATTTGGCGACCACCGAGCTTTTCCTGCGGTCTATGGGACGCTGGTAAGGCAATTGCTGGAGCGAAACAAGTCTGCATACGTGGTTTCGAAATCCCAATCGTATTCGCCTCCCAGCGACGCGGTAAATAGGAGGGGTATACGGCTTTGGAAAAACCCTTCATGACTGGAATGATAGACCTCAGTCAACGCAGACGCATTTGCCGCAGTCTCCAAGCTTGCCTTTTACCTGCCTCTACTAGAAGTACTGTGACGGTGGTGTCCTCTGATAGTCTCGATGCAAGCACACAGCCAGCGGTTCCTGCCAAAAGAATGAGACAGGTACTCGGACGGTGTCCGTTCACGGAGACTTACCTCCACCGACAATGACATAATCGTAGGCTCTGCACACATCGTCGACACCTCCATCACCAGAGACAGGAGTTGCATAGGCATGAGGGTCAGAGTGTATCGTCGTAGAGGCGCTGATGCCCATTACGAATGCACGCGGGGATAACTGAAAGATAGATGGTTGAAGTCGCTCGCGGGAGCTTCCACTGAGAGGGAGGGTTGAGCGAGCACGGTACAACTACTGTACCGTTATGCGATGCGATTGAGGGCCCTGTGCATCATACACCCGAAATAAATGAGCGCTCCGCTCTATCGGGGCGGCGGCAGTGGTTTTATGACGGCCAACAGAAGTGAGAAATGGAAGAGGATCAACTCTAGGTACGGTTAGTGTCTGCAGTCATCTGGCATAGTAGTCACGTGTTAAAGTTCGTCTGAGACCCGAAGCGAGAACAATCAACAAAGATATATCGCGTTTGTCTGAGCTCTGTCAAACGCGTAAGGAACGTACAGGACGGCTCGCGCAAAGTCTGCAAGGTACTACAAACATGGCCAAATACGGTGGCATGCGCTCGCCACAATCTCGAGTTCCAACATCACTAACCACTAATTTGCTGTTGACATACCGCCGCCTTCCGAGGCAGGTGCTTCCATGACCACTGCATAGTAGCTCACACTTGTCACTGACTCTCGGAAGGTCATGATTCTGGTGTCATCAGACATAGCAGTGGCCGAGGTCATAATTCCTCTCACGATATGACAAGAGCGCCTGCAGAGCTCAAGAGCATTAGGAAACCACCACTCCGGCTTAGGTGGGCTTACTAAGCTTAAAGGTCTTATTTAAGACAAAATAAGGTGGAATACATCTTTACGTTTGTCTTGATTTGCTCTTAACTGCACTTAGTCTGATTAAGCTGACTAATCCCTATAAGGCAGCTAAGATAGGTGCAAGTCAGAGTGGTTGCTATATACGGACACGAATGACAGTGACTGCAGCACCTGACTGTGGGCAAAGACATCAGACTACACTCAGTGTAACAGTGCATGCAAAGAGTGATCTTATCCAAAAACCTTTTATGGTAATGTAACTCATTTATCTGTACGAAAACACGATCTTCAAGTCCTCTGTGTAAGAAGATAACTAAATGGTATTACTACTATTTAGCCACCGATATGCATGGACAAGGCTGTATGTGGCCGCTACAGGCGTTTGCGAATGGGTATTGAGGCGGTAAATGAATCTCGGGCTCTTATCGTCCATAATCCAGACGAGCCCGATCGTGTACAGCGTGTTAAGCACAATGTAGGGGTTGTTGAAGAACGTGAGCATCGTCAGCGCGTGCACAATAGTCAGCAGCACGCGCGTCTTGTACACCGACTCGAGCAGGACAGGGATCGTCGGGACGCCCGACACGCGGTCGTCAGCAAAATCGCGTACGTCGGCTAGCGTCTGTGACAATTCCGGGTCGGTATGAGCGGGAGGCAGAAACGCGAAGCAGCGGACTGAGATACGCACTGAGATGCACGTCCAGTTGATCGTGGACCAGATGACGAGCTGGATGGGGTCCCAGCTACGCATGACGGGCCCGTTGGGGTATAAAGCGGCCACCACTGAGCGGATCACGGCATAGTACCCGCATCTGTGGTCTCTCGTCGTCTGCGAGCCCTGACACACGGCAGGGAAGACATGTGACTTACCCACGGATCAATCCCACAATGACAGGCTTCATCCCTGGGATGCGCTTGATGGCGAAGCCCGATTGAGGCTCCTCGGTCTCACCTTTGGCCTTCTCGGACAGCTGCACCACGGGTTGGCCCCAGTAGAAGAGCGGCGTGTCCCACAAGAGCGCAGGAACGAGGAGGGTCGCCGTGATGAGCCATGTGGAAAGCGGGCTGAGGATGAGGGCGACGGCAAGCAAGATGGCGGCGGATGTGAGCGCGAAACGCGCGCGCCAGAACACGGTGACGATGTCTGCTTCCCCAGCCGCACGTGCTCTCAGGAGAATGGGCCTGTTGTCGAGGTAATGGTCAAATCCGAACCCGATGTAGTCGGCAGTGAACAGAATGAGGATCTATGTGGGACGTTGAGACGATCCACATAGCAAGACTGCTGCGCAATGGACGTACAGGTCTCCAGTCTATCACGCCCCATGTTGATTGCGAAATAAAGAGCGTGATAGCGAGTGTGCTGAGAGAGGTGGAGAGGACCTCTCCTATGAGGACTTCGTACATCCTCTGGGGCGAGAGGGGCTGCACTATGGGAGTTGACATGGTATCGGTCGGGTATGTTTTAGTCGTACTGCAGCTGGGTCGCGGCTTTTGAGTCAACGCAACGCTACACAGCGGTAAACCTGCGGGCTGTACGGGCATAACAGCCTTCTGCATCACTATAGACATGCCTTCTACCGCTCGTCCGGCGCCGTCTGATTTCAGGATCCGTGGGAGCCCCGTCGGGCTTGGAAAGGTTCATCCACCCTTGTCGTGAGCCCTGCAGTGAGCATTCCCTGCATGCAATGATCAGTCTGTCTATCCAGAAGATCAGACAGGTGCTATTCACTTTTCCTTAAATCTTATTTTGATATTCTTGGCCAAAAAGGTCAATCATTGCATGCAGCCTCGTTCGGCGTGGAACGCAGACAAAGTAAGTTCACGTGTTATCTACACAGAAATCCGAAAATGATATTTCTGATTGACGTCCCGCGACTATACCAAGCCCGACGGCGCAGGCATGCGTCTTTGCAACTAAAAATATCGTCGACGAATATGCATGCGCCGAGGGGCCAGTATAGTAGTTCCTTACCTTGTACAGACCTCGAAGTAACGGTAAGAGTCCTTGCTAAGGTAGCGGTCGACAACGTGCTTCATTTCTGGTGCGCAACTGCTCCATAGTTCGACTTGCTCTGCTGCAGTCCTGCTTGGGAGGGCGTCTTACAAACTGAGGCACGACCACAATTCCAACTTGCAAAGAGTGAAATCTTATGTGGTCTCAATATGGTATGCCATTCGGCGCTTGCGATCGGCTAAAGAGATTTAGATGTCCGATCAGTGATCGCGCCACTGGAATCGTTTGGGAGACGTTGTTTTTACTTTCGCATGTCAAACGCATTCTTCAAATTCTTCAAGTTAGCGTCTCTCCGCGCATCTTTGAACACGCTGTTCCGATCTTACGGCACTCATCGTTCAACCCTTGATGATGTTGCCAGTGCGCGCGGTTTGGGCTTGCTTGCCCAGCCTCTTTCGGTACAGCAATGAGGCCTGACAACGCGTGGGTACCACTCTACTTCAGTGCTACCCGCTTGAAGACCACGCTCATTGACTTATAAGGAACTCATCTTTGCCGATCTGTAGTCTCTCTCTCAACAACATCGGTCTCAATGACGGTGCCTCTCGCATTGATAATCCTTGTTTCAACCATTGTCCTGCGTGTACTGTACAAACGATGGTCTAGGATATCTGTCGCCGACATTCCTGGCCCAGAGTCGGTATCATTCTGGATTGGTGCCTAGTCCCAAGTCCTGGTTTATGCATTTCTTCCTGACCTCTTTCAGGTAACTTGCAACAAATGCGCCAGCAGGAAGTCGGCACCATGGACGCGAAATGGGGGGAAGAATATAGGAAGATTGCACGCGTGAAGGTGGCGCTGGGGGTTTGTCTTCGCTCTCGGGCTCATCGTGACGTGAGCGGCGCTACGAGTGCTTTTGGCAGATGGATGCACTGTGGGTCAGCAACCCGCAAGCACTGCACTACATTCTGCACAAGTCGGGATATACCTTCGAGAAGACAGCAGAGCGCAAGGTGCTCAGCAAACTGCTTGGAGACGATGGGCTTGATGGAGCAAACCGTCCGTGCTTGCTTCCCATACGCTACAGAATACACTCATTAGGATGGAAATACAGCGGAAACTCACAAGCGACAGAGGAAGCTAATGGACCCTGCCTTCGGCGCACCTGTGATCAAAGCTCTCTTCCCCACTTTTGTGCAGTATGCGGAAATAGTACGCCGTACCTTTCTTGCTTCCTGCCGTCTGTTGATGACGCATGATGCTCAGTTATCCTTCAAATGGTGCAAGCTCGTCGAAAGCTCACCAGGCCCTGCTTGCGCTATAAATGTCGCAAGCCACCTGAATGTCGCTACCGTTGACACTGTTTGCGAAGGTGAGTCGTCCTCGATCCAGGCAATTTCAGCGTCAGCTGACAGGCAGCTTACGTAGCATCATTCGACTACTACACCGGATGCCTGGAGGACGCCGATAATGAGCCTGCAAAGTCGTACATGAACCTCATGTTTGAACTTCTCCTGTCGACGCCATAAAGTCATGCTCACATTTGGCGGTGCAGGGCTGGTGTCGCTTCTCGACCGTCAGACGCGAGGCTAGTCTTCGACAACCTAGCTGAATTTCTCACAGAGCCAGTGGTCACTTGGTTATGCAGGGTCTTGCCAGGAGAGGCCTTCGCGAAACTGCGCCGGAACAAGCAAGAAGTGCACAAAGTCGCGGAAGAAATCATCGAGACTAAAGTGGGCAAGGTTCTCTCAGGGCAGGAAAGCGCGACGTCATGAGCATGTTTGGTGCGCCACCGCCGTTCTCGACACGAGAACGGTGTGGTGGAGGAGAATGCGGTAGGACTCAAACCACGACGGCGCGTGCGGTTTCTGTTTTCCTATTTTCTTATCTTCGTTTCTCGGTCTCTCTCTCTCACTCATGCGATTGATGATGCGGTTGTATCTGTTATATTCCGACTCTAGGGCTTGCGAGGACAGTGTCGAAGGCGAGAGGAAGCAGCAGCGTAGGTCGATCAGGGGTGCCGGCGTCGTCACGCTCTCGAGGGCGGCGGGAAGCATAAGTAAATATGACGCGTCGGAAGCGACACCCTTGTGATGCTGAGATGAGAGCTGGCTGTGGACTCAGACCGGAAGTGCTGGGCTTAGCCTGCCTGTGCCCAGGAAAGGGCTCCCATCCCGATTAGGAAAGTGTTTTCCATTTTGAGACGATGTGTCGATCAACGACCTCGTCGTATGTACGTCATTCTCTCCTCGTAGGCTGCATATGATATCATAGCTGTCAAGGACTCTCTGTACTTATAAAAACCTGTGTCGATGTCGAGAATAATATCTTCCTGTTAAAGTTCGTCCGAGACCCGTAGCGAGAACAATCAATGAAGATATATCGCGTTTGTCTGAGCTCTGTCAAACGCGTAAGGAACATACAGGACGGCTCGCGCAAAGTCTGCGAGGTACCACAAACAATGCCAAATATGGTGGCATGCGCTCGCCACAATCTCAAGTTCCAACACTTCCCTCTCTCCCTCGAACCACAATCGTCTCGCGGTTTCTCATCCTCTCTCTCTCTCATTGCGCTGGTACGGACGAGTGACCCGAGAGTCACACGTACACGGTGAGTGTTGAGTTTGTTATATTGTCATTCGCGCGTGGTCAATCGGACACGCACTATCGTTCGCGCGTGGTCATTCGGGCACGCATCGCTGTTGAACGTTCTTCGCGCGTCGTCATTTGGACATGCATCGCGGTTTGGTATCTAACAGAGTCAGCGCGCGTACATTCGACGCGCATATAGTCAGTCAATTGCGGCCATAACATTATATTCTTTAGTTCTAGCTAGCATACAGTCACACAACACCCTTCGACCAACTCCGGACGATCGCTGCTAGCATCCCTCCCACAACGGCTGACACCAGATATGGCAGCACAAGCAAGCACATCTCCGGAACCGAGCACCCGTATGAGCCGCTACGAGGTCATCTCGCAGATGCGCTCGATCATGTTCGCGGGCTCCGAGACGACGACGAGCACGATGAGCTGCGCGCTGCTCGAGCTCGCGCGGCATCCTGAGTACCAGGACCGTCTGCGCGCTGAAATTCGCGTCGTGGAGAACAGCATCCGCGCGCGAGGGGGCGGTGGGCTCATCGCTGCGGACGCGGACGCGATGCCCTACCTCCAGGCGTTTCTAAAAGAGGTCGTGCGTGTTCACCCGGCGGTGCCGTATATGTATCGGCGGCCTGTGAGAGATGAAGTGTTGCCTCTGTCCACGCCCATCACTACGCGGTCGGGGAAGGTCATCAGCGAGGTGCCTATCCGTAAGACTCTGCGCCTGATACTGTCCGTTCCTGGTTATAACATGTGAGCTCTGACTGATCGATATAACGTGTCCGGGTGTTCACCATGCACTCCACTCTGACAGGGATAAAGATGTATGGGGGGAAGATGCACATGAGTTCAACCCTGAGCGCTTCCTCAGGCCGACGGAGAAGAATGGGCCCAACGTCGGATTGTGGGCAAATACGTGAGTTGATTCGAGAGGTAGCCTAGCTCTACACCATTGATGCCTCGTCACCAGATTGACTTTGTCCGCCGGCGCTCGCAGCTGTATTGGCTGGAAGTTTGCGTGAGTGCTCGCATGCTCGTTCTTTGACGGTGCTTATAGTGACCACACGATTCCTGCATCTAGGCTGTACGAGATGCAGGCGTTTCTCTTCGTTCTGGTTTCTCGGTTTCAGTTTGCGCTTACAGAGGACATCTCTCGACTGAGGAGAGAATATGCAGGCTCGTTGGTGCCCATGCTGGAGGGCGAAGTGGAAAAGGGGGCACAGCTACCGCTCGGCGTCTCTCTTGCAGAGCAACAGCAAGACTAGCGTGTATGTGACTCGTCTTGTAATTATTGATACTGTACCATCAGGTTTCGCGATTAAGGCTTGATATGTTGATTGGGTTCCCAGTGCTCACGTATCAATGTCTCAATCCTGCACCCCAACACTGTGGATAGGACTTCTTGACAGGCGCACCCTCCC
Organism: Postia placenta MAD-698-R-SB12; assembly: GCF_002117355.1. NCBI lineage: Eukaryota > Fungi > Basidiomycota > Agaricomycetes > Polyporales > Adustoporiaceae > Rhodonia > Rhodonia placenta. Next base: position 658,104 of record NW_020169845.1, on the reverse strand, counting down.
AATCACTTGGACGGCGATGATTGACCTGTGGGGCTGTGAGTTCCACTGCTTGAACCGTGGCTCTACTAGGTCAATCTCTAGCGCGGAAGAGGGATGCACTTATCGTATTGCCCCAGACGTCTTGCGCGATCGTCGGTTAGGAGACTAATTCCTCGATAGCTTTCAAGAGTTTCTACAAGCCGTTCATCACACAATGGCGAAGGCATTCTTCCTGCGATTTTGAGGATATTCACAAAGGGTATCTATTCGGATTGGTATTTATATGTATTACAATTACGTAAGGCATAATTTGAGTTTCTATGAAGAGTTGTGTTGTAAGCGGCCTGAATAAAGCCGCGTTAAATTTTAACTCCCACCGTAAATGCTCGTTGCTCAGGATCTCGCTCTCGCGCCGCGTTGCACAAATTGTTTTGGATGCGACGCCGGGAGCACGACAGAAGGACAAAGTTTGACACACGAACGGAGGCTCAGGATCACCCATCCCCGTTGCCAGATTCGTCAAGACCACCCTTCCTGTCTACACGCTTTCGTCTAGGTTATGTCCTCTATCCTGAGCTCAGAAAGGGGAGGACTACCCGGCTTGGTATAAGAATGTTCATAAAAGCACGTATTCGCAATGATGCGGCTGAGGCCGCTGAATTGCGCTTTATCGCTCAGCACACTACGATCCTGTGAGAACGACGCCGGAAAGACCGCCGGCAGACAACGTCCTCGATGGACAGGGATCAATGGGTGATTAGGTTACAAACCGATGGGGCTACCTACAGCGCGCGACGCCTACATAAGTCCTCTTCCCACACCGGCACACGACCACGTGACCCGGGCCGGCAGCGACGCTTGCCCGACGTACCCAAAAGTCAACAGATCCCAGCCCCCGAAGTCCGCCTTGTTTTCTGTTCGAACGGCCGCAGGTACATCCTGATGGAGTTGGTGCGCAACTGTGTGCAGATGGACCTTGCGTGGCGTCGATGGCCAGCTGACACGAGACGTCGCGCAGTGGAGCAACTCACGGGCTATATGGGCCAGTTGCGTACACTTTCTCCGCCAGCCGAGGGTATTGGCGCATCGGTCACGGGAGGACCGCTGCTGGACAACGGCCGTATGGACAGCGATTCGTTCGGGCCACTCAGCTCCCATGACGATTTCCACCGATTCTTTCGCGCAGAAAAGCCTTTTTTGAGCACTTCAGCATGTTCCCTGTGAAGATTGACGACATTATGATGGTTCGTCATAGACGATACCTGACGATGTTCACCCACGGGTATCTTGCACCTCGAGATGTCCTTGTAGTAGAAGATGGCACGGTGGTGGATGTCGTGGATTGAGAGACGGCTGAGTGATATCGAAAATGTTGGGAATATATGAAGGCTCACTGCGACATCGAGCATACGGACCGGACACCTCCCATCGGAGAGATAACAGGTACGCATGAGCGGGAATTCCATGCAGAGGCGGAGCTTTGGGCTCGGGTACACCTGGGATATTCGTAATGTATACGCGTTTATTATCCCAGTGAACCTGATTCTTATGTACAGGGAGCATCTCTGTCCCGACCAGAGGTGTTGTTGATTGGATACAACTAGGCGGATCTATGCAAACAGAATACTCGCATTTGCTCTTACTTTATAGTGGTACGTCCAGCAGCAGAATGTCCGCGAACGCTACAAGGGCGCTGGGGGCGCGCCGCAAGACCTCTCTGTTCCGCCATTCATCTCCCTCATGGCCAAAGGTTATGATCCTCTTCTCGAGCTCACTACCTGGCGCAAGCTGCAGAATGCTTGAATACTCGCCGCCGAGAGCCCGCAATGCCACCAATGCCTCGATGAGCCAGCTTTTGCATGTCGACTACAGGTCAGTCTGTACGAGTAGAACTTAATCCCCGACCACTCGATCAATGGTCGCCGCGATCTCACTGATGGAAATGCTGGTTGAAATCTTCGTAACGAGGATGCGTGCAATTAGATGTCTGCTACCGTTGGGGTCCTCACCCTTGGTTTCATAACGCCACGGCGGACGCTCCCCAGGACCAAGGAGATTTTCTGGTACGATATTGCTGATGACGTCAAAGAGGTAGCCGGCTCTAGCGGCAGAGGCGTCGCTGAGGCTTTTCTCATGGGCAGCCGCAAGACGTCTTAACTGGTGAGACTCCTGTCCCCAGGGTTCATCGACGTCGCTGCTCGGCACGATGTCGACGAAACCGAGATCCTCTAAAGCCCTCCCTCCAACTCGCGGGGCATGGCTTAACCCCGCGTGTTCAGCCTGTATCATTCACCATGAACAGCAATAGTACAAAGATACATTCTGTCTTATAAGCCACCTTGCGAAAGAAGGTCTTGAGGCTCCCCTGCTGCGACTCTCACAGCACCGCGATACAGATGCAGGTGTTAATTATACAGCTGGAGAGAACAAGATACTCATATACATGACAGGTATCGGCAGGTATCACAAGCTCATCGCGAGGCACACTGACTACTTTGTAGTAATTTCATCAATGCCCAAGCTGTCAGCCACCTTGAAATCCTGCATAACATACACCATTTCTCCTTGTGATGAAGCACTTGACGTCGCAATATCGCGAGACGGAGCGAAACGAATGGCACTGCCGCCGTATGTCCCCGACTGGGACAATGTCGCCGCTTGGAAATCCGAAACTGTGGTCGACAAATTCTTATACGCCTTAGGCAGGCCGTGGGTCAGGCCCAGTCCTACACGGACGATGATGAGAAGAGGGGTGGTCACCTACACGAGAACCGTTAGTACATCGCGGGAACAGCAACGTGTCGACGTACCGCAAGCTGGGTGGCAATACCTAAAGCAGCCAAAGTCACAGGATTGCCGGTAAGGTATAAGATGAGCATGATGATTGTGACAGCGGCGAAGAGTGCGCCAGACTCTATAATGGTGAAGATGGGTGCGAGATACTTGTTCTGTTGTTGATCGGAGCTGTGTGTCCGGCTAGAGGTCATACTGGTGACCTTCATTCCCATATACCACAGCCGCGCAGCAATCACCAGCGTGACGCTAATGTTGACCACGAGGTCCAAGGACCATCCAGCCAAGCCAAGTCCCTTCACCACTGGGCTGTAGATGCTGACTGTTCCACGAACTTCGAGAATGGTTGCGCCATACGCTGCCGCTATCGAAGGACAAGATAACTCGGGTTAGACACATTGTCTGCGTCGTCGGCCGTTGCTTACCCATGTGGGCCAGATCGACGATGATCTAGTAATTTTGAGTTAGGCAGCACGCCCAACTAGATGGAGGACACAAGTACCGGTGCAACGCAGATTTTCCAGTTGCGGTTCCAGACGATATAGAGACGCCATATCTACCAATCTCGGAATGAGTAGTTTGCCGACACAACGGCACACAAACACATACGAGCACAATGTCTTGCAGCCAAACCTGTGGTCAATGAGAAGTCAGAAAGTGCTTTGTTATCGAAACCCCTCGTACGTACGGTAGTATCGTAGAGCACATCTTTTATGATAGATAACGAGGTGGTATCATCCGCCCAATAAAGAGTGGAATAGAGCGGGGATGCGCCGGGTGGGATATATATGAACGCCTCAAGGAGCTGCTGTAAGGAGACTGAGATATGAATGGTTGCAAAAGAGAACAGGATGGTGGAGGTAATGCCCAGCATCCTAGGGGTACATGTTCAGATCACGACGAGGATGATCTGCAGTGAGCTTACCATTGGGTGGATCCACCGCGCTTCCAAAATATAATCCATATCGCACTGGCGAAAATCACAACACTAATGCATTTATCAGTACGCTGTCGCTTCACGTAGAAATTGCGAGCTACTTCATGGCTGCAGGAAGTAGTGGGTTAGTGTTGTGCACTACGAGGATGGCGCACATCTCACATACCCCATAGCACAGTCTCTAGCCATATGCCTACAAGGAATATCTTGTCAAGCCGAGGCAAAGCGGCTGAAGTAGAGGCCATTGTTTGTCGCAACCTATTAAGCGCCACAAAGGTTGGGTCTTCCGGGTGGGCCTCAAGCTCGGACAGTCGGTGTAGGCTAGACCGTACTTATCAGGAGCGCGTGGAGTGGTCGCAAGTCTAGTAGATTCAGTGACATTGCTCAACAGGAAAAGACGATGCTGATGAGGATATGACTTTGATGCTTCGCCGGACAAATCGGACTTCACGTACGAGACGAATGGACATGCCGCCATGATGGATCTAAGATTGAAGCTGGATTGGATTACGTTGACGTTTTGCCCTGAGGTCGCGCTATCATTTGGGGTATCCTTGCTGCATCGAACTTTAAGATTTGGATACGCGCCCTAGCATCTTGTGACCGGCGCCACTACGGCGCCATTGTGATCCACGGCGCTAGGCATTGGTCGGATCATCAGCAAGAGATTTATGCGTTCTTACCCGTCTGGCCAACATTAAGACTCGGATCTTGTGACGAGCTCGAACTTGAGCGGCTGCTCGGACAGAGGCAAAGGACCGACTTTGGAATTTGAAATGCTTTGGATCCTGTGGAAAAGCACCCTGTGCATGCGCTACATGGCCCTGGCTTCCCGTTCTCACAAACGCTGTGCCGTAACTATACAATGCGAGAAGATCAGCCCAGGGTGCTGGCCAATCCATACTTCTTGCACCGTGTCCCCGCGCGTCAACAAGGCAGCCCATTGGCAGTTCCACAATCAGTGACCTTGGACATGCTGTATGTAGCGCGTTTGGATGGGAATCAAAACAGACACTAGTTTCTAGACTCCTTCACATGGGCGCCAAACTGTTCTGTTCGCTTCGGTCCAACGATGGCCTGATCCCGGTTTAGATGCTTTGACAGCTGATTCCATATTGCAGCTAATTGCATATCGAAAGGCCTATCCAAAATACTTGTGCGCAAGCGGAGTTGATGTGGAATGCGGAATCAACGGTCGCTATGGTCCTGACCTGGCTGGGCCCGGCAAATTACGGTTCGAGCCACCACCTACCAAAGTAGGACATTGCTGAATCCCGCTCATTCCCGCCCGAAGTCCGCAACGCACACATTGAGTTCAACATGTCTAAAAGTATGGAGTGGGCTGTGATGTCTGCGAGGGGGAGTGTACGTGTTACTGGTCCGTACGGCTCTAGTGGATGCCTTCCCGCAGATGTTTGGACACAATGGCAGAATAGAATCGAGCTCTAAATGTTGTCGGCAACGCGGCTGATCTGACTGACCTCAAAAACGACTGTTAGACGCCGAAGACTCTGGATTGTCACGTTTGCACCTGAAGGGGAGTACCCCCTCCAGACCAGATCGAGCGTTGCATACGTTGTTTTCGGGCTCCGCTCATCTCTACCTCATCCATTCCAACCCTCGTTAGTCACTCGTTGGCAACCTATTGGTAACAGCTGGTAACGGCCGCCCTCCGGGCGCCTTTCTTCTGCCAAACGGCACGGACCGACACAACGGGTCTGTTTCACAGTTCGCTGTGCGTCTGCAAACCATCCAGATCCAGCGGGAAGGCGTCCTATCCTACCCACTGCTGATGTGTATTCACAATGATGCGTCAATAGTCAACACGTATCCCGTGATAGACGTGAGCCATGAGAACATACAAGTTACATTTGACATGACGAATCTGATGATGTGGTCAATGAATGTTAGCAACATTTCCGTGCCCTCCTTCTAACATTTCGGCATTTGTTTCCCCCACGCGTTGGGGTGTAATTCTATGGGTCCAGTGTTTGTTTCGTCGTCATTATAAATGGCCCACTGCGGGAGCGTTCTAATGGCATACACGACTCACACCAGGCTGCGGTAGTGGGATACCAGACTCGTTATCAAGCGGCATGCATCTCTCTTGACCTTCCACTATCAGCGAACTGTACTGATCCGCATTCCCCAGAAACGCCGCCTAGACTTCTGACTTCTGTGCATGAAAACCAGCACTCTGTCTAGGGTTGCTCATCACACGGATGCGCTGTTGACGGAATTACATTACCGCGCGTCGATCTTGACCCAACATCTTTCCTATGCCCGCCGGTAGGCATTCACATGCAAACCTTGCCTTCTTGGTGAACGGGGATCAGCGTGGCCGCACCTGACGCAGGTCTCTTGCTGCCAAAGATACCAGTAGAATTCTCCCCTCAGTGATGAACAGAAAGACGTCACGCAGACATAGCATATAGATCGCAACACAGCCTGTCATGTTCCAAATCTTCACTGCCGGATGCGTCGGACGTCCACTCACATTGGAGATGGGTTGGCTAACCTTGTAATATCGCTCCACTCGATCAGGGTGGTTAGACGTTCAGTCCCATTTCCAAACGTGATGTTCTGATAATGCCATTCAAGACCGTGTGTAAAGGCCCTACCAGCACTCAGGTTTCACGCGCAGCCCCGGTCTAACACGTTGAGTAACTCTCGTGTAAATCTGAATTTGAGGATTGTAGTATCTCCTCCGAGTTCCCCACGGATCATTCTTCAGCGCAGCTTCCATAGCTCCCCAACGTTCAAACCTTTTATACCGACACTGAACGAGGCATCTTTGCATACCGTGCTTAGATCGGACTGAAGACCCTGACGTTTTGCACGCTCACCGTTGATGTACAAGGGAGGGTCCGATAAGTGATCAAGCATGAGGACAGGCGGTAACTGAAAAGCAAACATGCAATTATTTCTTCGCACACCGGAGGCTGATGGTAAATATCGGAGTAGCTCCTACCTCACGGTTCATGGAGGAGTACGGAAAAGCAGAACACGTCCCCAGAATTAAGAGAACAGACACCAGAGTACTGGGCACCACATTTTCGAAACAGCAACACACGGCACGGGGGTCATCGTGGACTACACCGACTTCCAGAGCCTGTCCACCCACACCGCAACCTCACGCAGCACATTGGTCCTCTCAGGCTCGTGCCATCCCATCATCAGGAAGTCGTGCGTGCAATCGACCGCTTCGATGTATGTCACCGCCTCCTTCCCCATGTCCGCTTGCAGCCGGTCCCGCAGCGTCACCACAGGATCCAGCGTCATCTCCTCTCCGCCAACCACAATGCATGTACGCGGAATCTGCGAGAACATTCCCGTCGACACCTTCATCTTCAGCGACGCAGGCGAGATCCAAACGCTCGACGCCGCCTCCGCGGGCAAGTCACCCACCAACGCATCCCTCGTGTACCCCGAGTTGAGGATCGGCCCAACATAGTCTGTGCGCGAGTGTCGCACCATCGACGACTGCGCGCCCTTGTGGGTGTTCGCCCAGTCCACCGTGGGTGACAAGATCAGCAATCCACCTGCATTCGGTAGATTCGGTAGCTTGTATGTCGCGAGGTAGTACG
>NW_020169845.1:636722-648225 GCF_002117355.1 Postia placenta MAD-698-R-SB12 | reverse complement strand
TCGCGAGTCTGCGAGGAACGGCTCACTAGCGGACGATGAAGACGACATCAAGGGCGTTGGTGCGTCTGTATACTCCGGTAATGTGCTTGTGTTTATCGCGGTTTCCCCACTGTTCACATACTCCTCGAAAGCGGGAGTTGATACGGTGAATACACACCCGGGGTTTCCTTCCGTTCTGACATATTTTCAGACTTCCATTGTCCTGTCTACGTTCATGCTGGCCATGGTACTGCACCCCCGAGTGTATGTCAAGGCTCGCGATGAGATTGAACGCATTGTCGGCATGAGCAACCTGCCTACGCTCGAGCATAAAGACTCGTTGCCGTATATCAACTGTATCATCCAAGAACTATATCGGTATGTGGCAGTGTTCAGGCAGTCCATCGTATATTATACTCTTCAGGATATCAGCTGGAATCCGCCATTGCCTCTAGGTAGAGTCACAGCACGATGGAAATGAACAGGACACTAACATTCATTTGATAGGACTGCCTCATCACCTGCAGTCGGTCGATGAGTACAGAAACTTCCACATTCCTAGAGGTTCAATGATTTTCGCAAACATCTGGTACGTGTGCAGTCGCCAATGTGTGCAATTGTACTATAACGCTGTCGGAACGTAGGCAAATGTCCCGCTCGGCCGAATTATATCGCGATGCAGAGTCGTTTCGTCCTGAGCGATCCTGAGCGATTTGAGGACGCAAATGTCGACGTATTGTCTGATCCTCGTAACTACGTGTTCGGCTTTGGGAGACGGTACGGACACTTGGCCGCTTGGTGCATGTCCCGCTCATCATGAGTCTGCTGCAGGATTTGCCCAGGAAGGCACTTCGCGGAAGACGCGATTTGGTTAGCCATCACGCACATTGTTTCAATCTTCGATATTGAGAAGGCATACAATGCGGACGGTGGCGAGATCACACCTGCTGTTCACTTCCGTCCGGGCCTCACTAGGTGAAGCCACTCTTCTCGCTGACTACAAAGTGTACGACGAATAATCACACCCGCCCACAGCCCTCCTGCGGAATTCAAATGCCGGATTTACCCGCGTTCATCTGAACTTGCGTCTCCGATCCTGGCCGGGCACTTGCATGAGTAGTCACGGAATGTATTCCATGACAATGTAGACAATGCCCGTGATATCCATTATGTGACACGGTTCTACTAGTAAGTCCCATCGAATCTGACTTGGGCGTCATGTGAGACATTGCCAGAATCGTCCGCCTTATATGTGGATATAAAGTGCTGATACTTGTGTACAATACAATATCAACGCAAGTATCGGGACGACTTCAGTTACGAGTACATGTGCCTTTCACAAGACGATCCACAACCTACGTCTTATAAACCCTCTCAACATGTTTCCTGTATTATACACAACCGTATCTCACGGCATATATTGGAATACAGTAGCAGGTTGGCAAAGCGACAACTTTGACGGGTTAATACAAAGTGCCAATCAAGGTCGCAATATCTGGACGGACTAATCACAGAATCTCCCGTAGGCGGTATCGCGGATTGCTGACATGAAATTGAAGGTACCCCTCAGTGAAGCTGTCCCAAGCATCTCTGGCGACTCCCTCCCCCAAAATATGCCGAACTCGATTGGCTAATGCGGTAGTTTCCTTCACAAGGTCCATTAGCGCCACCTCGATCGACTGTCCTGTGTACCGCGCACGATCGTGAATGTAGTTTGCTGTCTCTCCAGCGGATTCTTCCTTGTAGAACGACAAGATGTCGCTAGGCACGTGATTAATAGGGTTCCATTTGGGTACGATAAAGGCGGACGTACTTGCCAAAGTTGATGAATTTCATAGCATCCCTATGTAGATATTAGAAATGGCTGAGGTAGTGTAATGTCAACGTACGGAATGGCTTGCATCCAAACCGTGACATCGGGGAACTGGCGCTTTTCCCATATGAAAGAGAAGTAGACCTCAGGGAAACCGTCCATAATGCGCCGATATTCCACAAAGGGAAGCGCATCATGTTTCAGACGATGATCACCTATTTCATTCCCAAGTAGCGCCATGTTCATGAATTGAAGTGTCGATGTCAGGATGCAACTAGCTCCGAAACGCGGAAAGTGTTCCCACATTTTCGCTAAGATTTTGCTCAGTTCTGCTAGCAAGTCTGGAGATTCCGGTATGGTGCCTGCGCAGAGGGAGTAGTGATACGTTCGTGAGCTAAGAGATTCGATAATGCTCGGGTCGTCCATCGCGACAGCTATGGCAGTATAAAGGGCAATTGACACCTTGACATTCATGCTGTTCTTGCGGTAGGCAGTGCTTGCAATGAATATGCCTGTCGCGATGTGAGGTTGCAGCATGCTTCTTTGAGGCCAGCATGCTGTCTCATCGGCCACTCGCGCCTCAAGTTCGAGATCGCGGACATGGGGCACTATGTCTACCCCCATTTCCGAAACGAACCATTGGATGCCCCGCCTTGATACACTGGCCAAGTCGCCCTTGATATTGCCAGACAATGTCAGATCAAGTACCCAACCATAGGCGAGCGACGTACTGTAGTACTTCCGACTTCAGTTTTGTAGCTCTCCGTGTGGCATAGGCTGAGCGTTGCCTGCACCGTTGTACCCATCATTGATGCAGCAGGACCTCACCTGATATTCCAATATCAGCCTAACAACCAGTGCCACGAAGGGATCACTCCAGGGATCACTTACAATTGTCGGCTGCTGTATGGGCGTGGAATGCCTGATCAAGAAAGGGTAGCTGCTGAAAGACACTGACTCTTGACACGTAATATATGTCTTCATCAGCGCCCTGAGTGTCGATATGTAGATTATGAGGACCCAGACAAATAAATGTAGAGCGCCGAAAGCACGCTCAACTCGACTCGGCTACAGTATATCCTTGATTTCATCAGAACTGGCCGGATCCCTGGCCTCGTGATATCACGACCGGACGACAGGCATTTTCCGTTGATACGCCAGCCAATGACATACTAAAGTGTGCTATCAAATCAATGATGTGCGGTTGATGACCGTGGTCAAAAGTCATAGTCATTGATCATTGACTTGCTATTGGCCCTGGGACACTCATACGTCCGCCCGAAACCTGTAGGGCAAGGACACGGAGTGTTCCGCCCTCTCCGGGGCGGTTCCGTACGAGGGCGTGGAGCCCACTTCTAAGAGCCGCCTCCGGCTCGGCTGCACTCTGCATGTACCTACGCTGTATGGAGTATAAACCCGTGGAATACAAATAAATATATAGAAAGACTCTGGGACACTCATGACTCCGAGGTAAGCCCGGGGTCCTCGGGCACAGTGTTGGTCGAGGTCATACTTCCTTTTACAATATTGTGAGTGCTTGCGCAGCCTCAAAGAGGTGGGTTGTCAATTATCCTGAAGCATTCACTGTATGGAAGCGATGTGCGCACCCGCACCACCTTGCCTGGTATCTGAACCTCAGTTCTCTGCAGTATTATGCTGAGCGTCGGCTGAAGGAAAGGTCAGAATTAGCTACTGAGGAAGGGCAGCACACCAATGTGAACCGACAACTGGATTTGCGAAAAGACCAAGCACGTGTTCCATCATCGGCATGCTTTCCCCTCCCCAGTCAGGTCATGGTACTCCGGTGGACTTGACAGGCCCAGGAGGCAGGTTGCACCTCTACCCCATCCCAAAGTGTCCAGAGGTTGGACTTGGACATCGAAATCATTTCCATCGTGATGGAGAAAGCATTGAGAGTGGGCCTGTCATGAGTTGGCATATGATCAGCATATATACCTCCAGTCAGATGTCAAGCCAAGCTTGACATTGCACCCTTTTGGTGTAGAGGTTATGATGTGAGACCGGCACATGCATGTAAATCCTTACAAAATGTCAAGTTTCAAGTGGTCGAGGGTTCAACTCCCCATGTGAGCAGACATTTCAAGCAAATTCACTAGAGGTCACATGTGATATGTGATTGCTTGGCAGTGAAAGGGAGCTGGTGTCTGAGGTCCAGATGTTCAGGTGACCGGACTACATGGGGTCCTCCTGAACTCTCAGAAGATCATCAAGGTTAAGCCAGAGTTGGTAACCCTTGGGGTCAGGGTATTATATGGATCCACATGAGGTCATGTGCCCTGGGAGGGGATAATGTCATGAGTTGACATATGATCAGCATATATACCTCTGGTCAGATGTCAAGCCAAGCTTGACATTGCACCCTTTTGGTGTAGAGGCTATGATGTGAGACTGGCGCATGCATGTAAATCCTTACAGGGCCAAGCATCCATTATGGCATGCGGGCCGTGTCAGAAGATAGACAATCTGAACTCATCTCCTGGTTGCCTTGTCAAGTAGCTGTCACGACTTAGGGTCGAGCAAGGGAGGAAACACAGACTAAAAGATGCTGGGTCGTTCGACTGGGTCTTACCGAAGTGATGGTGAGCAGAGCTCAAACCTAAGGCTAGGGACAAGAAATGTATTAGTTAGTGAAGGTAAGTAAAGGATACAAAGGAGCTTACTGACCTAGGGACAAGAGGTCGAAACTGAGGTCCCTAGGGCAGCAGAGGCCGGCTTATATACAGGGGATGTTTAGGGGAGGCTGTGCGCACTGGTCTGTGCACAGCTGGTCTGTGTGCAGCATGCTGACACAGCCCCGGGGGCTGGTGACTCAGAGCGGCTGTGTCAGCAGAGCCCGAGCTGTGTCACGCACTGCCGCCCATCTAATCTAATTGTACAGTAGATAGTGACACGTCCATATCAGGCATGTAGTACAGAGGTCATGGGTTCGAGCCCGCAAAAAGGAAAAATTAAAAAATGGCTAGATGCCATGTCAACTCGTGACATTACCCCCCCCCTCAATGGCGCATGACCTCATGCGAGGCGCCTTTGCCCATCTCCCACCCGGAGCGGCATCGTGCTTCAGTCAGTGGCGAAGGCATTGGCTGAAAGTTGAGACCACCAAAGGTGACAGCGTTGAGGCGACGAGGGGTGTTCGGGTTCTTCCGGTGGAAGTCGGCTATGAGGGCCGGCGCATTGGCAACATTGCGCGCCGGTTCCCATGACGTATGTGAGTCGTCATAACCCTTCCACTTGATGAGGTATTGCAGCTATTGCCAGAAGATCCTCGAGTCCTTGATCCGCTTGACCTCATACTCCTCGTCACCCTCAACCTTTATGGCAGGTGGCTCCTCCGGCTCCCGGCCTGGGATATCGCTACGCGTGTACTTGCTAAGCAAGGAGACATGGAATACCGAGTGCACCGGCACCGACTTCAGCAGGATTAATTTGTAATCCAGGTCTCCGAGCTTTCGCCGCACGGCATAAGGTCCGAGGCGCTTGGGACTGAGCTTCTTGCTCGGTTGTTTCAGCTTAAGGTTCCGGGCATCAAGCCAAACCTTGTCCCCCGGTGCGAAGACCAGTGCCTCTTGCACAGATCGGAAGGCGATAGGGTGCCATTTGCCATCGTCCTGCTTCTGCATCAACACGCCGCCAGTGGCGTAGCCCGAGGCGTCAACCTCAATGCGTGTCTCTCAATTTGGGTCATATAGCGCCAAGACCAGTGTGGTAGCGAAGAGGCGTTTGAGCTCGTCGAAGGCATGTTGTTCTTCCTCGCCCCAATGCCATGGGTCATTCCCTGTGAGCCGGTCGAGTGGTCACGAGATCTTAGCGAAGTCTTTAATAAAGCGGTGGTAGAAGTTGGAGAACCCCCGGAACTTCTGAACATCTTTCTTGTTCCGGGGTACCGACCACTCATTGATTTCTTTCAGCTTCACGGGATCCATAGCCACCTCATCGCCACCAAACACATAGCCGACGTAGTCGACTTTGGGAACGTCCCATTCACACTTTTCAGGCTTCAGGAACAGATCGTTGTCCTGAAGGCGGTGCAGAACCTCGCGTGTGACCTTCTCATGCTCCTCCTTGTTGGTGGAGAAGATGAGTATATCGTCCAGGTACACAAGGATCTTGCCGCCAACGATGAGATCATGGAAGATCTCGTTCATCATTGCCTGGAAGGTCGCGGGGGAGTTGGTGAGACTAAAGAACATCACCAAGGGTTCGTACAACCCTCGGTTAGTCACAAAGGCCGCCTTCCATTCGTCACCGGCCTTGATCCGGACGTTATTGTATCCCCATCTGACATCGAACTTTGTGAAGAGCGTGGCACCGCAGAGCTTATCCACCATTTCGGCGATCAACGGCAAGGGGATAGCGATTTTTGATGGTGATTGCATTCAACCTGCAGTAATCCTGCACGGGTCGAAGTGTTCCTTCCTTCTTTTTGATGAAGAAGAAGGGGGATAAGATTGGCGACTTCGATTCCCGTATGTAGCCCTTCGCTAGTTGCTCTTTTAGGAACTTATCGAGTTCCTCCTGCTCGTTGTTCGACAGGGGGTACACTTTCGAATGGAACGTCGAGTAGCCGGGCACGAGTTCAATCGCGTGATCATAAGGCTTCCTTTCGGGCAGCCGTTCTGATGCTTCTTTGGAGAAGACATTCAGGAACTCGTGGTACTGTTTGGGTACCGACTCCTCAGCGGTCTTAACGACCTTTTTCTTGATCTCCTCCTCAGCGAACAGCTGGGAGTACGTATGCCCTGCTGCAATGAACAGCTGAGGGGCGCCAGGAAGCGTGATACCTTGCTCCCAGGCTTCGATCAAATCGGCCTCATCCCATTCTACTTCCGCCAGATCTTCTTTGGGTTCGAAGTCCGGGAGTACCTTACTCCGGCAAGCACCTATGACCGACCGTTTGGACTTCGGCGAACGTCTGCGCGCCGTGGGCCTGACCCCCGTATCACGCGCAGTCGCTGCTTGCTCCATCCGGCCAGTCTTCCTGGCACTACACGTCTCAGGGCATTGTGATAGCTTTAGGAAGCCTTCTTCCCAATTGATTTCGGGGTTGTGTTTGCGTAGCCAATCCAACCCTATGATCACATCCTCTGGACCGATGTCCGTGACCGTAAACACTGTCTTCTCAACGTGTTCTCCTATGTGCATCTGTAGCACTGCTACTTCCGAGATGCGTCCGTCCTTGTTCAGGGTGCCATCAATATTATGCAGCGGAATCGGTTCTTTTAGCTTCCGCGTCTGCACCTTATTTTCTACAATGAATCGCTTGTTGATGAACTTCGTGGTGGCTCCGCTGTCCACCATAGCGATTATGTCCTTGTGCCGTCTTTTCCCCTTGAGTCGTACTGGAATGTGGAAATGCTGGGACCCCTGGTCCAGCTCGTACACCATTGCAGTCGACAATACGTTATATTTATTACATGATGATACTCGCGGCCCGACACGTGCGGCACGAAGCGCGGACCGGATCAAAAACCCTCCTCCTTCATTGCCCGATAGTGCTCGAGCTCCTCGCGCATCGACTTCACCTGTGCCATTAAGTCCGCCAGCTCCGATTGCTCGGATTTCGCTGAAGCGGCACTTATACTTGCCGAGGGTGATGTCGTGATGGGGGCGCTTGTCGCAGCCTGGGTGGAGCCCGAGGCAACCGTAGCCCGCGCGTCGGCGCGTTTTGTGTAAGGCTTGTCCTTACAGTTGGGGCACTCGAAACGTTGGTACCCTTGCTGTCGCGACTTGAGGTCAAGCGACAGGGAAATATCTGGAAGCGAGGGGCATCCGACTGGTTCTCACCGAAGCGATGGTGAGCGAGGCTCAAACCTAAGGCTAGGGACAAGATAGTATATTAGTTAGTTTAAGTAAGAAAGGAATACAAAGGGGAGCTTACTGACCTAGGGACAAGAGGTCGAAACTGAGGTCCCTAGGGCAGCAGAGGCCGGTTTATATACATGGGGGGATTAGGGCAGGCTGTGCGCGTTGGTCTGTGCGCGTTGGTCCGTGCGCAGCTGGTCCGTGCGCAGCATGCCGACGCGGCCCCGGGGGCCGGTGAGTCAGAGCAGCTGTGTCAGCAGAGCCCGAGCTGTGCCGTGCGCTGCCGCCCCATCTAATCTAATCGTACAGTAGATAGTGACGCGTCCATATCCGGTATGTAGTACAGAGGTCGCGGGTCAAGCCCGCGAAAAGGAAAAATTAAAAAACGGCTAGACGCCGTACCAACTCGTGACACTTGCTTCCCACAGCCAAAGCAAGTGCCAGGGAAGTTGCCTTTTCCAACGGCCGCGTTGATGCTGGCCGAAGTTGCGTGGGATTGGGGTGCACCACCACGTGCCCCTCCGCGTCCTCGACCTCGGGTCGAGAAGAAGTTGTTCAACTCGGGCTGCCGGGCCCGGCTGACGTCGAGGATTTGCTCGACCTTGGTGGTGCGCTTGTCAGTGGCTTGCCACGTGGCAAAGGTTTCGAGCTCGATCTTTTGATAGACGCGGGAAGGGATGCCACTCAGGTACTTGTCGCGTAGTTCCAGGTCCCCATACCCGGAACGGTCCGCCAGACCCTTGAACAGCGCAGAGAATTCTGCGGCGGTGCGCTTCTCTCGCATGGTTTTGTCAGCACAGAGCTTGGTGAGCTCTACCTGTGCCGCAGCGGCGTCGTCGAGGTTGCCGAAACGGGCTTTGAACGCCGTGAGGAAGGTCGTTTCGTCGGCGAAGGGCGTTGTCGCTCCCTGAGTCCCAATATGGAAAGCGGCAAGCTGGGCGAAGATGGGAGTGGCCCAGGCTCGTGCGTCACCATCGAGGAGGCTAAGGGCAACTTGGACCTTCAGTTCAATGGTAGAGAGGGTCGTGTTAATCGCCCAGTAGATGAGCAACTGGGAGATGAAGCGGTTGCACTCGACAACAGTTTTCCCATCGTATTGGAGGGGGAGAAGGAGCTTCAACGTCTCTTTGTCAGGTGCGGCGGCGGGAGAAGACATTATCGGCAACGAGGGGGACGAAGGACTGCCTGCGGACAAAGGCGACTGTTGTGACTGTCTGCCGGGCGAACTTCGCGAGGAATGAGTGCTCGGGCGGCCTCGCGGCGGAGATGGCGGTGAAGGCGCTACAGGAAGCCCGGGGGAGGGGTTACGTACGTCAGGGACTGCTGACGTGGAGGCGAGCGCTGTCGGCGAGGCGGGCCGAGCAGGATCCGCGGACTCGGACTCCGAGACTCCTTCTTTACTCGCACTCTCCTCAGGCTCAGGCTCTGGCGCAGGGTCTGGAGGGAGATCTCCTCGCGCTTGACTTGGATCGGTGACAACAGTTTGAGGAAGTCGGGAGCTAGGGGAGACAGGGCGAGAATGCCGTGAGGCGGAGCGAGACGCGAGGGTGCTGCGGGGACCGAGTGGGTGTTGAGCCCGTCTGATTGCCTTGTAGCGGGGGTAACCCTCCTCGATCGATCGGGGTGTCCAATTTGGGCATGGTTGCTGCTCGCAACGGTAGAGGGCAGTCTCAGGGCCATCTGGGATGTAGACGTCGATGAGATCCTGGGAGTCAAACGCATGAATCTGGCCTTGACAGGCAGCCACGATGGATGGGGGGAGAACGGGGAGGTGCGCATGCTACAAAGGCCGTGCTATACTAGCTTACACCTACGGCGCCCGAAGTAACGCTAGGGTTCGCGATTTACGTGGGGCCCAGTACTGCTTTTGGCTAGTATGCAGCAGGAACCTAGACCACTCGTCCGTTAGGACAAACACTGCCCACTAAAGTGCAGGTGTTGAAAGGTTTGTTCCCTAAGCGGTGGCGATGTATAGTACGCTATCTACGTATCGTAGAGTAAAGTAAGGGTGCGCACCACCCGACCTGTAGGAAATGAATGTGAGTTTATGGGAGTCCCGAGGGACGCCGGCAGCTATGGTGTCGCGACTTGAGGTCAAGCGACAGGGGAATACCTGACAGCGGGGGGCGTTCGACTAGATCTCACCGAAGCGATGGTGAGCTAAGCTCAAACCTAAGGCTAGGGACAAGTAAGTTAGTATTGAATAAGTAAGTAAGTACAGGGGCTTACTGACCTAGGGACAAGAGGTCGAAACTGAGGTCCCTAGGGCAGCAGAGGCCGGTTTATATACATGGGGGGATTAGGGCAGGCTGTGCGCGTTGGTCCGTGCGCAGCTGGTCCGTGCACAGCATGCCGACGCGGCCCCGGGGGCTGGTGAGTCAGAGCGGCTGTGTCAGCAGAGCCCGAGCTGTGCCGTGCGCTGCCGCCCCATCTAATCTAATCGTACAGTAGATAGCGATGCGTCCATATCGGGCAAGTAGTACAGAGGTCGCGGGTTCGAGCCCGCAAAAAGGAAAAAATTAAAAACGGCTAAACGCCGTACCAACTCGTAACATATGGGGAGTTTCGACCTGATGTCGCGACTTGAGGTCAAGTGACAGGGGAAGACTTCAGAGCTGGGGGCGTCCAACTAAATCTCACCGAAGCGATGGTGAGCAGTGCTCAAACCTAAGGCTAGGGACAAGAATGTATTAGTTAGTAAGTAAAGGAAGTAAGTACAGGAGAGCTCACTGACCTAGGGACAAGAGGTCGAAACTGAGGTCCCTAGGGCAGCAGAGGCTGGCTTATATACATGGGGAGATAAGGGCAGGCTGTGCGCACTGGTCCGTGCGCAGCATGCTGACGCGGCCCCGGGGGCCAGTGAGTCAGAGTGGCTTGTGTCAGCGGAGCCCGAGCTGTGCCGTGCACTGCCGTCCTATCTAATCTGATCGTACAGTAGATAACGACGTGTCCATATCCGGCAGGTAGTACAGAGGTCGCGGGTTCGAGCCCGCGAAAAGGAAAACATTAAAAAACGGCTAGACGCCGTACCAAGTCGTGACACACACGGTGTGGTGGCTCCCGCCACCGGGGGATCATCCTAGGCCAACCAGGGGACTGTGGCAGAGCACATTGTGACATAGGGTTGAGTTCATTAGTGAGCAGTAGTACTCGCCGCATTGTCCTCATCCGTATTCTGCTGCCTTATTATGTCAATGCATTTTTGAAACCCGAATTTTATGGTTGAAAGAAATAAAGGGTGATGACATTGAACACGAAAATCAGCTTTCCACTCTATCACACAGATGGTGATTCTTCCTGGCACTTGTGCACTGTATAAGAGATTGTGACATCCTATTGTGCTAGGTGACAGACTGTCACGAGTTGGTACGGCGTCTAGCCGTTTTTTAATTTTTCCTTTTTGCGGGCTCGAACCCGCGACCTCTGTACTACCTGCCTGATATGGACGCGTCACTATCTACTGTACGATTAGATTAGATAGGGCGGCAGCGCACGGCACAGCTCGGGCCCCGCTGACACAGCCGCTCTGACTCACCGGCCCCCGGGGCCGCGTCGGCATGCTGCGCACAGACCAGCTGCGCACGGACCAACGTGCACAGCCTGCCCTAATCTCCCCATGTATATAAGCCGGCCTCTGCTGCCCTAGGGACCTCAGTTTCGACCTCTTGTCCCTAGGTCAGTAAGCCCTCATTTGTATTCCTTTCTTACCTTACTAACTAATACATTCACTTGTCCCTAGCCTTAGGTTTGAGCCTTGCTCACCATCGCTTCGGTAAGAACCGGTCGAACGCCCCCAGCATCCTTCAAAGTCTGTGTTTCCCCTGTCGCTCGACCCTAAGTCGCGACATCAGGTCGAAACTCCTCACTGCTGCCGCGTTCTCGGAACCC
>NW_020169845.1:630374-633254 GCF_002117355.1 Postia placenta MAD-698-R-SB12 | reverse complement strand
TGGTAGATAAGCTCCGAGGCGCTACGCTCTTCACCAAGTTCGATGTCCGATGGGGATACAACAACGTCCGGATCAAAGCCGGTGACGAATGGAAGGCGGCCTTTGTGACTAACCGAGGGTTGTACGAGCCCTTGGTGATGTTCTTCGGCCTCACCAATTCCCCCGCGACCTTCCAGGCGATGATGAACGAGATCTTCCACGATCTCATCGTCGGTGGCAAGATCCTCGTATACCTTGATGACATACTCATCTTCTCTACCAACAAGGAGGAGCACAAAAAGGTCACGCACGAGGTTCTTCGTCGCCTTCAGGACAACGATCTATTCCTGAAGCCTGAGAAGTGCGAATGGGACGTTCCCAAGGTCGACTATGTCGGCTATGTGTTCGGTGGCGATGAGGTAGCAATGGATCCCGCGAAGCTAAAAGGAATTAATGAGTGGCCGGTACCCCGGAACAAAAAGGACGTCCAGAAGTTTTGGGGGTTCTCCAACTTCTACCGCCGCTTCATTAAGGACTTCGCTAAGATCTCGCGACCACTCGACCGGCTCACAGGGAACGACCCATGGCATTGGGGCGAAGAGGAGCAGCACGCCTTCGACGAGCTCAAGCGACTCTTCGCGACGACTCCAGTCCTAGCACTGTACGATCCTAATCGGGAGACGCGCATCGAGGTTGACGCCTCGGGCTACGCCACTGGTGGCGTGTTGATGCAGAAGCAGGATGACGGCAAATGGCATCCCATCGCCTTCAGATCCCATGCGATGGATCCGGCCCAGCGGAACTACGAGATCTACGACCAGGAGATGCTTGCCATCATTGAGGCGCTAGACGATTGGCGCCACTACCTCGAAGGGTTGCCCAATCAGTTCGAGATCGTTACCGATCACAAGAACCTCGAGTACTGGCGTACATCTCAGCATCTCACGCGTCGTCAAGCGCGATGGTCGCTCTTCCTGGCTCGCTTTGACTTCCGCATCACGCACAAGGCCGGAACGTCGAATGGAAAGGCTGATGCTCTGTCGCGACGATCGGACCATCAGATCGGCGATGAGGACGATAACACCGATCAGGTAGTTCTCAAGCCGGAGCGTTTCCGCATCGCCTCCGCCAGACGCGGCCATGCCTCGGTGACGGCCGATCAGTCGCTTCTGAAGCGCATTCGGGAGTGTTCGGAAAAGGATCGGGAGGTGGCCGAGGCACTTGAAAAAGTACAGGACCTCGGGCCGCCCCGGCTTCAAAGGGGCTTTGAGGAGTGGAATGCCGAACAAGGGCTCCTGCTGTTCCGCGGGTGCGTGTACGTCCCAAAGAACGCGGAGCTCCGGCGGGATATCGTTAAGATCCACCACGACTCGCCGATCGCTGGTCATGGTGGTCGTGCCAAAACCCTGGAGCTCGTGTTGCGGAATTACTGGTGGCCTGGGATGTCCAAATTCGTCAATGAGTACGTAAACACCTGCGACGTGTGCAACCGTACCAAGACATTCCTAGCCAAGCCTCAGGGTCCGCTGAAGCCGAACGAGATCCCCGAGCGCCCGTGGCAGATCATCACCACGGATATGATCATTGGCTTACCGAAGTCTGATGGATTCGACTCGATCCTGGTTACCGCCGACCGCTTTACCAAGCAGGTCCACTTCTCGGCCTGTCATGAGACCCTGACGGCAGAAGGTGCGGCAGACCTGTACATCCGCGATGTGTTCAAGCATCATGGGGCCCCGGCCAAGGTCATATCAGACCGAGGACCCCAGTTTGCTTCGAAGTATCTCCATGCGGTGTACAAGGGACTGGGAATCGAGCCGGCGCTGTCCACAGCATTCCACCCTCAGACAGACGGCCAGACTGAGCGCTGGAATCAGGAGATCGAACAGTACCTGCGCGCCTTCACAAGCCATAGGCAGGATGATTGGGCAAAGCAATTGCCGCTCGCGGAATTCGCTATGAACAACCGAGTTCACTCCGCGACCGGGCACTCCCCTTTCTTCCTGCATCAAGGGTACAATCCTGAGATCCAAGTACGGATCAATCCGATGTCTGCGATGCCTGCGGCCGCTGATCGGCTCAAGATCCTGAAGGAGATTCGCGACGATACGCGCTCTGCGCTCGAGCTGTCGGCCGAGTGCATGAAGGTGTACTACGACAAGCACGTGCAGGAGGCACCGGTCTTCGCGCCGGGGGACAATGTCTGGCTTGACGCTCGGAACCTTAGGCTGAAACAGCCGAGCAAGAAGCTCAGTCCCAAGCGCCTCGGACCTTATGCCGTGCGGCGAAAGCTCGGAGACCTGGATTACGAATTAATCCTGCCGAAGTCGGTGCCGGTACACCCGGTGTTCCATGTCTCCTTGCTTAGCAAGTACACGCGTAGCGATATCCCGGGCCGGGAGCCGGAGGAACCGCCTGCGATCGAGGTTGAGGGCGACGAGAAGTACGAGGTTGAGCGGATCAAGGATTCGAGGATCTTCCGGCGTCAGCTGCAGTACCTCGTCAAGTGGAAGGGTTATGACGACTCGCATACGTCATGGGAACCGGCGCGCAACGTTGCCAATGCACCGGCCCTCATAGCCGACTTCCACCAGAAGAATCCAAACGCCCCTCGTCGACTCAACGCTGCTACCTTTGGTGGTCTCAACTTTCAGCCAATGCCTTCGCCGCTGACTGAAGCACGTTGCCGCTCCGGATGGGAGATGGGCAAGGGCGCCTCGCATGAGGTCATGCGCCGTTGAGGGGGGGGTAATGTCACGAGTTGGTACGGCGTCTAGCCGTTTTTTAATTTTTCCTTTTTGCGGGCTCGAACCCGCGACCTCTGTACTACCTGCCTGATATGGACGCGTCACTATCTACTGTACGATTAGATTAGATAGGGCGGCAGCGCACGGCACAGCT
>NW_020169845.1:611106-630344 GCF_002117355.1 Postia placenta MAD-698-R-SB12 | reverse complement strand
GGTAATGTCACGAGTTGGTACGGCGTCTAGCCGTTTTTTAATTTTTCCTTTTTGCGGGCTCGAACCCGCGACCTCTGTACTACCTGCCTGATATGGACGCGTCACTATCTACTGTACGATTAGATTAGATAGGGCGGCAGCGCACGGCACAGCTCGGGCCCCGCTGACACAGCCGCTCTGACTCACCGGCCCCCGGGGCCGCGTCGGCATGCTGCGCACAGACCAGCTGCGCACGGACCAACGTGCACAGCCTGCCCTAATCTCCCCATGTATATAAGCCGGCCTCTGCTGCCCTAGGGACCTCAGTTTCGACCTCTTGTCCCTAGGTCAGTAAGCCCTCATTTGTATTCCTTTCTTACCTTACTAACTAATACATTCACTTGTCCCTAGCCTTAGGTTTGAGCCTTGCTCACCATCGCTTCGGTAAGAACCGGTCGAACGCCCCCAGCATCCTTCAAAGTCTGTGTTTCCCCTGTCGCTCGACCCTAAGTCGCGACACAGACTGACAGTATCATGACAAGAGACCATAAGGGCAACGATCGCTGATGAATGGATGCAGATTGAAGTACATGACAGAGATTGAATTGTCTCCGGCATGGGCAAATATCTCCAGTGTCTGGCTCCAGCTGCTTGGGCACTTGTCTCTTTGAACGATCATCGAGTCATCTAATATTCAGGCCGCCTCAAATTAGGGTTAGGTTTTTGCGTGCCTTTTGTTTGTCTCCACACCATACTACCAGCCCCCTTGGAGCAGCCTATTGAGCAGGAATCTACTAGCTGTAGCCTTGAAGTCCGACTGTATAGCTGTACGAACTGAATCAGGCCTATCCAGATGCTAGGCCATTCCAAGTAATCCCATATCGAGAATACTTGTGCGCAAGCGGGGCTGATGTGGAACTCGGAATAAATGATCGGGGCCGTGGTCTCGATCCGGCTGGACTCGTCAAAATATCATCAAGGCCACACTCTCCCACAATAGGCCGTTATTTTCAGGGCCCGCCTATTCCCGCCCGAAGTCCCCTCACACACACATTAAGTTCATCAGGCCTATCGGTATGGAATCAGCTGTCATCGCATCCTATTCGGCGTTGTACATCTCCGAGTCTGAGCATCACCGAGTCTGCTGTCTCGGCTCCCGCAGCGGCGGTCGCATTCTTCAGGCTGGATGAACTTGATGTGCAGATACAAGGGCTCAGTTGTTCTCGCTCGCTCGTTCGTTTCCGGAGCGTCCACCTGTTTGGGTACATAGGTAGCTACCATAGCTCCAACCCCGACTAATCCTTCAGCCAGCGGCGCCCAATAGCGACACGGCGAACTCCAAACGCAAGCCTCATGGCAACTCATGGATATGCAAATAGGGCTTACAAGCATACACCCAGTGCTGTAGCTTTATGCGAGACTGAGGCATTTAGAAAATGACTCACACACAAATGAGAGAGATACTAGTGATGCGCTTGCGGTATATTATTGCAGTAAGACCTTAGTACCACTAAATGCGAGCTTGTCAAGTCACAAACGAAGGCATAAACCTTGGCTAAGTCATGTCGATCGCCGATGACTGGGGGATTGGAACTTTGTGCCACAAGGGTGGGCACTTCGGGAATGAATGCGCGGCCGACCAAGGTTGAGCACCCCTTTTGTGCTGCATGTGGAATGCCTTCTAATGTTCCGCACCGCCAGGCGGATGCACACCCAGACGATCACGTCGCATGCCAGACTTGTCCAGACATAAGCTTCTAGCGAAGCATTTTTCGCCAAAGTCCCCCGGTCATGTCGGAGGGGTGCGTGTGCTAGACGCAAGCGCCTTGTGGACCTCTCACGGCGGCCCTGGCTATCTCCAGGAGCGTCTTTGTGTTCATCCAAACTATTATCCCGGTGCATCAGAAGTCTGCCCCAAAGTGATTCGAGTGTGCCTTCTTCCGTTTGCACCTCACACGTTCCTGCAGCGACGAAATCTTCAAGAGCCCATGTGTTACTGCGAGCGATGAATTCGTGATGCAGGGTCTCCCTATATGGGTTAGGAAGCACGGAGTTCGGAGATCTGACCAGGCTTTTCGTTGTCCTTCAATCGGTGTCTGGTGAAGCTGTGGCATATGAACCTTGGGACATGCATGTTATCCCAATCACTAAGAGTTCTGCGGGGCCCGGGCGCATAGTTGACTGAACCGACGCCAGAAGACGCACCGTTCCAGGTGATTTCACATCATGAGATCTGTTGAACTTGAGGGGGGCATATGCCATTACTGGACCTCGGACGTGGATGGGCCCTGCAAGGCACAGCTTACTTCGGTGAATCGCGATTCCAAATTGCGCAAAAACACTTCCCGGTAGATCTATTAGTATCGGTTTGAGCCCAGCTGTCACGATCTACATACAACACGGCAGTGAATCGCCGACGGAAGCATTCCGCCCTTGTCCATTACAATACATAGATAGTGACCGGTGCCTCGACTTTGCGCTCGCTGAGAGCACTCGTTGAGTCCAATAGTACGAATTGCCTACTTCAAAGACATGTAGTTTCCTGCCTCAAGGCACACCCGGGAATCGTGCAGTACAATTCCCTCTTCAATTGTCTCACGTACTTCTCGCTCTGAAACATTGTCCCAACAGTCTTCATGACTTAATTTACATACATAATGACATGGCCTATTCGCCTGAACTACCGTTGTGAACCCAATCCAATTACCAAGGACAGAAATTACAGCCAACCCATGAAAACCCAACAGAAATTGCCACGCTGATGCAACAAGACATGATGAGGAAAACATCCAAGCGACAAGCGAACGTAGCCACGCCTAGCTCATTACGCCGATGACCAGAGCTTTTCCACCCACACCGCAACCTCACGCAGCACATTGGTCCTCTCAGGCTCGTGCCATCCCATCATCAGGAAGTCGTGCGTGCAATCGACCGCTTCGATGTATGTCACCGCCTCCTTCCCCATGTCCGCTTGCAGCCGGTCCCGCAGCGTCACCACAGGATCCAGCGTCATCTCCTCTCCGCCAACCACAATGCATGTACGCGGAATCTGCGAGAACATTCCCGTCGACACCTTCATCTTCAGCGACGCAGGCGAGATCCAAACGCTCGACGCCGCCTCCGCGGGCAAGTCACCCACCAACGCATCCCTCGTGTACCCCGAGTTGAGGATCGGCCCAACATAGTCTGTGCGCGAGTGTCGCACCATCGACGACTGCGCGCCCTTGTGGGTGTTCGCCCAGTCCACCGTGGGTGACAAGATCAGCAATCCACCTGCATTCGGTAAGTTCGGTAGCTTGTATGTCGCGAGGTAGTACGCGAGCACAAACGCAAGGTTCCCGCCCGCGGAATCACCGCTCAGCAGAATATTCTGCGGCTCGAACCCGACGTCCTGCACCAGATAGCGGTAGCCGGCGATAGCGTCGATGAGGGCAGAAGGGAACGGATTTGCCCTCCCGAGCGGATGTCCCCGCGTCAGACGATACTCGAGCCCGAAGACGCGCGGGTTGTTGGGGAAGTGCTCCATGTAGCCAGTGAAGCATGTCTTTGAGCCGGGGTCTGATGGCGACGCAGATCCCATCTAGGAGGGCGGGCAGTGAGTGGGTCAGTGACCATAGCCGCACATTCACACTAGCCGCACGTACGATGAAGGCACCGCCTAGAGGCATATGGATGAATGATATTCGTCAGTCACGGCGACACTGGATGGGTGTCGTGACATACCGTGGAAGTGATAGACGACCTTCTCGCCGGGCGAGGCACGCTGACCGACAGTGCCATCCGACGCTCTGGGACCATGCCAGTAGCCAGGAACCTTCTCAGCCTGGACATGATTGGTGTTTGCAAAGTCGCGGACCTCGCCCACGATGAGGTCCGGAGTGGGGTCAACCCAGACCAGCCCGGATTTGACCGCGTCGGGAGCGTTCTCGGGAGGACGTGAAGGAGTGTCGATTGCGGTGTTGTAAAGGATGGCGACATATGCCTGGAATGCCTGGACGATGAGGGAACGTCCGAGCGACCATGTGGGGAGGGGGCGCCACGACGGGACGAGGCCGAGGATTGTCCAAACAGGAAGGCGGATGAAGAGCAGGACGAGGATGCTGCCCAGCATGTAGAGGCCCTTCAGAGGCTGGTAACGGAATGCGAACGCCATCGTTCAAGGCAGGGAGGAACGGCACAGGCTACTCGGGTGTTCTGCTCATAAGCAATAGGCCTGGCGAGTCTGCCTGATTCGCCCGGACAGCGTGCTTCTTTCCCGGCTTGACCAGCCAGTCAGCGACCGATGTTACCGGCCGAAGCGACCAAGTTCTTCGATGCTTCTGCGCTGCATTCCGCATTGGACGCCCACGACCGCTAACAACAGACCATGTTGAACACGTAGAAATCGCCCACAACTGCACACATCCATGATGGGTGATGCAAGCGGTTCGGCGCTCACGGGCATTGGCATGAGGCGATGAAGACCTTCTTGCTGCATGAGCCTACATCGCATGGAAGCAGCGGTTCCACAGAGAGATCACGATCCAGACCAGCCGAAAAGCGGCGCGGCGAACTGCCATACCGGCAAAGCTCCGAAACGTCAGTCTGAGTTCTGCGTTACCTAAAGATGAAGCATCCTCTTCTGGAACAATGTAGGCCGCGCGCGGCATTTGCCAAGTTGGTGCTCGCCTGATACTCCCGTGGGTCACGTGATCAATGGGTTCCGCTGTCGAACCGACGACCAGTCACCATAGCCGCCCATTACCGTATTCATCGTAGTCATTGAGTGCAAACGAGCCACACTGTTTTGTTCGCTTTCTCGGACATGCAGGTGGATCCACTGCAGGAATTGCATCCATAGCTATGCCATCCATTCATGAAGCCGTTGTTGAAGGCAACGCAGGCTATAATCTTGGAGCCTTGTATCACAAGACATAGAAATGCACCTTGCCTTCCGACCCCATCCATAGACAGTAGTAGGTGTCAGCGGTTTGAACCGAGCGACTCTACATCCCTTCAGAGGGTTGATTGCTACGGAAATTGCAAAGCCAGATTGCTGAGCAAAGCCATCGGTGCCTTACGGTACGTGTCGGCAGTAATATTTACCGAAGGTGCTGGGTCTTGAAACGTGAGAAGCGGAGGCTCCAAAGCATCCGTGGCCCACTGTTCCCAGCTGATTTTGGAGAGATAGCTAATGTTCGGGCACAGCTGCGGCGGCGCATTCGGATTGAGATTCGTGGCAAAATTAACTGCGTCCGGCATATTAATCTCTGCATCTGCACCACTCAGGAAGCCAGCATGCACGTACTGAGGCTGTCTACACCAATGAAATCGACATCCGTGAAGAATTCTGGCAGATCTGATGAATGGAAAGATCCTAGGTATGGAGTGGACTTCATTCGCCTGGACACTGCTCCTAATTTCAGTTCATAGTCACTACCGCAATACATGGTCTCCTACAAAATGCCCATGCGTCTTGCGTCTTTGAGGCCACTTCCAGGAAATACCTGCGTGGGGACTGGAATTCCCAGTCGCCTTGGAACGCCGCCATACGCTTGTATTCGGGACTAATTCGCAGAGCGGTTACTCTCAAGGAGAAGGGACATTCGTAGAACTTACGTAATATTGTAAAGATCCCCAGTACCGAACGGAGAACCCTAAAGCAACGTTAAGTAGCAAAGATGACATCACCGAGTTTGACGACTGACGTATATAGGGTCTTCGGGGTAGGCCGTCGCCACATCTGCTATATCTGCAGAAGACGCCAAAGGGAGATAGCTGCATGAGGGTTTTAGTGAGTGAAATTGATCACAAACTCTACGGCAGTCTGAATCGTAGCCTACTTCTGATGTATGTACGCTAGAAATTCAGCATCTGTTCTATAGGTAACGCACATCCGTGAGTGCGGAAAACATATCAGGGCAGCAAGTGAGCGTACGTCACATTGATGTTACCGAGAGAGAATACTGTCCCCTCGTCGTCGCAATCTCCAGTAACCATCGGCACCTGTAATGCGGTCCACGACGTGAAATCGCGTGTGTAGTGAGATGATCACCCACCTTCGCGTAGCTACCCTCGGAGACTGACCGCATTGGGTTCTGCGAAAACAAATCTCCGTCTAGACGCGGCTGCCACGCGAAATTAAGGCTTGTGTAGTTGATGATACTGGGAGTAGCGTTGACGGCCGCCCATAGTTCCCGAAATGGTACCTGTCTCAGACAAGCCAAGGTGTCCGTCTCCCCTGAACACCCTGTGCTCTCAACGAGCATGTTATAAAATGGCTGCCCCGCTGTGTAGTTGCGCAGCGCATACGGAGAACCGGACTCCTATAGCCTCATGATTTGAGCAAGGCACAGTAAGGATCAGAGTGGCTCATACCATAAATGCACCTCTATAAAGGCCTCCTGGGTCACCGTTGTTGATGACCATGTGAAGTCCAACAGACAGAGCGCCGGCACTTTCTCCCCATCTAT
The DNA here is from genome assembly GCF_002117355.1 of Postia placenta MAD-698-R-SB12. NCBI lineage: Eukaryota > Fungi > Basidiomycota > Agaricomycetes > Polyporales > Adustoporiaceae > Rhodonia > Rhodonia placenta. The sequence goes on along the minus strand of NW_020169845.1, from coordinate 623,913 downwards.
ATGGCGATTAAGCAGTGAGACAAAGTCACCTATGGGAATGGTCATACATGATCACTTTGTTGGGGTCCCCACCAAAAGCACTAATATAGCGATTGACCCATTGCATGGCCAATCGTTCTATATGATGAATGACGGGGTGAGATTGAGCGACCACAGAACGCAAAGCCTTACGATCTCGAATGCCTAGGTTACTCGCACCTGCCTTTTGAATCTCCTCGCCTGCGATGAAGCCGAAAGCTGGTCAAATCAGTGAGAAGGTGGGAGGATTGGCACTAGAATCGATGCGTACCCGTGAGGCGATAATTGATAGACACGAAGATGACTGGCTGATCCAACTGGACAGAGCGATTCACGATTGTATTACCTGGGTTAAACGAGCTGTCTCCCGTTTCAAACCCTCCTTTGATGAAGACATTAACACCGCGAAGGTACAAATGTCGTCAAAACGAACATACCCCCAAAAATATACTGGATAACACAAGTGTCAAGGCGATAGCGGCAATCCAAAGTGGGTGAATTACGTACAAAGAGTACTGGGAGATTGTCCCCTTGGACAGCAGAAACTGGCTTAATCACGTTAAGATACAAGCCTGTGGTCAAATTCGTTATTTTCAATGTTGTATATAGGTAGAAATTGCTTACTGACAGTCTTCAGATTGGTTCGATGGCGCAGGGACAGTGGGAACAGTAATTGGTAGTACATCTGGTGTAACTGCGGGTTGTTGTGGGCACGCAGGTCCATAACTGATTGCCTGCCTGATTCCTGTGAACGGCTCAGGCCACTGAGGAGGGGCAAAGCGCAGAGGGCCAATGCTTTCCGAAACAGGATGTCTCGTTTTAGTGCAGTGATTACGAACATAAGACATCGGGCGTACGGCGGGTTGGCAAATGGGACGCCGAGGAACAGCGAGATGTCGTCAGCCGTAGTGCCCTCGAAGGTTCCGTAGGCTAATTCCACGATGGGTGGTGTGTGGTTCGTTCCCAGGGTACCCGTAGCTAATGCAACGCCGCAGTAATACGAGACAGCGACACCTAGAACAAACATTGGAGCGGGTTGGCAAACGGTCTGTTCTCGATGCTAGTAACTCAGAAGGTGTCCGCTCGCTGCACATTATATAACATTCAATTTGGTGGCGGAAAAATAGTACGCTTTAGCGTGCTCACCATTTCATGTCGTCCGTTAGCCGGGCGTCTCACATGTCGGCGTGTCAGATGGGGTGGGTCGGCAAACGGGTGTGGCGTTCGGGTGAAACATCACCGTTTGCGTGATCGAGAACCTGAAGGTGACTTTGGAGTTATATATATCTCAGGAACGGTCTCGATGAATGTACCTATGGAGCAAGCACTGCATATGAAGTCGTATACTGAACACAAGTAGCTCCAGCAGAATACAATGCCTTAGTCCTGGCAAGACATCTCGAAACGGGTCACGGGTTCGGTCATGTGCCGAGCTTCATTCAGCGCTATTACGGACGCAAGTCAGCCTGCTCAAGGTGGCAGAAACAAAACAAATGGTGCACTCCTTCGCAATCAAGCGTTCGCAGTTTCAACATTGTATAGATACAGCTGAGATGTCCATGTATACAACGCACCACTCAAGAACAAAAACTCGGATGAACATGCCAATCGTCTACAGAGCACGTTCCTGTTCGACCAATAACGAATATCGTGTGGGTATACTGGGTAAATGAATACGATGAGGATATAACCAGCTCATCAAATACCTGTCTCATATCATGGACTAGCGAATGATGCTGATCTATGCAGACACTTGAGAGGTGTCATCTGCAAACTCTCCTGGATGCTCAAGGGCTTTCATCACGTACACCATGCGGTTTGGGGCGGCGTCATCCGATTCGGTGACAACACGAGTCCTCGATATGTGCACCGTGTTTAGGCTGTACTCGGCGTCGCCTGACATCGAGGGAGCACGGAAGGTCGACATCGTGCCCCTCATCACGTTCTTGTACGCTGAGGGTAAGCCGTGGGTCAAGCCCAAACCGACACGGACAATGATCAGAAGGGGTGTAGTGACCTGTCAGAAGGAATTTTAGGACGTGCAAAATGCGAGTAATACATATCAGCATACCGCAAGCTGTGTCGCAATGTCCATGGCAGCCAATGTGAGAGGACTCCCCCTGCAGTACATGATCATCATCACAATGGTGACCGTCGCAAACAGAGCGCCAGATTCAATAATGGTGAATATCGGCACCGTGAATCTGTTTGGTGAGCTCGTGACGTGAGCACCACCCGTCGTAAGTGTCGTGACCTTCATGCCCATGTACCATAGCCGGACGGAGATCACAGCCGTCACGCTGACGTTAACCGCAAGATCGAGTGCCCACCCAGCCAGACCGAGCCCCTTGAGGACTGAGTCATAAAGGCTCACGTTCGGACGGGAAATGATGATTGTTGCGGCATATGCTGAGGCTAAGATGCAATGCCGAAGATTCAGCACACGACTTACGTGTGAGCAGATAATGCTCACCCATATGCGCGAGGTCGACCACGAACTTGACATAGTAAGCATGAGCAAAGGATAAAGTGATAATGAAAACTTACAGGTATGAAACATATCTTCCAGCTCCGTTCCCATACAACATATAGACGCCAGATCTGTCGAATCACATCAGCATTGCAGTAAGCCGTGAGGGGTTTGTGGCGCACAAGTACAATGTCTTGCAGCCAAACCTTTGTGGAAAGAACGATCAATAAAGCCAACGTTGAGGTAGTATCTCGTACATACTGTAGTGTCGTAGATTACATGCTTGAGTATAGCCATCGGTGCTGCTTTGTTCACGAAGTAAAGAGAAGAATACAACGAAGGTGCGTCCTCTGGAACATCAGCGAATGCCTCAAGTAACTGGCATAATGACGCCGACACGTGAATTGTAGCAAAGACAAAGAGTACGGTGGATGTAATGCCCAGCATCCTGCCATGGCGCGCGTCAGGTTAGCGATGTTAAACAATGAGACGAGAACCAACACACACCATTGCGTGGATCCCCCGCGTTTCCAGAATATGATCCAAATCGCACTGAAAAAAATTGCGATGCTACAGGGTGTACTGAGTGGTTTGATGCATACGCAAAGAGTGCAAGAACACACTTCGTTGCTATGACCATGATGTGAATACGATTTGTATTTTCGTGCGAGCCATGCAGTCTACATACCCCATACCACCGTCTCCAGCCATATTCCGACCAAGAAGATCTTGTCGTAGCGGGGCAAGGCTGAAACACCTGCAGCAGACATTGAGGGAATAGTCCGGGGCACAACGCAACGCTTGTAGAGGTGAAGGTGAAATACGGAGACTCGGCTTAAAGAGACGGACAAGCGAGATGGAAGCTAATTACAAGACAAGACTGCGACCACACGTTATTACTGACAAGATTCGCTACGATCATCACGCCGCGCCACACCGCTACATATTAGAACAACAAGGCTACTCACCAGGCAATTGCACATAAGCGATTGGCTAAATACGCATGGCATCGCGTTCTGGCGGGTGAGAGAGTTCCTGATACATCGATGCATCATGCGGTACGCTTGATTCCATCAGAGCCTGCCATTGAGAATCGGCATCACTTGTCACTTACGTATTCGGACATGAGCGTCGGAGGCTGAGGGCATCACACAGCGCCGTCAGAGCTGCCAGCGGTTCGATGCCCAGGACCACGCAAACTTTCGAGAGCAGATTGAGCGTCCATGAGAAACGATTTGAACCATGGCAGTGGCCACCAATGTTCGTCTCGCCGGGTGAGCGCGCGAGACGAGACGGGGAAAGAAATCGTAAACGTGCCGGTGTTTGTCAGGGGTTATAGTGGGCCCTTGTGGGCGTTGTTATTCGGCTCATCGATTAGCAAACCAGGCACGTGACCACATGTCTACCTTGATGCCAACTTCATGCTCTGCGAGATAATTGATTACGCTCTCCTGTAAGCTTCCACAGTGCTCCCTTTGGACTATTCGAAGGCAGGGCTGTTAGATTTGCCTTATCTAGCTTCTCTCGTGATCCGTTGAGAGGTCACCATTCAATGCTAGTGTGCTTCTCATGCCGGCAACACCTACAAGTCGCTAATGGACCCGCACAATAAAACTTCCAATCTAGGTAGCCATCGGGAGCAGTTTTTTTGGCGAGTGCTGCGTCAACTTCACATATCCGTCAATAGGATCTCCATGGGATGACCAATTGTCAGCAGGTCGTGTCCGAAGCGTGATTAGACAGGACGATTCCCGCACGGTGGCAGTCATCAGTCTCTTGCAGACACCGCACGTGATAGTCCGCATATCATGGAGCACTTGGGACTACCGGCCTGCCTGTGAGATTGACTGATATCGAAAGATGTTCTATGGCGGGAGTCGAGGGCGTCACCGCAATGTCACGATCATAGATGCTGCGCAGAGCATTCCTCGATTGTGAGGAGATACGGCGCCATGTGGAGCTTTCCCAGAAGGCATAAGTTGCGCCTGCGTGAACCAAATGAATTGACATTCCCGCCCGCTATACACGTGTAGCCGCTAGCGAAACGACCACACCAATATTATGAACCATTTCACTGCGAATCCCATCCAGAACGAACCGGTGTGGTCGTCTATCCAGTGGGAAGGCGATGTAGCTTACTCAAGGTGAAGAATCCATGGCATCGAAGCATCACCAATCGCTCATCCTTCTCAGGCCACTGCTTGGTTCAGAGTTACTGGCAGACCAGTTCAGCAGGTTTCAAGACGGGTTTGTCCCCAGTGCTTTGCCACGACTACATCCGCTCACAGTATTTATTCTCATAGTACATCAGACTGTATAATGGGCTTTACGTTTTCAACCACTCTGTCTTTTGAGGAGGTAGATGCTCGACTCCGTGATGGGTACGCACGACTACGGTATGCTATTTTGTATACGACGAGAACACTGTATTCACGATCACGGACAGGTTTGAGTGTCCCATCATAGCAGCACCTCTGGTCGAAGGAGTGCATGATCCTGACCTACGGTCCTGGGTCTACGTTCCGGCGGCGACGGCGGAAGAAGTCATCCAATGGGCTAGAGAGTCTGTCGTTGTTCATCCCGAGCCCATGGATTCAGATGACTTCATGGCCCTGGTCAACTTGCGCCGGCTCCCCTATGTCCTCTATGACGGCACCAAGCAATTTGTCCGCTGTTTCCTCGTGCGGTCGCCTGCTGCGCAGGACATATACAGCATCTTTCTCCACGGCCCGCATTCCATCATGGATGCCCGACCAACCATCAACGCCTTCTCGCTCCTGCTGACGCACATGTCTGTGTCGGCGCCTCCACCGCTCACCATTCTCGAATGGGGGACAGAATGGCGCAACCTGCCCGCCGGCCCCGTCACGGCGACCGGGGGCCCGCGTCCAAACTGGGACGGCAAGGCAGCCCCTGTTCTAGCCAAGATGGGCGCGATTTTGACAAACCCAATTGTGAGCGGTATATATCTGCTTCTGATCCTGGAGACGTCAATCTAAAACGCCATCAGCCAACGCACAGTATCAAGCCCCAGCGCAGCGATCCTGAGATGCTGGGCAGGCCTGTCAGGGTGCGCGTCCAGATAGGCAAGGACGAAAGTGCAGCACTGGTCAAGGCAATCAAAGCAGCGGGTTTCACCGTGACGCACCTGTTCGATGCCGCTCAAATATTGGCTATCCTGGAGCGAAACCCGGTGCCCGCAGAGTCGGCGGCAGACGCGCACATCACGTATGCGATCGGAATGTGAGCGCGCTCTCGTGGCGCAAGCTTTATGCTGACCGAGATCCGCGAACCAGCATTGCCATTGCGCGCTACCGCGTGCCACCGCACGATGGGAAAAATCAGCTCATCTCTGAGATGGCTATCGTGCCGCTCCAAGTGAAGTACGCGGACATCCCACAGGTCGCCCCCCAGGATCGCCTTTTCGCCGTCATGGCGATCCTGAAGGCGCAATATGACGAATACCTCGCCAACCCGCACCTGCCGCATCTGTTCCCGGCGCAAATGCGACTCGCCCCGCCGCGCGTGCCCGTCATCACAAGCAACCCACACGCGACCGTGATCACCAATCTGGGCGTGATCGAGCATAGTCTGGCATCAACATGGTACCCGGACGGTGATGCTACAAAGCCACCACTGTTCGAGATCTCCGCATTACCCTTTGGACATAGGATGACAATGCCGAGCCCGTAAGCATTCATCGAAGCCTAGTTTCATTGTCTCACATGCGATTGCAGGTCCACGCACGTCTGGAGCATCCGGTCCAAGCTTCATGTGCAGGTTGAGGTGTGTGAGATTATTCAATCTAGCGAGACGCGATTACTAACGTTTGTGCCAAAGACAACGGATGTATGGGATAAGACTTACATGACGGAATACTTGAATGAAATAGTGCGCCAGGCCTTGTATATCCTTGATTGAGGCGATGGGAATAATGCGGCGCGAAATGAAACGAAATCGATCTCTATGTTGTATGTCACGGACCTGTGTATGTGCTACCCAATCATGCTCGAAATATAGTGCAGAAACGTTGCAACGTCAATTCACGGACGTCCGCATACCGTGCGCATGGACATAATAACATCTGTGCATCGAACCAGACAGCAAGTTCGCAATTCTACTGGTCAAACATGGCGGAGCTGCGAAGACAGACGTTCGCACAAGTAGCGGGGCAGCACATGTGGCATACCACGTGTAAATGGAAGCTTACATACAAGAGGATAAAATGGCATGGAGACAGCATCACGGAAGCGACAGCATTCCTAGAGCACGCGAGCACACAAATATAGCAGACGTCTCCATCTACGCAGACGACCATATGGTCCCCACCCATTTTGCCACCTCCTCCAGCGTGCTTGTCCTCTCCGGCTCGTGCCAGCCCATCGTAAGGAAGTCGTGCGTGCAATTCGGCACCTCCATGAACTGCACAGCCTCCGTGCCCATGTCCGCTTCCATGCGCTCCTTCAGTGTGACCATCGCATCCAGCGTCATTTCTGCGCCGCCTGCAACGATGCATGCGCGCGGGAGCCGTGCGAACATCCCCGGCGTCACCTGCGCGCGCAGCGAGCCAGGCGAGATCCACGCGCTGATGGCGGTCGTGTCTGCGGGCAGCGCGCCGCGGAGTGCACGCTCGGTGTAGCCAGTCGTGAATATCGGACCGACAAAGTCTGTGCGGGAATGCCGCACCATCGACGAGTCTGGGCCATTGTGCGTGTTCGCCCAGTCGACCGTAGGCGAGAGGAGCAGCAGCCCTCCGGCATTGAGCAGACCAGGGAGCTCGTATGTCGCCAAGTAGCGCGCGAGCGTGAAGGCGAGGTGTCCGCCAGCGGAATCGCCGCTCAGAAGAATGTCTTGCGGCTGGAAGCCGATGTCCTGTACCAGGTAGCGGTAGCCTGCAACGGCATCGAGCAGCGTGGCAGGAAACGGATTTTGCGCTTTGAATGGTTCCGCTCCCGCGAGGCGATATTCTAAGCTGAAGATGCGTGGGTTGTGACGAAAGTGCTCGGAGAAGCCGGCAAAGGCCGTCCTGCAACCTGGATCGGATGGTGACGCGGAGCCCATCTGGGAGATGATGCGCAGGTCAGCAGCGTTGATTGAGCAATGATGACGATACGTACAATATAAGCTCCCCCTACGAAGAGATCGGCAGATGTAAGCAACTAGTAGCTATCTGAGGATTTATTGGCTCACCATGAAAGTGGAAGACGACCTTCTCCCCAGGCAATGCGTGCTAGCCAACCGGGCCATCCGACGCCCGAGAGCCGTTCCAGTATCCCGGGACACTCTCAGGCTTCACATTGTTCGCGTCTACAAAATCGCGGATGTCGCCAAGGATGAGGTCGGGAGTCGGCTCAACCCACACTAGGCAAGATTTGGAGGCGTTGGAGGCGTCCGGCTGAGGACGGACGGGGGTCTCAACGCTGGTGTTGTACAGGATGCCCACGTATGCTTGGAATACACGGAGAATCAGCGAGCGTCCGAGGGTCCATGATGGCAGCGGACGCCCAGATGGAACCAAGCTGAGCACAGTCCAGAGAGGCAGTCGGACAAAGAGCAGGGCGAGGACGCTGCCGAGCATGTAGATGCCCTTGAGAGGCTGGTGCCGGAAAGCGAATGCCATGATGAGATCCTGAGACTGTCACGACGATGTTGTGTCAAGAAACTAGGAAGGTGTACGTTTTCAGGGAATGCAGTCGCGCACAGAGCAAGGCCGCGGCTCGGTGTAAAATTGCTAATTTAATAAGTGAGGGTTCTCATCTGACACTAGAGGGATTAAATTTGGCGCACAACATGCCTTGAGCATGCGATTCTTGTCCTTGTTCCCCACGGCAACTACTATGTCCGCCATACAGCCGCTCGCCTAGAGCGCTGAACATGATGATGATGATGAACGCAACAAGCAAACATTATGGTGCTAAGACGGAGCAGATTCCTCGGGCTGCGTGCGGCGTCGCCCCCCTGGCGTGCGCAGTCTACGGGGTACCCTGAAAAACATGGACAGCGGTGCCAGATGACTGTAAGATGGGAAGGAGTGTGAGAAAGCACGGGACGACCGATGCCCGAAGCTCGCCTTTGCAGCAGGCGTACGAATTCCCGCACAGTCGGCTCAGAAAATCGACCGTTGCGCACACAGACACACACAAATCGAAACAATAACCCGTGCCATGAAGCAGCTGATTCCATATCTATCCGAGAAATAAATGATGCGACATTCGATATCAATAGTCGGGACCGTGGGCCCGATAGTATCTGGGCCCGGCAAAGGCATGATTTACTAAATTATACTAAATTGAGCTGTTATTTTTGAGGCCCTCCGAACATTGCACGAACGTGGGATAGCATCTTTTGATTGGCCAGCATGCGATATCCGGAGGGACTAAAGTAATATGGATCGCAAATGAAGACAGTAACTCTGCCGGACGGAAGGAAGGAGCATGTCCGGGCGATGGGGGAAGTCTGAAGGGCAAATGTATTTCCGGTTTGACGCCTATCTACACGTGGACTACAACCTGCTAACAGCCTAATACTACTCTAAGTCTCTCTAACGCCGTTCCGAAGAGAAGCGAATGTTGCTCATGAACATTTATCAGGTTGCGATGTCGCCGAGATGCGCAGTTCGGGGCATCCCAGGGACGCACTACAAGGCTGCCGAATGAAGATTTACAGCTGTTGACAGGTACGTGCCCTTGCACATGCATTTCTGACTAGTTGTTCTTCCAAGATCATCCTTGCTGTTCCAATCAGCACACCGCAGGAACTGCGTCTTGTATCTCGCATCATGGTCCATCACTGTTGTCCATCATCGTTGTGCCCACACTCGCGTCAACACAGCTATCGACTTCATCGCCCATCATTATGCCTTTGAATTAGCCTCCAAATGGGGCCACAGAGCACGATGTATCATAGGAATCATTCATATCATCACAGAGTCCGAGTACAGCCTTCGCCGTGCTGTCCCATCCAACACAGATCCACGAGGGTTACTCGTTTTCGTGTGTGGTTGGTATAGATGGAACCTAACGGTCTTGTATTTTAGCGCAGCAGGCGCTCAACTATCTTTATTTTCGTCTGTGCACTCCAGTGCTCCACAAAATTCCTGCAGCCCACCATCGTGCTCTGATGTATCGCTGGATCAATTACTGCCCATTGAGCATGAACGACCTCCGAGGCTTCCTGGATGTCGTGCGATGTCTATGTTCCTTGTGGCGTCCTGCCGTCCAATTCCCGTCCACTGAGTGTCGTGCCACACCAGGCGAAGCGTATGCCGTCTCGCCTTTGCTTTCCTCTGATCCTCCTCCGGAGCCCAAACACACCACTGGCTTCAGCTTAGTATATGGGCACTCCGTCATCGTCCCCTATGACACCATCCACGGCGCGTTCCTCGTGCAGGCTGAGGCGCGCCCTGCGCAGACCGCCATCGTCGACTTCACAGGATACTCGGTAACCTATGGCGAGCTAGATCGCCTCTCTGCTCAACTTGCGATCCAGCTACGTGCCACGGGCGTTGGCAGTGGCGCCCACGTCTGCCTGCTGATTGAACGCTCTATCACGCAGGTCGTCGCGATCATTGCCGTACTGCGCACAGGTGCAGCGTACGTCCCTTTGGATGGCTGCATCGTTACGGACGACACACTTGCGTCCGTTATTGAGGACGCGCAGCCCGCCTTCACACTTATCTCGAAGCGCTACATGACCCGCGCTCCATGCGTCCTTACACGCCATGGATGCCTGGAAGACATGATTGCAGGAGCATCATCTTCGGGACCTTCGTGTGCGGCACCATTGTCTGCCTCGATCGCACAATCTAACAGTGCCTACATAATTTACACGTCCGGTAGGTCGCAATTCCACATGAGTGAACTAGTTTGGCTTTTTTAACTCATGTCTCGAAGGAACGACTGGTCGGCCCAAAGGCGTGATCGTGAGCCACTCAAATGTGTGCAACTGTGAGCTGCTTCATTCTTTCCGGACGCGCTGGGCTCTAACACAAGCATCTCCCAGTGCTTTGCCTCTCCCCGGGAAACCTAGGCATCCGCCCCGGAACCCGAGTCTCGCAGCTGCTCAACGTCGCATTCGATATGTGCGCTTGGGAGATCCTGGGATGTCTCATGAACGGCGGGACGCTGCACCTCCGCGGGCCCCACCGGCAGGATTGGATCAACGTCCTGAAGACGGTGGATGTCGTGATTAGCACGCCGTCCATCCTGGCACAGCACGACCCCGCAGACTACCCAAACATTCGTGTCGTTGCGACGGCTGGGGAGCCGTGCCCCCAGAGCCTCGCCGACCGATGGGCGCAGCGCGCGACGTTCTACAACTGTTGCGGTCCTACGGAGGTGTGTCTCGAGTACGTGCTCAGCGGACATCACTGATAGATCCTCCGGGATCCGGCAGACGACAATTGTGAATACCATGTACCGCCACGTGGCAGGCGCGCTGATTACAATTGGCAGTCCGACGCCCAACAACTCGGTTTACGTCCTTGATGCCGAATTGCACCCTGTTCCGCGGGGCGTGCCCGGCGTGATGTGGGCTGGCGGTCACGGCGTGTGCCAAGGGTATCTCAACCGCCCCGATCTCACGAGTAACAAGTTCACGCGCGATGTGTTCTCGCCGCAGGGGTGAGTCTGCACGGGCGTTCCATCTGTAAATTGGCCTCTGATGATGTAGACGCTGAGCTAGTGGCGTGATGTACAACACAGGCGACATCGGGCGGCTGCGGCCAGACGGCCAGCTAGAACATCTCGGGCGTGTCGATGATCAGGTCAAGATTAAGGTAGACCCTTTGCCTGTGCTGCTGATGCTATGCACACTGATGTGATGTGGCACTGTGCAGGGCTTCCGCGTCGAGTTGGACGGCGTGAGTGCTGCGATACGAGTGTGTCCGGGCGTCATGACGGCCTGCGCACTGCTTGTCGGGCAGGACCTTTGGGCATTCTACACGCCTGAGCACGTCTCCGCTTCGAAGGTTCGCACGACCATTGAAACTTTACAACCATGCTATGCTGTGCCTTCAAAATACCACGCATTGGCATCGCTGCCGCTGACCTCGTGAGTGCGAATGGTGTCTTGCGTATCCCAGCCACTAGAATTTGATGATGCAGGAACGGCAAGATCGACAAGATGTATCTGAAGGACCTCGTTAGAGCACAACATTCCTAAATGCTAAGTGCAGGTTTACATCAATATTATACCATTTCAATATACCTGGTTGTCATGCATCACAAGTGTGTTTGCAAGCATTAATGATTGGTGTATATTATCTTAGTGTAGGGTAAATAATTTATCGATGAGTGTTACATAGTTCCCAATAGCCTTGATCTACATTCAGAGCTCCTGACATTATGTAGGATCATGACAGTATATCAGTTGATAGTTGCCCGTAATTGTGGCTGATGTTGTGGCTGAAGGCCATGTTGGATGGCTGACAGGTTCTCGCAGACAAACAGTCCGCGACAAGCGCCTGGGCACGCATTCGCAGGGTTGAGTACGCTGTAACTCGTTTTAGAGTGCATCAATGCTCGTCGTTTGAGTTTTGGATGAATCTCAGTCTCTTCCTCCATTTCTTTCGTGCATAAACTCTGGTCAGCGTTGACATCTCCATGATGTTGTCTTGGTGGCGGGGAAGATCAATCATGTCACTTGCGCTGAGATTGTATTGCACACAAGTATCAACACTTTATATCCACATATCACCGGCATTGTCTACATTGTCATGGAATACATTCCGTGACTACTCATGCAGGTGCCCGGCCAGGATCAGAGACACCAGTTCAGATGAACGTGGGTAAATCTTGCCTTTGAATTCCGCAGGAGGGCTGTGCGCGGGTGGATTATTCGTCGTACACTTTGTAGTCAGCGAGAAGAGTGGCTTCACCTAGTGAGGCCCGGACGGAAGTGAACAGCAGGTGTGATCTCGCCACCGTCCGCATTGTATGCCTTCTCAATATCGAAGATTGAAACAATGTGCGTGATGGCTAACCAAATCGCGTCTTCCGCGAAGTGCCTTCCTGGGCAAATCCTGCAGCAGACTCATGATGAGCGGGACATGCACCAAGCGGCCAAGTGTCCGTACCGTCTCCCAAAGCCGAACACGTAGTTACGAGGATCAGACAATACGTCGACATTTGCGTCCTCAAATCGCTCAGGATCGCTCAGGACGAAACGACTCTGCATCGCGATATAATTCGGCCGAGCGGGACATTTGCCTACGTTCCGACAGCGTTATAGTACAATTGCACACATTGGCGACTGCACACGTACCAGATGTTTGCGAAAATCATTGAACCTCTAGGAATGTGGAAGTTTCTGTACTCATC
>NW_020169845.1:586239-610514 GCF_002117355.1 Postia placenta MAD-698-R-SB12 | reverse complement strand
CCATCGGTATCTGCAGCACATTTCCAGGAAGAACAGTCGTCTGGGGCCCGGCGGTAACGCAGATGAAAGACGGAAAAACACCGGACAGCAGTCTGAAGCGCTGACAAGCACGACGCACAGCATCGAAATGAGGCCAAATACCAAGGTCAGATATCCAGGTTCCATCATGGCCGAGGGTCAGACAAGTGCAGCCGCACTCGGAGCACGATAATGAACCTTTATAGATGGCTTTGAGCCGACCCCGTGAGACACCGATGCATCGGCATGCAGTAGGGCGCCTCTATGTCATGCACAAACGCTGAACGGTCAATGCTTGTGGAGCGAGTCATGACCATTGTTTTTGGTCAGAACCGAGGACTACGGCGGGGAGGTTGAGAGGTGCCGTGATTGTACAGCGTATGGATCGTCTAACCCGGATTCTACGTTTAAATTACCATCGGAAGGCTCTGGTAGTCTCAGGAAAGTTCGAAGTGGGCTTGATCTGAGACAACGAATGCCTTTCAGCAGACTAGAATCAACCTGTAAATTGTGTCGGCAAGGCCGCTGATCTGGGTTGCAAACGTTGTTTTCGAGCTCTGCTCTTGTCTTGTTGGCTCACGACCGTTCCGCTCACCTGATCTGATGATATCTGGTCTGCTGCCTGAGCTCGCTAGTCTCCTGTGAGCAGAACGGAATATACTTCCTTCAAACTACGCAGGCTCTGGATATCCATGTAGAATTCGCTCAAATAAGGACTGTGTCGCTTCCATTCAATATCCATAGACACTCATAAGTGTGATATCTATGAGATTACGACCTCTGGCATAGTGCCATTTGGCACAGTATACAGCTTCCATCCAGCTACGGCTTTGAAGGCTGTGTCGTTACCAAGCTTCTGAGACGTAGCTTGTCGACTTTTCCATTGCTATGTAAGTGATATAACATGTAAGCATACATGATCATCACTTTGTGGGCAACGTACGTGGTGAGCGGCATCACAGACAGCGCATGATATTTGCACGGCACAGCGTAATACGGCTGTAAGGCAGCTACAGTCGTGCGTATCTCTTCGGTGGGAACACATATAGGGCTATAGAACGCCCAAAGGTCTTGTCCTATCAGCAGTGCGCGAGCAGATTCGATGCCTGGACATGCACGAACGGCGGCAGTCACGCCATCCAGCTCTACGCGAAACCCCTATAATGTTCGTGAAACACATTGTGAACCGCCAGGTTTACACGCGTATACCTTGATTTTCACCTGGTCGTCAACTCGTCCGAGGTGGATTAATTGACCCCCTTTCTGGAGCTTGCCGATGTCTCCTGTGTTGTACATCATTCCCCTGTGGCATAAGATTGTTCGTCGAAATGATCAGACGCGGAATGATGTCTCGCACACGCACCCCTGCATGAAAAAAGGATCGCGAAGAAACTTATCCCTTGTAAGATCTGGGCGATTGAGATAACCCATGCACACGCCGCGTCCGCCTGCCCACATTATGCCAGGCATACCGCGTGGAACAGGGCGCATCTCGGCATCGAGGATATATACAGCATTGTTCGGAGTTGAGCTGCCGATCGACTTAGGCACGCCAGGCGTATGTCGGTGCATAGTTTTCACGATGGTCGTCTGCAAAAGAACATGGACCACAACCGATGACAGTAACAGAAAACACATACCTCTGTGGGTCCACAGCAGTTGTGGAACATCGCGCGCTGCGCCCATCGATCGGCGAGGCTCAGGGGGCACGGCTCCCCCTGTTGACTTTTGGGTATGTCGGGCAAGCGTCGCTGCCGGCCCGGGTCACGTGGTCATGCGCCGGTGTGGGAATAGGACTTATGTAGGCGTTGCGCGTCGTAGGTAGCCCCATCGGTTTGTAACCTTATCCACCATTGATCCCTGTCCATCGAGGACGTTGGCTGCCGGCGGTCTTTCCGGTGTCATTCTCACACCCCCGCCGTCGCAACAACACGAATGTTTGGGTAGTCTGATGGGTCATGCTGTGCCAGGATGGACGGCGTGCTAATCACGACATCCACCATCTTCAGGACGTTGATCCAATCCTGCTGGTGGGGCCCACGGAGGTGCAGTGTCCTGCTGTTCATGAGACATCCCAGGATCTCCCAAGCACACATACCAAATGCGACGTTGAGCAGCTGCGAGACTCGGGTTCCGGGGCGGATGCCTAGGTTTCCCGGGGAGAGGCAAAGCACTGGGAGATGCTTGTGTTAGAGCCTAGCGCGTCCGGAAAGAATGAAGCAGCTCACAGTTGCACACATTTGAGTGGCTCACGATCACGCCTTTGGGCCGACCAGTCGTTCCTTAAGAAGTCCTATCAGGAATATATTAAGAGAAGATGCACTAATCGTGACTCACCAGAGGTATAGATGATATATGCGCTATCGTGGGGAAGGAGAGCCACAGGAACTAACATCACAAACGGAGATTCTGAGATAGATAACTCCACAATCAAGTCTTCGAGGCAGACGTGGTGCACGAGGCATGTAGCACTTTGAGACGAGGGTGAAGGTCGGCTGTGCATCTTGCGTGGCAAGTGCATTGTCTGTCACAACACATCCGTCTAAAGGCATGTATGCGGCACAAGAATGGTGACAATTTGTGTAATGGAATGCTCAATCAACAGACAAATGCAAGCACCTTGAATGACACCCTTGGAGCGCAGCCAAGTGGCCAGCCTTCCTAAGAGGCGCTCCAGCTCGTGGTATGTCATGGAGTCGCCACCATGATCGACAATAGTGACAAGCTCAGTGGGCATCCCTACGTGAGCAAGGAATGCATCATGAATGGTGTCATAAGGGACAGCAGAAGAGGGGCCAAGTACAACACTGGCGTTACGAATGTCTTCCGTGGCCTGAAGCCAATATGCTGGAGTAACGAGGGGGAATGCGACTGAACCACCACCTCCTGCTGTCGCGACTTGGGGTCAAGCGACTGGGGAGAACCTAAAACTGGAGGCATCCGACTTATTCTCACCGAAGCGATGGTGAGCGAAGCTCAAACCTAAGGCTAGGGACAAGTAAATGTATTAGTTAGTGAAGTAAGAACAAGATACAAAGAGGGGCTTACTGACCTAGGGACAAGAGGTCGAAACTGAGGTCCCTAGGGCAGCAGAGGCCGGCTTATATACAGGGGAAGTTTAGGGGAGGCTGTGCACACTGGTCTGTGCACAGCTGGTCCGTGCACAGCATGCTGACGTGACCCCAAGGACCGGTGAGTCAGAGAGGCTGTGTCAGCGGAGCCTGAGCTGTGCCGTGCACTGCTGCCCATCTAATTTAATCATACAGTAGATAACGATGCGTCCATATCAGGCAGGTAGTACAGAGGTCGCGGGTTCGAGCCCGCGAAAAGGAAAAATTTAAAAAACGGCTAGATGCCATGCCAACTCGTGACATTACCCCCCCCCTCAACGGCGCATAACCTTATGCGAGGCGCCCTTGCCCATCTCCCACCTGGAGCGGCAGCGTGCTTCAGTCAGCGGCGAAGGCATTGGCTGAAAGTTGAGACCACCAAAGGTAGCAGCGTTGAGGCGGCAAGGGGCATTTGGATTCTTCCGGTGGAAGTCAGCTATGAGGGCTGGCGCATTGGCAGCATTGCGCGCCGGTTCCCATGATGTATGCGAGTCGTCATAACCTTTCCACTTGACGAGGTACTGCAGCTGACGCCGGAAGATCCGCGAATCCTTGATCCATTCGACCTCATACTCCTCGTCACCCTCAACCTCGATCGCAGGCGGCTCCTCCGGCTCCCGGCCCGGGATCTCGCTACGCGTGTACTTGCTAAGCAAGGAGACATGGAACACCGGGTGCACTGGCACCGACTTCGGCAGAACCAATTTGTAATCCAAGTCTTCGAGCTTTCGTCGCACGGCATAAGGCCCAAGGCGCTTGGGACTGAGCTTCTTGCTCAGCTGTTTCAGCTTAAGGTTCTGGGCATCAAGCCAGACCTTGTCCCCTGGTGCAAGAGCACGTGTCATTGCGAATCTCCTTCAGAATCTTGAGCCGATCAGTGGCCGCAGGCATCACAGACATTGGATTGATCCGCACTTGGATCTCAGGATGGTACCCCTGATGCAGGAAGAATGGGGAGTGCCCAGTCGCGGAGTGAACTCAGTTGCTCAGTGCAAACCCTGCAAGCAGCAACTGCTTTGCCCAATTGTCCTGCCTATGGCTTGTGAAAGCACGCAGGTACTGCTCAATCTCCTGATTCCAGCATTCTGTCTGGTCGTCTGTTTGGGGATGGAACACTGTAGATAGCACTGGCTCGATCCCAAGTCCCTTGTACACCGCATGGAGGTACTTTGAAGCAAACTGGGAACCTCGGTCTGATATGACCTTGGCCGGGGCCTCATGATACTTGAACACATTGTGGATGTACAGGTCTGCTGCACCTTCTGCCGTCAGGGTCTCATGACAGGCCGAGAAGTAGACCTGCTTAGTAAAGCAGTCAGCGGTGACCAGGATTGAGTCAAACCCATCAGACTTCGGCAAACTGACGATCATATCGGTCGTGATGATCTGCCACGGGTGCTCGGGAATCTTATTTGGCTTCAGCAGGCCCTGGGGCTTAGCCGGGAATGTTTTGGTACAGTTGCACACGTCGCAGGTGCTTACATACTCATTGACGAATTTAGACATTCCTGGCCACCAGTAGTTCTGTGACATGAGCTCGAGGGTGTTGGCATGACCACCATGTCCGGCAATTGGCGAGTCGTGGTGGATTTTGACGATATTGTCATGAGTTGGTACGGCATCTAGCCGTTTTTTTAAATTTTTTCCTTTTCGCGGGCTCGAACCCGCGACCTCTGTACCACTTGCCTGATACAGACGCATCACCATCTACTGTACGATTAGATTAGATGGGGCGGCAGTGCACGGCACAGCTCGGGCTCCGCTGACACAGCCGCTCTGACTCACCGGCCCCCGGGGCCGCGTTAGCATGCTGCACACGGACCAGCTAGGCATGGACCAACATGCACAGCCTCCCCTAAACTTCCCCTGTATATAAGCCGGCCTCTGCTGCCCTAGGGACCTCAGTTTCGACCTCTTGTCCCTAGGTCAGTAAGCCCCTCTTTGTATCTTGTTCTTACTTCACTAACTAATACATTTACTTGTCCCTAGCCTTAGGTTTGAGCCTCACTCACCATCGCTTCGGTGAGAATCAGTCGAACACCCCCCGCTTTCAGATATTCCCCAGTCGCTTGACCTCAAGTTGTGACATTAGGTCGAAACTCCCATAGTGGCCGGCGTTCATCGGAACCCAAACACTCACTTTCACTTCCTACAGGTCAGGTGGTGTGCACCCTACTATACAATACAATATGTAGATAGCCTACTGTACATTGCCACCACTCAGGGAACGAACTTTTCAGTACCTGCACTTCAGCGGGCGGTACTTGTCCTCACGGACGCGTGGACTAGGTTCCTGCTGCATAATAGTCAAAAGCAGTACTGGGCCCCACGTGAACTGCGAACCCTAGTGTCTTCTCGGGCGCCGTAGCGTAAGCTAGCATAGCACGGCCATTGTAGTACGCGCACCTCCCTGTCCTTCCCCCATCCATCATGGCTGCCTGCCAAGGCCAAATTCACGTATTTGACTCGCAGGACCTCATCGACGTCTACATCCCAGATGGCCCTGAGACTGTCATCTATTGCTGTGAGTAGCAGCCGTGCCCCAACCGGACATCCCGATCGATCGCGGAAGATTACCCGCGCTACAAGGCGATCCAACGAGCACAACACCCGCTCGGCCCTCGAAGCACCCTTGCATCTCGATCTGCCTCGCGGCACTCTCGCCCTGTCTCCCCTACCTCCCGCCTTCCCCAAACTGTCGCCGAGTCCAGTCAAGTACGAGGAGATCTCCCTCCAGACCCTGCGCCAGAGCCTGAGCCTGAGGAGGGTACAGGTGAAGAAGGAATCTTGGAGTCCGAGTCCGAGGATTTTGTTGGGTCCGCCTCGCTGACAGCGCTCGCCCCCGCGTCAGCAGTCCCTGACATACATGACCCCCCCACCAAACTTCCTCCGGTGCCTTCACCATTGTCTCCACCGAGAGGCCGCTCGAGCACTCGCTCCTCTCAAAGTTCGACCAGCGGAGGGCCACCACAGCCACCTCCGCCCCCGCAGCGTCCTCCGTCCCCCCCAACGCTGGTAATGTCTTCTCCCCCGACCACCCCCGACAAGGAGACCCTGAAGCTCCTCCTCCCACTCCGATACGATGGCAAGACCGTCATCGAATGCGACAGATTCTTGTTGCAACTCTGTATCTATTGGTTGATCAACACATCGTTGACAACCATTGAGCTCAAGGTACAAGTTGCGCTGAGCCTGCTCGATGGCGACACCCGCGCCTGGGCCACGCCTTACTTTGCCCAACTCGCGTCGGTGCAGATGGGAGTACAAGGGGTCACAACCCCCTTCAGGAACGAAGCGGCCTTCACTGCTGCCTTTAAGGCCCACTTTCTCGACGACGAGGTGGCAGCACAAGTAGAGCTGGTGAAGCTCTGCGCGGACAAGTCGGTCCGCGAAAAATGCACCGCTGCGGAGTTCTCTGCGCTGTTCAAGGGTTCGGTGGACCGTTCCGGGTATGGGGACCTGGAACTACGCGACAAGTACCTGAGCGGCATTCCCTCCTGCGTATATCACAAGATCGAGCTCGAGACCTTCACCACGTGGCAAGTGGCTGAAAAGCGGGCCACTAAGGTCGAGCAGATCCTCGACATCAGCCGGGCCTGTCAGCCTGAGCTGAACAACTTCTTCTCGGCTTGAGGACAAGGGCGCGGCGGGGCACGTGGTGGTGCACCCTCGACGCATGCAGCTTCGGCCAGCATCAATGCAGCCATCGGAAAAGGAGACTTCCCCGGCACATGCTTTGGCTGCGGGAAGCAAGGGTACCGACGCTTCGAGTGCCCCAATTGTAAGGACAAGCCTTACACAAAACGCGCCGACGCACAGGCTACGGTTGCCTCGGGTTCCACCCAGGCAATGACAAGCGCCCCCGTCACTTCATCCTTGGCGAGTACAAGCACCGCTTCAGCGAAATCGGAAAGTTCCGAGCTGGTGGACTTAATAGCACAGATGAAGTCAATGCGCGAGGAGTTGGAGCACTATCGGGCCATGAGGGAGGAGGGTTTTTGATCCAGTGCGCGCTTCGTGCCGCACGCGTCGGGCCACGTAATAATAATCTGTACAATGTATTGGCGACTGCGAATGTGTATGAGGTGGACCACGGGTCCCAACATTTTCACATTCCAGTACAACTCAAGGGGAAAAGACGGCACAAGGATATAGTTGCAATGGTGGACAGCAGAGCCACTACGAAGTTCATCAACAAGCGTTTCATTACAGAAAACAAGGTGTAGACGCGGAAGTTGAAGGAACCAATTCCGCTATACAATATCGACGGCACCCTCAATAAAGATGGAAGCATCTCAGAAGTAGCTGTGCTACAGATGCAAATAGGAGAGCACGTTGAGAAGACAGTGTTTACAGTCATGGACATCGGTCCAGAGGATGTGATTGTTGGGTTGGATTGGCTACATGAGCACAACCCCAAAATCAACTGGGAGGAAGGCTCCCTCAAGTTATCCCGGTGCCCTGAAACGTGCAGTGCCAGGAGGACTGGCCAGATGGAGCAAGCAGCAACTATGCATGATACGGGGGTCAGGCCCATGGCACGCAGGCGTTCGCCGAAGTCCAGATGGTCGGTTATAGGTGCTTGCCAGAGCAAGGTGCTCCTGGACTTCGAACCCGAAGAAGATGCAGCAGAAGTAGAATGGGATAAGGCCGACTTGATCGAAGCCTGGAAGCAAGGTATCACACTTCCTGATGCCCCTCAGCTGTTTGTCGCAGCAGGGCACACGTACTCCCAGCTGTTCGCTGAGGAAGAGATCAAGAAGAAGGTCATTAAGACCGCCGAGGAGTCAGTGCCCAAACAGTACCACGAGTTTCTGAAGGTCTTCTCAAAGGAAGCATCAGAACGGCTACCCAAAAGGAAGCCATACGATCATGCAATTGAACTCATGCCGGGCTATTCGACATTCCATTCGAAGGTGTACCTCCTGTCAAACAATGAGCAGGAGGAACTCAATAAGTTCCTAAAGGAGTAGCTGGCGAAAGGCTATATACAGGAATCGAAGTCGCCCATTTTGTCCCCCTTCTTCTTCATCAAAAAGAAGGCAGGGACGCTTCAATCCGTGCAGGACTACCATCGGCTGAACACGATCATGGTTAAAAATCGCTATCCCTTGCCACTGATTGCTGAAATGGTAGACAAACACCGTGGCACTACACTGTTCACAAAGTTTGACGTCCGATGGGGATACAACAACGTCCAGATCAAAGCTGGTGACGAATGGAAAGCCGCCTTCGTGACTAACCGGGGGCTGTACGAACCCCTGGTAATGTTCTTTGGACTCACCAATTCCCCTGCAACCTTCCAGGCCATGATGAATAAGATCTTCCATGATTTCATCGTCGGCGGAAAGATCCTTGTGTACCTGGACGACATACTCATCTTTTCCACCAACAAGTAGGAACATGAGAAGGTTACACGTGAGGTTTTGCGTTGCCTCCAGGACAACGATCTGTTCCTGAAGCCTGAGAAGTGTGAATGGGACGTTCCCAAGGTCAACTATGTTGGCTATGTGTTCGGTGGCGATGAGGTGGCGATGGATCCCGCGAAGTTAAAAGGAATCAATGAGTGGCCGGTACCCCGGAACAAAAAAGATGTTCAGAAGTTCCGGGGGTTGTCCAACTTTTACCGCCACTTCATTAAGGACTTTGCTAAGATCTCGCGACCACTCGACTGGCTCACAGGGAATGACCCATGGCATTGGGGCGAGGAAGAGCAACACGCATTTGATGAGCTCAAGCGGCTCTTTGCAACGACTCCAGTCTTGGTGTTGTACAACCCTAATCGGGAGACTTGAATCGAAGTCGATGCCTCAGGTTACGCCACTGGTGGCGTGCTAATGCAGAAGCAGGATGACGGCAAATGGCATCCCATCGCCTTCCGGTCTCACGCTATGGACCTGGTCCAGCGGAACTACGAGATCTATGATAAGGAGATGCTTGCCATCATTAAAGCGCTACACGATTGGCGCCACTATCTCGAGGGGTTACCCAATCAGTTCGAGATCATAACTAATCATAAGAACCTCGAGTACTGGTGTACATCCCAGCATCTCACACGTCATCAAGCACAATGGTCGCTGTTCCTGGCTCGCTTCGACTTCCACATCATGCACAAGGCTGGAACGTCAAATGGAAAGGCTAATGGCCTGTCATGTCGGTCAGATCATCAGATCGGCGATGAGGATGATAACACCGATCAGGTGGTTCTCAAACCGAAAAGGTTCCGCATTGCCTCTGCTAGGCACGGTCATGCCTCAATGACAGCTGATCAGTCGCTTCTGAAGCGCATCCGGGAATGTTCGGAGAAGGATCGGGAGGTGGCCAAGGTACTTGAAAAGGTGCAGGACCTCGGGCCGTCCCGGCTGCAAAGGGGTTTTGAGGAGTGGAATGCCGAACAAGGGCTTCTGCTGTTCCACGGATGCGTATACGTCCCAAAGGACGCAGAGCTCCGGCGGGATATCGTCAAGACCCACCACGACTTGCCGATCGCCGGTCATGGCAGCTGTGCCAACACCCTGGAGCTCGTGTCGCGGAATTACTGGTGGCCTGGGATGTCCAAATTTGTCAATGAGTACGTAAGCACCTGCGACGTGTGCAACCGTACCAAGACATTCCCAGCCAAACCCCAGGGTCCGCTGAAGCCGAATGAGATTCCCGAGCGCCCATGGCAGATCATCACGACTGATATGATCGTCGGCTTGCCAAAGTCTGATGGATTCGACTCGATCCTGGTTACCGCCGACCGCTTCACAAAGCAGGTCCACTTCTCAGCCTATCATGAGACCCTGACGGCAGAAGGTGCGGCAGACCTGTACATCCACAATGTGTTCAAGTATCATGAGGCCCCGGCCAAGGTCATATCAGACCGAGGTCCCCAGTTTGCTTCAAAGTACCTCCATGCGGTGTACAAGGGACTTGGGATCGAGCCAGTGCTATCTACAGTGTTCCATCCCCAAACAGACGACCAGACAGAATGCTGGAATCAGGAGATTGAGCAGTACCTGCGTGCTTTCACAAGCCATAGGCAGGACAATTGGGCAAAGCAGTTGCTGCTTGCAGGGTTTGCACTGAGCAACTGAGTTCACTCCGCGACTGGGCACTCCCCATTCTTCCTGCATCAGGGGTACCATCCTGAGATCCAAGTGCGGATCAATCCAATGTCTGTGATGCCTGCGGCCACTGATCGGCTCAAGATTCTGAAGGAGATTCGCAATGACACGTGCTCTTGCACCAGGGGACAAGGTCTGGCTTGATGCCCAGAACCTTAAGCTGAAACAGCCGAGCAAGAAGCTCAGTCCCAAGCATCTCGGACCATATGCTGTGCGGCAAAAACTCGAAGACTTGGATTACAAATTGGTTCTGCCGAAGTCGGTGCCAGTGCACCCGGTGTTCCATGTCTCCTTGCTTAGCAAGTACACGCGTAGCGAGATCCCGGGCCGGGAGCCGGAGGAGCCGCCTGCGATCGAGGTTGAGGGTGACGAGGAGTATGAGGTCGAATGGATCAAGGATTCGCGGATCTTCCGGCGTCAGCTGCAGTACCTCGTCAAGTGGAAGGGTTATGACGACTCGCATACATCATGGGAACCGGCGCGCAATGCTGCCAATGCGCCAGCCCTCATAGCTGACTTCCACCGGAAGAATCCAAATGCCCCTTGCCGCCCTAACGCTGCCACCTTTGGGGTAATGTCACGAGTTGGCACGGCGTCTAGCCGTTTTTTAATTTTTTCCTTTTCGTGGGCTCGAACCCACGACCTCTGTACTACATGTCTGATATGGACACATCATATCTACTGTACGATTAGATTAGATGGGGCGGCAGTGCATGGCACAGCTCGGGCTCTGCTGACACAGCCTGTCGCGACTTGAGGTCAGGCCACTGGAGAGAACCTGAAAACTGGGGGTGTCCGACTGATTCTTACCGAAGCGATGGTGAGCAATACTCAAACCTAAGGCTAGAAACAAGATAATATATTAGTGAGGTAAGAAAAGGAATACAAAGGATGCTTACTGACCTAGGGACAAGAGGTCAAAACTGAGGTCCCTAGGGCAGCAGAGGCCGGTGATACGACCTACAAAACCCTAACCCCTAACCTAGGTGCGACCTAAAGGGACTAGAGGGACGGATTATAGTCTTAGTGAGAGGGGAGTTAGCAGCAAGGTGTCCCGTGGTTCGAGTGAACACGAGAAACGCCCTTGGCAAAGGTTACAAACAACGGGGAAGGTATGAGGTGGCTTCGACACGTCGTCGAAGCTACTTGGAGGCTGTGGAAAGTTAGCGACGATCGAAGCTCGGCAGAGCTCTTCGATGTATCGTAGAAGGAAGGGACACGACTTGTTAGGGTGGACTTAGCTAGGACGCGGTTCGTAGTTTCTTCGACAATAGTCGAAGTCGAAGGGTTTGTCGAGACGGTATCGACGAGTAAACGCAGTGGACGAGGTTTCGAAGTTACGCAGCGAGGGACGAAGTGACGCAGTTGAAAGCTTAGACGCGGGGCGAACTCGACTTATGAGCTCTGAACTTGAGGGGGGAACCGGATCTTGTTATTTTTGGAGAAGTACGACAGAATTTATACTACACAGGACGCTACGACTATCGAAAGTGGCACACTGGTACAAGGGGCTTTGCATTGTTCCTCAAGAAGCTGCCTCACCGAGGGGCACATACCAAGTCCATTGGTAGAGTGACGTCATGCCGGACGCGGAGATGAAGAGAAACATATGGCCACTTCGGACCAGTAGCCGTTGTGAAGGCATGTCGCAAGGTTCGATACTTAATCGGGAAAGACCGGCTACGTCGGTGTGGCTTGGAGCGAAGCGCGCGCTTGGCCAAGCGGCGTCAAGTGGCCCTATTGTTTGCCGAATGCGGAAGATGTCCCGGGATCTACGCACGAGGCGTCGGGACGACCGTGCCGAGCTTCGAGTAAGTGTCGCGCACCGTCGAAGGTGTCGAAGAGCGTCGAAGGTGAAATCGAAGTGGTGGGAGACTGAGTCGAAGTGCCGGGCGGGATGCAACTGCCGAAAAGAGGTGAATCGGGGCCCAGAAGGGCTTGGCGCCTATCATCTGCTCCCTATTGAAATTTGGACCACCCTCGGTCCTCCACGTGATGCGAGAAGCACGATGGTCGTGAACGGGTCGAAGCGGCATGACAACCCGCGTCGGTTTCGAACGCCACGTGGCCGGCGCTAAACGCTGGTCGGAAAGGGGTTATAAGCAGGGTAGACTTAGCCTCATTTTCCCCATCCCATCGTTCCTTCATCGCTACCTCGTCGCCCTTTTCTGCATACTCGCTGCTCTCTACGATGTCTTCTCGTTCCGCCACCCCTGCATTGACTCCCTCGCTCGTCAACCGCCGCCTCGCCTCCTTGCTCGTGGTCCTTGAGGCTCCGCCGACTGCCGATGCCGCGCTCGACATGGTCGAAGAGTGGGCGCAGGATTTGTCGCTGCTCGTCGTAAGTCGCTGCATAATCTGTATAACCCAACTAACCGTTTGTTTTCGAACAGCTCGCCTATCGCAAGGCCTTGGGCGCCATCCGCGACGAGGAGATGGAGTTGCGCGTCGCTGCTGCCGTCAAGCAGCTTGCCAAGCAGGCATCGGAATTGTGGGTCGAGTGGGCGCGCGGGGACTGGCCAGAGCTCGTGACCGCCATCGACATCGAGGTCCAACGACGCGCTGAAGAGCAGAAGCATCTCGCCGAGGAGGAAGCACGACGCGTCGAAGAGGCTGCAAAGCGTGTGAAGGCCGCCGAGGACCGTCGCCTCGAAGACGAACGGCGTTGAAAGGATGAAGAGGAACAGCGCCTCGAAGACAAACATCGCGCGCAAGAGGCCGCCGATGAAGAGATGGCAAGGATCGCGGCCGCTGAAGGACTTCTCGACAAGGGGAAAGGGCGCGCAAGGGTCGATGACGAGGTCACCGAGTTGTCGGACGACCCCTCGGTCGTAAGTGTTTTCTTGTATCGTCGTTCGATGACTAATCTCTCTTTCGTAGAAGACTCCTCGGACGCTCGAACGTCCTTTCACGATGACGGAGGTCGACATGGCCGCCGTTGCGCTTGAGAAGCGCCAGTCGGGACAGAAGGTAAGCTCGACTCTTCGTCGAAGCGGTTCAATGCTAACTCTTCGATAGTGTGATCGTTGCGCCGGCTACCGCTCGACCCCGGTGGAGTGCGTGTGGGTCGAGAATGCCACAACTTGTGAGAGGTGTGCGCAGTTCCAACAGGGCTGCTATTTCGACAAAGTGTCTGTCCTGGGCAAGACAAAGAAGACGCGCGGCGGGAGATCTACCACAAAGAAGTGCAGTAAGTCGTTTCTTCTTGTCCTAGGCTTTCGCTGATGACTTAGTAGTTCGGCCGACCTCTCCTGGGCCTTCGGTCGCAGATGCAAGTGGTTCGAAAAAGCGTCGAGTCGACGAGCCCCCGCGCCCCCTTCTACAACTGCCTCTCGATGGGGCCAGCCGCCTTGGGCTCGAACAGGACGACCTCAATGCGCTCGACCTGGACGACGAATCTCGGGGAATCATTCGCATCATCCGCGAGGAGCGCGCTCACATCGCTCGCCGTCGAGCGCTCCTACACGACATGGACCTCGACCTCCAGAAGATGGAGAAGGCCGCGCTTGCAAAGGGAGGAATCGATTTTGTGTGCGGGGCTGTCGACGATGAGTAGGCGATGGCGCGGCTCGTCTTGTATTGTAGTTGTCTTCATGTCGTAGAACATTGCGTAGATGGTCGAATGGAAAATGCGGCCCTTGGCCTAAACGAAACCTAGCGGGAACTAAGAAAAACAGGAAATGAAAATAAGGGTGTTCGAAGTAAGTCGTAATATGATCGAAGGACATAGAAGAAAAAATAGGAATGTTCATAGCAAGGGAAAATGGACTTGATGAAAATATAGGCTCAGTTTGTCATCACAGCCTAGGAGGACTCGTCTAAGGTGAGCCTCCGCGCAACGGTCGAATTGAAGCGTTCATAGAACGTCGAACGATGTCGCGACTATCGAGTTGAATCGAAGGTATTCATACAAGGGAAGGTCTGGAACGTAGGATAAAAATCAAGCATATCGCGTAACGTGAGAGCAGGAATGGAGAGAAGAAAGTACGTATCGTGGTGTACAAGTAAAAAAAGGGAAGAACCTCTATTCGTCGCGTTCTTCAGTTTCTTCGACTTCATCATCGTCATCGTTGCCTAGAGAATTCGACAGTTCGAGTTCTCGAAGACGCTCGGTCGAGACATCTTCGAGATCTTCGGGAATTGGTTGTCACGAGTTGGTACGGCGCCTAGTCGTTTTTTAATTTTTCCTTTTCGCGGGCTCGAACCCGCGACCTCTGTACTACCTGCCTGATATGGATGCGTCACTATCTACTGTACGATTAGATTAGATGGGGCGGCAGCGCACGGCACAGCTCGGGCCCCGCTGACACAGCCGCTCTGACTCACCGGCCCCCGGGGCCGCGTCGGCATGCTGCGCACAGACCAGCTGCGCACGGACCAACGTGCACAGCCTGCCCTAAATCTCCCCATGTATATAAGCCGGCCTCTGCTGCCCTAGGGACCTCAGTTTCGACCTCTTGTCCCTAGGTCAGTAAGCTCCCATGTACTTACTTACTTATTCAATACTAACTAACTTGTCCCTAGCCTTAGGTTTGAGCACTGCTCACCATCGCTTCGGTGAGATTTAGTCGGACGCCCCCAGCTTTCAGATCTTCCCCTGTCGCTTGACCTCAAGTCGCGACATAGGTCGAAACTCCACAAGCTGCCGGTGCTCCTCAGAACCCCACAAACTCACTTTTTTTTCCTATAGGTTGGGTGGTGCGCACCCCTACTGTACCCTACAATACGTAGATAGCCTACTATATATCGCCAACACTCGAGAGACGAACTCTTCAGTACCTGCACTTCAGTGGGCGGTACTTGTCCTCACGGACGCGTAGCCTTGGTTCCTGCTGCATAATAGTCAAAAGCAGTATTGGGCCCTACGTGAACTGCGAATCTCAGTGTCATCTCGGGCGCCGTAGGTGTAAGCTAGTCTACCACGGCCTTTTGTAGTACGCGCACCTCCCCTTCCTCCCCCCATCCAACGTGGCTGCCTGCCAAGGCCAAGTTCACGCATTCGACTCTCAGGACCTTATCAACGTCTACATCCCAGACGGCCCTGAGACTATCATCTACCATTGCGAACAGCAGCCGTGCCCGAACCGAACCCCCCGATCAATCCCGGAGGACTACCCACGCTACAAAGCGATCCGACGAGCGCAACACCCGCTCGGACCCCGAAGCACCCTTGCATCTCGATCAGCCTCGCGGCACTCTCGCCCTGTCTCCCCTAGCTCCCGTCTCCCTCAAACTGTCGTCACTGATCCAGATCAAGCGCGAGGAGATCTCCCTCCAGATCCTGCACCAGAGCCAGAGCCTGAGGAGAGTGAGGGTGAAGAAGGAGTCTCGGAGTCCGAGTCCGAGGATTCTGTTGGGTCCGCCTCGCCGACAGTGTTCGCCCCCGCGTCAGCAGTCCCTGACGTACATGACCCCCCTGCCGAACTTCCTCCAGCGCCTTCACCGCCGACTCCGCCGAGAGGCCGCTCGAGCACTCGCTCCTCTCGAAGTTCGACCAGCAGAGGGCCACCACAGCCGCCTCCACCCCCGCAATGTCCTCCGTCCCCCCCGACGCTGATAATGTCATCCCCCGCAGCCGCCCCCGACAAGGAGACTTTGAAACTTCTCCTCCCCCTCCGCTATGACGGCAAAACCGTCATCGAATGCGACAGGTTCCTGTCGCAACTTCGTATCTACTGGTTGATCAACACGTCGTTTACGACCATTGAGCTTAAGGTACAAGTTGCGCTAGGCCTGCTCGATGGCAACGCCCGCGCCTGGGCCACGCCTTACTTTGCCCAACTCGCATCAGTGCAGATGGGTGTGCAAGGGGTTACAACCCCCTTCAGGAACGAAGCGGCCTTCACCGCTGCCTTCAAGGCTCGCTTCGGCAATCTCGACAATGCGGCAGCAGCCCAGGTAGAGCTGGCGAAGCTCTGCACGGACAAGTCGGTCCGCGAAAAACGCACTGCGGCGGAGTTCTCCGCACTGTTCAAGGGTCCGGCGGACCGTTCCGGGTATGGGGACCTGGAACTACGCGACAAGTACCTGAGCGGTATCCCCTCCCACGTATATCGCAAGATCGAGCTTGAGACCTTCACCACGTGGCGAGCCGCTGAAAAGCGAGCCACTGAGGTCGAGCAGATCCTCGATATCAGCCGGGCCCATCGGCCCGAGTTGAACAACTTCTTCTCAGCCCGAGGTCGAGGTCGCGGTGGGGCACGTGGAGGTGCACCTACGACACACGCAGCTTCGGCCAGCATCAATGTGGCCGTCGGAAAAGGAGACTTCCCCGGCACATGCTTTGGCTGCGGGAAGCAAGGGTACCGTCGTTTTGAGTGCCCTAATTGTAAGGATAAACCTTACACAAAACGCACCGACACGCGGGCTATGGTTGCCTCGGGTTCCACCCAGGCCGCGACAAGCGCCCCCGTCGCTTCATCCTCGGTGAGTACAAGCGCCGCTTCAGCGAAATCGGAAAGTTCCAAGCTGGCGGACTTAATAGCACAGATGAAGTCGATGCGCGAGGAGCTTGAGCACTATCGGGCAATGAAGGAGGAGTCTTTTTGATCCGGTCCGCGCTTTGTGCCGCACGCGTCGGGCCGCGTAATAATAATCTGTACAATGTATTGGCGACTGCGAATGTGTACGAGTTGGACCATAGGTCCCAGCATTTCCACATCCCGGTGCGCCTCAAAGGAGAAAGACGGCACAAGGACATAGTTGCAATGGTGGACAGCGGAGCCACCACGAAGTTCATCAACAAGCGTTTCATCAAGGAGAATCGAGTACGAACGCGGAAATTGAAAGAGCCAATTCCGCTTTACAATATCGATGGAATGCTCAATAAAGACGGAAGCATCTCGGAGGTAGCCGTTGATAGGCGCCAAGCCCCTCTGGGCCCCGATTCACCTCTTTTCGGCACTCGCATCCCGCCCGGCACTTCGACTCAGTCTCCCAACACTTCGATTTCGCCTTCGACGCTCTTCGACACCTTCGACGGTGCGCGACGCTTACTCGAAGCTCGGCACGGTCTTCCCGATGCCTCGTGCGTAGATCTCGGAACGTCTTCCGCATTCGGCGAACAATAGGGCCACTCGACGCCGCTCGGCCAAGCGCGCGCTTCGCTCCAAGCCACACCGAAGTAGCCGGTCTTTCCCGATTAAGTATCAAACCTTGCGACATGCCTTCACAACGGCTACCGGTCTGAAGTGGCCATGTGTTTCTCTTCATCTCCGCGTCTGGCATGACGTCACTCTACCGATGGACTTGGTATGTGCCTCTCGGTGAGGCAGCTTCTTGAGGAACAATGCAAAGCCCCTTGTACTCGTATGCCACTCTCGAATAGTCGTAGCGTCCTGTGTAGTATAAATTCTGTCGTACTTCTCCAAAAATAACAAGATCCGGTTCCCCCCTCAAGTTCAGAGCTCATAAGTCGAGTTCGCCCCGCGTCTAAGCTTTCAACTGCGTCACTTCGTCCCTCGCTGCGTAACTTCGAAACCTCGTCCACTGCGTTTACTCGTCGATACCGTCTCGACAAACCCTTCGACTTCGACTATTGTCGAAGAAACTGCGAACCGCGCCCTAGCTAAGTACACCCTATCGAATCGTGTCCCTTCTCTCTACGATACATCGAAGAGCTCTGCCGAGCTTCGATCGTCGCTAACTTTCCACAGCTTCCGAGTAGCTTTGACGACGTGTCGAAGCCACCTCGTACCTGCCCGTTTGTTCGTAACCTTTCCCAAGGGCGTTTCTCGTGTTCACTCGAACCGCGGGACACCTTGCTGCTAACTCCCCTCTCATTAGACTATAAGCCGTCTCTCTAGTCCCTTTAGGTCGCACCCAGGTTAGGGGTTAGGGTTTCGTAGGTCGTATCATTTCTGGAGCCCACCGCGAGGGGATTTCAGGCAAGAATTCGCCGCTTTCGGGTTTCCGAAAACGTCTCCAGTAGTCACCCGCTTGCAAGCGCGTGAGGCTGCTAGCCGCAGCGCCGCTGAGAACCTCGACAGCTCCTCTAGAACGCAATCGACTCCCTCTCCGACAATCCCCGGTGACTTCGACCGCGACGAAGAAAACGAGATAGACCAAGAACTCCAGGACGACTTCGACAAAGAACCGATCCCTTCGACCGCCGAAGAACGCACTTCATCCCCCGAGCTTCTAGGCCTCACTACTTCCGACTACGACTTTTCGACCCCTGATCTTTTCGAACGATCCAGTTCTTCGCCCGAACCCGAGTATCCCATCCCATCTACTTCGAATCTCGTACTTCCGACTCCGTCGTCTTTTCGCGCCCACCGGCACATGCTTTGGCTGCGGGAAGCAAGGGTACCGTCGTTTTGAGTGCCCTAATTGTAAGGATAAACCTTACACAAAACGCACCGACACGCGGGCTATGGTTGCCTCGGGTTCCACCCAGGCCGCGACAAGCGCCCCCGTCGCTTCATCCTCGGTGAGTACAAGCGCCGCTTCAGCGAAATCGGAAAGTTCCGAGCTGGCGGACTTAATAGCACAGATGAAGTCGATGCGCGAGGAGCTTGAGCACTATCGGGCAATGAAGGAGGAGTCTTTTTGATCCGGTCCGCGCTTCGTGCCGCACACGTCGGGCCGTGTAATAATAATCTGTACAATGTATTGGCGACTGCGAATGTGTACGAGTTGGACCATAGGTCCCAGCATTTCCACATCCCGGTGCGCCTTAAAGGAGAAAGACGGCACAAAGATATAGTCGCAATGGTGGACAGCGGAGCCACCACGAAGTTCATCAACAAGCGTTTCATCAAGGAGAATCGAGTACGAACGCGGAAATTGAAAGAGCCAATTCCGCTTTACAATATCGATGGAACGCTCAATAAAGACAGAAGCATCTCGGAGGTAGCCGTGCTACAGATGCAGATAGGAGAGCACGTCGAAAAGACGGTGTTCACGGTCACGGACATAGGTCCAGAAGATGTGATCGTCGGGTTGGATTGGCTGCGAGAGCACAACCCCGAAATCGATTGGGAGTCAGGCTCCCTGAAATTATCACGATGCCCTGAAACGTGCAGTGCCAGGAAGACTGGCCGGATGGAGCAAGCGGCGACTGCGCGTGATACGGGGGTCAGGCCCACGGCGCGCAGACGCTCGCAGAAGTCCAGGCGGTCGGTCATAGGTGCTTGCCGGAGTAAGGTACTCCCGGACTTCGAACCCGAAGATGATCTGGTGGAGGTAGAGTGGGACGAAGCTGACTTGATCGAGGCCTGGGAGCAGGGTGTCACGCTTCCCGACGCCCCTCAGCTGTTCATCGCAGCAGGGCACACGTATTCCCAGCTGTTCGCTGAGGAAGAGATCAAAAAGAAGGTCGTCAAAACCGCCGAGCAGTCAGTACCTAAACAGTACCATGAGTTCCTGAACGTCTTCTCGAAGGAAGCATCAGAACGGCTACCTGAAAGAAAGCCTTATGATCACGCGATCAAACTCGTACCCGGCTACTCGACATTCCACTCGAAGGTGTATCCCCTGTCGAACAACGAACAAGAGGAACTGGACAAGTTCCTAAAGGAGCAACTAGCGAAGGGCTCATACGGGAGTCGAAGTCGCCCATTTCGTCGCCTTTCTTCTTCATCAAAAAGAAGGAAGGGACACTTCGACCCGTGCAGGACTACCGCCGATTGAACGCAATCACGGTCAAAAACCGCTACCCTTTACCGCTGATTGCCGAGATGGTAGATAAGCTCCGCGGCGCCACGCTCTTCACCAAGTTCGATGTCCGATGGGGATACAACAACGTCCGGATCAAAGCTGGTGACGAATGGAAGGCGGCCTTTGTGACTAACCGAGGGTTGTATGAGCCCTTGGTGATGTTCTTCGGCCTCACCAATTCCCCCGCGACCTTCCAGGCAATGATGAACGAGATCTTCCACGATCTCATCGTCGGTGGCAAGATCCTCGTATACCTTGATGACATACTCATCTTCTCTACCAACAAGGAGGAGCACGAAAAAGTCACACGCGAGGTTCTTCGTCACCTTCAGGACAACAATCTATTCCTGAAGCCTGAGAAGTGCGAATGGGACGTTCCCAAGGTCGACTATGTTGGCTATGTGTTCGGTGGCGATGAGGTAGCAATGGATCCCGCGAAGCTAAAAGGAATTAATGAGTGGCCGGTACCCCGGAACAAAAAGGACGTCCAGAAGTTCCGGGGGTTCTCCAACTTCTACCGCCGCTTCATTAAGGACTTTGCTAAGATCTCGCGACCACTCGACCGGCTCACAGGGAACGACCCATGGCATTGGGGTGAAGAGGAGCAGCACGCCTTCGACGAGCTCAAGCAGCTCTTCGCGACGACTCCAGTCCTAGCACTGTACGACCCTAATCGGGAAACGCGCATTGAAGTCGACGCCTCGGGGTACGCCACTGGCGGCGTATTGATGCAGAAGCAGGATGACGGCAAATGGCATCCCATCGCCTTCAGATCCCATGCGATGGATCCGGCCCAGCGGAACTACGAGATCTACGACAAGGAGATGCTTGCCATCATTGAGGCGCTAGACGATTGGCGCCACTACCTCGAAGGGTTGCCCAATCAGTTCGAGATCGTTACTGATCACAAGAACCTCGAGTACTGGCGTACATCTCAGCACCTCACGCGCCGTCAAGTGCGATGGTCGCTGTTCCTGGCCCGCTTCGATTTCCGCATCACGCACAAGGCCGGAACATCAAACGGAAAAGCCGATGCCCTATCGCGCCGATCAGACCATCAGATCGGTGATGAGGACGATAACACCGATCAGGTAGTTCTCAAGCCAGAGCGCTTCCGCATCGCCTCCGCCAGGCACGGTCATGCCTTGGTGACGGCCAATCAGTCGCTTCTGAAGCGCATTCAGGAGTGTTCGGAAAAGGATCGGGAGGTGGCCGAGGCACTTGAAAAGGTACAGGACCTCGGGCCGCCCCGGCTTCAGAGGGGCTTTGAGGAGTGGAATGCCGAACAAGGGCTCCTGCTGTTCCGCGGGTGCGTGTATGTCCCAAAGAATGCGGAGCTCCGGTGGAATATCGTTAAAATCCACCACGACTTGCCGATCGCCGGTCATGGCGGTCGTGCCAAAACCCTGGAGCTCGTATCGCGGAACTACTGGTGGCCTGGGATGTCTAAATTCGTCAATGAGTACGTGAGCACCTGCGACATGTGCAACAGTACCAAGACATTCCCAGCCAAACCCCAGGGTCCGCTGAAGCCGAATGAGATCCCCGAGCGCCCATGGCAGATCATCACGACTGATATGATCGTTGGCTTGCCGAAGTCTGATGGATTTGACTCGATCCTGGTCACCGCCGACCGCTTCACAAAGCAGGTCCACTTCTCGGCCTGTCATGAGACCCTGACGGCAGAAGGTGCGGCAGACCTGTACATCCGCGATGTGTTCAAGCATCATAGGGCCCCAGCCAAGGTCATATCAGACCGAGGACCCCAATTCGCTTCGAAGTATCTCCATGCGGTGTACAAGGGACTGGGAATCAAGCCGGCGCTGTCCACAGCATTCCACCCTCAGACAGACGGCCAGACAGAATGCTGGAATCAGGAGATCGAACAGTACCTGCGCGCCTTCACAAGCCACAGGCAGGATGATTGGGCGAAGCAATTGCCGCTCGCGGAATTTGCATTGAACAACCGAGTTCACTCCGCGACCGGGCACTCCCCTTTCTTCCTGCATCAAGGGTACAATCCTGAGATCCAAGTGCGGATCAATCCGATGTCTGTGATGCCTGCGGCCGCTGATTGGCTCAAGATCCTGAAGGAGATTCGCGACAATACGCGCTCTGCGCTCGAGCTGTCGGCCGAGCGCATGAAGGTGTACTACGACAAGCATGTGCGGAAGGCACCGGTCTTCGCGCCGGGGGACAAGGTCTGGCTTGATGCCTGGAACCTTAAGCTGAAACAGCTGAGCAAGAAGCTCAGTCCCAAGCGCCTTGGGCCTTATGCCGTGCGACGAAAGCTCGGAGACTTGGACTATGAATTAGTCCTGCCGAAATCGGTGCTGGTGCACCCGGTATTCCATGTCTCCTTGCTTAGCAAGTACACGTGTAGCGATATCCCGGGCCGGGAGCCGGAGGAACCGCCTGCGATCGAGGTTGAGGGCGACGAGGAGTACGAGGTTGAGCGGATCAAGGATTCAAGGATCTTCCAGCATCAACTACAGTACCTCGTCAAGTGGAAGGGTTATGACGACTCGCATACGTCATGGGAACCGGCGCGCAATGTTGCCAATGCGCCGGCCCTCATAGCCGACTTCCACCGGAAAAATCCGAATGCCCCTCGCCGCCTCAATGCTGCTACCTTTGGTGGTCCCAACTTCCAGCCGATGCCTTCGCTGCTGACTGAAGCACAATGCTGCTCCGGGTGGGAGATGGGCAAGGGCTCCTCGCATGAGGTCATGCGCCGTTGAGGGGGGGTAATGTCACGACTTGGCACGGCGCCTAGCCGTTTTTTTAATTTTTTCCTTTTCGCGGGCTCGAACCTGCGACCTCTGTACTACATACCTGATATGGACGCGTCATTATCTACTGTACGATCAGATTAGATAGGACGGCAGTGCACGGCACAGCTCGGGCTCCACTGACATAGCCGCTCTGACTCACCGGCCCCCGGGGCCGCGTCGGCATGCTGCGCACAGACCAGCTCCGCACGGACCAATGCGCACAGCCTGCCCTAATCTCCCCATGTATATAAGCCGGCCTCTGCTGCCCTAGGGACCTCAGTTTCGACCTCTTGTCCCTAGGTCAGTAAGCCCTCATTTGTATTCCTTTCTTACTTAACTAACTAATATACTATCTTGTCCCTAGCCTTAGGTTTGAGCCTTGCTCACCATCGCTTCGGTAAGAACCAGTCGAACGCCCCCAGCATCCTTCAAAGTCTGTGTTCCCCCTGTCGCTCGACCCTAAGTCGCGACATTCACGTTGGCGAGTTGCGCTTGCTCCGATCGAGGCACTAGCTCGTAGCTATCCTCCTCCCTATTGAAATCTGAGCCGTCCTCGGCTCTGTCATTGGTGAAGATGGCAAGCAAAGGTACAGGCGGGAGGGGCTGAATCTGGTGAACGAAAGAATGCATCTGGTCGATCCAATCGTCGAACTCTTTGTCGACCTCGTCTTCGATGACATCACTGGGTTGAGATGTGCGTCGAGAGAGACCGTCGGGGCCGTGCATTGTACCGGGGACATGGACTAGTGTGAAATGGAATGTGAGAATCGAGGCAATCCACCGGTTGATACTCGCGCTTGGGGCTATGTCTGGATTCTTCAGCATACCCTTGATGTACCGAGCATCGACTTCGACGATGAGGTTCCGAACGCCAATCAGGTATAGTCGAAGGGATCGTAGCGTGCGGAATAGACCGTAGATCTCGAGCTTCGGCTGTGAAAACCTTCGTTTGCGATCGTTGAGCGTGATTGAGCCGAACCTGCTATAGTAACGGACTCGCGTGTTGGCCTCGTCACACTGGCAGAGGTGATATCCAACGGCGATGAACGACGTGTTGACGGCAAGAATGACGGGGGAGGGGGAATCATAATTAAAGGCTCGGAGTGCGGGGGATGAGAGTAGTGCGTCCTTGAGGTCTTCCTGCGCTGCGATTTGCTCCGGACCGAACTCGAACTTGACGTCCTTCCTCGTGAGGCGTACGAGCGCGTCGGCACGGTGAGCAAAATTACGGATGAAGATTCGAACGACGCTGATGGTCCCGAGGAACGCTCGAACGTCAGATAGAGTAGCGCATGGACCCCAGTTGCGTATCGCTGCAACACGAGAGTCATCGGGGAGGCGTCCTCGAGGAGTGCAGCGATGTCCTACCACCAGGATTTCTCGAGCAATGAGGACGCTCTTGACTCCTGAGAAGGTACCTCCGGCGTAGCGCATTCGAGTGACTACGCGGTTCATGTTCTCGAAATGCTCCCATACGAAGTGTCGAATGCCGCGGTTCGAAGGGAGCCGCTCGTCGTTGTAGTCGGATTCGGGACCCTTGACGGGAACGTCGTCGACATAGGGCACCGTAACGTGCGGGATCTCGGGCTGGAGGATGTAGGTGA
>NW_020169845.1:574481-584543 GCF_002117355.1 Postia placenta MAD-698-R-SB12 | reverse complement strand
GTTACTTGATGACGCTTTGCGTGAGCACGTCGAAGGATCGGCCGAGGAGGATGTCGTATGCTGCGTTTCGAATGACGTGAGCCTGGAGATACAATACGATCTCACCGATGCGGAAGGGAACATTTCGAATGAGTCCCAACGATCAGTCCACCTCGCCGTTCGCCGATTGCATGTTCAACTGGATAGTAGGATCGAAGAGGAGGTTGAGGCCCAGACAGACCTCTTCCGACATGGTGGCGATCTGTGATCCTGGGTCGACGATGCATTCGATCTGCTCTTTGTTGTCGATCAACGCGATGATCGAACGAATCGCATTCGAATCACGGGCAACGGTGAATTCTGCGGGGTGCTCGCCGTGAGGGATGTGCTTCAGATAGGTTTCATAGGGGTTGGGTACGATTGTAGCACCAGGTTCCAACGTTGCACCTGAACACGAGAGCTGGTTGACGGCTGTGACCTCGTCAGCGCCGATTTCTACGATGTGGGCCAACGCAACGGGTTCCGTCGAGACTCGCTTAGGGGTGACGGCGTCGCGGTACTTGTTTCGAACGTCGGGCGCGATTGACAGCAACTCTTCTGGGGTCAGCGTGACGAACGGCGACTTCATCAAACGCTGGAAGATCTCTTCGGCGAGCTTCGGCTGGATAACGGGGATGATGGTCTTGTACGCTGGTTCCTTGCCCTTGTCGTTTGAGGGCTTTGGCGGAGTTGCGAAGTTTCGAACGTTCGGTGGGGCGTAGGTTGCGTCGCGCGCGTTTGCGAAGGGGTGTACTGGTGGTGCTGGAGGAGCGGACGTAGTAGTAGGTCGAGATGTGGATTGCGTAGGCGGGGTAGAAGACGACGCGGGTGGTGCTGCTGGTATCGTCGAAGGCAGGGCCGTGCTTGTCGAAGTGCTCGGGGGCACCGCCACTCCTTTCGATGTACCAGATCCCGAGGCTTCCGTGCTCTTCGGGACGGCTGGCGTCGTGGGCTTCTTCCACTATAGAATCTCGACGCCATCGAAGACCTCCCTTCGCTTCCGAAGCTGAAGGAGTTCTCGCTCGAGCGCCTCGATCCTGCTGCTGGTGTTGAGCGTGAAGGTTTGCATAGTCGAGCGATCATCGATCTCAAAGAGCATCGTCGGAGCGGCGGGTGCTGCGGGATTTCTTCTATGCCACTCGTAGATTCGATCTCGTATTGTGAGACCAGGGATAGTGCAGAGGCAGAAACTTCCGTTCGGAAGGACGATCTTTCCGTCGGTGTTACGCTTGCACTTGCCGTCCCGGATGTCGATCTCCGTGAACTCGCAGGTGCCTACCCTGCAGCCATGATTGCCGCAGTAATGGCACATCTGTTCTGCTCTGCTGTTCTCATGGACGTGGACGGCAGCTTGTTGTCTCGGTGCGGGGGCGTGGTTGTGCATAGCGTGCGTCGTCGGCTGAATGAGTGTTGCGATCGTCCTCGACAGGCTTTCGATGATCATCGAGATGTCTTCGGTTTTGATCATCCCGGGAGGCACCGTTGTCGAAGTGCTCGATGTCGAAGCGGTAGCTTGGTTAGCCGCTGTCGTAGGTGTGCTCAATGTACCGTGTAGAATGAAAGTAGCCGCCGCGTGAATCTCTGCCATGGTGTATGGGTCGTCGGCGTAGTGATCGGGGTGCTTGAGATGCAGTCGGGTCTCGAGCCGTGTGAGCAACGCTGGCTGGAAACCTCGAAGAAATGCGCGACTTTGTTCGATAGGGGAGAGCCAGTGCTGTGCGATGAGATGTTTTGTAATGGCCATGAAGTCGCGGTAATAGCAGCCTAGGTCTGCCGCATTGTGAATCCCGATACGAGCGCGTTCTCCAATGAGCTGGTCCATGTCCGCCAGCGACCACTTTCTTGTATCGTTGGCGCCAGGATAGAGTGCTCGTACGTCGGCTTTCCAGTCGTTGTAGCTCTTGGCTACGTCAATGAAGAACTCGATGGTTTCTCATAAGTCGGCGACGTCGATCGAAGGATACCAAACGGCCCACTGTTTCTTGGCTGCTTCGTCGGTAATCTGACACCGGGTGAACAATGCTTCGAGGTCCTGGAAGTAACGCTGAAGCGAACGGACTTCCGATAGGTTGAAGCTTGGTGCTGTCGCATGACCGCGCGGGGGCATCAACGGTGTGTTCGTGTTCTGGCTCATGTTCGTAGTGTTGATAGGAGCTGGGCTCGAAGAGGACGTGGTAGTAGTCGAAGGAATCGTAGGAGCGGGCGGTGCGGGGTTGGAGTTCGAAGCTGCGTTCGAAGGTGTTAATGGTGGCGGAGGTGCCAGGTCGGATGAAGGTATGATTGAAAGTCGCGAAGAGGATGTGATGGGCGGCTGAGCGTGGGCGCAAAAAGACAACAGAGTTGGGAGTTCGAGATTCGAAGTAGATGGGATGGGATCCTCGGGTTCGGGCGAAGAACCGGATTGTTCGAAAAGATCAGGAGTCGAAGTGTCGTAGTCAGAAGTATTGAGGCCTAGAAGCTCGGGGGACGAAGTGCGTTCTTCGGCAATTGAAGGGATCGGTTCTTTGTCGAAGTCGTCTTGGAGTTCTTGGTCTATCTCGTCTTCTTCGTCGCGGTCGAAGTCACCGGGGATTGTTGGAGAGGGAGTCGATTGCGTTCTAGAGGAGCTGTCGAGGTTTTCAGCGGCGCTGCGGCTAGCAGCCTCACGCGCTTGTGAGTGGGTGACTACTGGAGACGTTTTCGGAAACCCGAAAGCGGCGAATTCTTGCCTGAGATCCCCTCGCGGTGGGCTCCAGAAATGATACGACCTATGAAACCCTAACCCCTAACCTAGGTGCGACCTAAAGGGACTAGAGAGACAGATTATAGTCTTAGTGAGAGGGGAGTTAGCAGCAAGGTGTCCCGCGGTTCGAGTGAACACGAGAAACGCCCTTGGCAAAGATTACAAACAACGGGGAAGGTATGAGGTGGCTTCGACACGTCGTCGAAGCTACTTGGAGGCTGTGGAAAGTTAGCGACGATCGAAGCTCGGCAGAGCTCTTCGATGTATCGTAGAAGGAAGGGACACGACTTGTTAGGGTGGACTTAGCTAGGACGCGGTTCGTAGTTTCTTCGACAATAGTCGAAGTCGAAGGGTTTGTCGAGACGGTATCGACGAGTAAACGCAGTGGACGAGGTTTCGAAGTTACGCAGCGAGGGACGAAGTGACGCAGTTGAAAGCTTAGACGCGGGGCGAACTCGACTTATGAGCTCTGAACTCGAGGGGGGAACCGGATCTTGTTATTTTTGGAGAAGTACGACAGAATTTATACTACACAGGATGCTACGACTATCGAAAGTGGCACACTGGTACAAGGGGCTTTGCATTGTTCCTCAAGAAGCTGCCTCACCGAGGGGCACATACCAAGTCCATTGGTAGAGTGACGTCATGCCAGACGCGGAGATGAAGAGAAACACATGGCCACTTCAGACTGGTAGCCGTTGTGAAGGCATGTCGCAAGGTTTGATACTTAATCGGGAAAGACCGGCTACGTCGGTGTGGCTTGGAGCGATGCGCGCGCTTGGCCGAGCGGCGTCAAGTGGCCCTATTGTTCGCCGAATGTGGAAGATGTCCCGGGATCTACGCACAAGGCGTCGGGACGACCGTGCCGAGCTTCGAGTAAGTGTCGCGCACCGTCGAAGGTGTCGAAGAGTGTCGAAGGCGAAATCGAAGTGGTGGGAGACTGAGTCGAAGTGCCGGGCGGGATGCAACTGCCGAAAAGAGGTGAATCAGGGCCCAGAGGGGCTTGGCGCCTATCACCGGCTTATATACAGGGGATGTTTAGGGGAGGCTGTGCACACTGGTCCGTGCGCAGCTGGTCTGTGCACAGCATGCCGACGCGGCCCCGGGGGCTGGTGAGTCAGAGAGGCTGTGTCAGCAGAGCCCGAGCTGTGCCGTGCGCTGCCGTCCTATCTAATCTAATTGTACAGTAGATATGATGTGTCCATATCAGGCAGGTAGTACAGAGGTTGCGGGTTCGAGCCTGCAAAAAGGAAAAAATTAAAAAACGGCTAGGCGCCGTGCCAAGTCGTGACATTACCCCCCCTCAACGGCGCATGACCTCATGCGAGGAGCCCTTGCCCATCTCCCACCCGGAGCAGCATTGTGCTTCAGTCAGCAGCGAAGGCATCGGCTGGAAGTTGGGACCACCAAAGGTAGCAGCATTGAGGCGGCGAGGGGCATTCGGATTTTTCCGGTGGAAGTCGGCTATGAGGGCCGGTGCATTGGCAACGTTGCGCGCCGGTTCCCACGACGTATGCGAGTCGTCATAACCCTTCCACTTGACGAGGTACTGTAGTTGATGCTGGAAGATCCTTGAATCCTTGATCCGCTCAACCTTGTACTCCTCATCGCCCTCAACCTCGATCGCAGGCGGTTCCTCCGGCTCCCGGCCCGGGATATCGCTACACGTGTACTTGCTAAGCAAGGAGACATGGAATACCGGGTGCACCAGCACCGATTTCGGCAGGACTAATTCATAGTCCAAGTCTCCGAGCTTTCGTCGCACGGCATAAGGCCCAAGGCGCTTGGGACTGAGCTTCTTGCTCAGCTGTTTCAGCTTAAGGTTCCAGGCATCAAGCCAGACCTTGTCCCCTGGCACGAAGACCGGTGCATCCTGCATGTGCTTATCGTAGTACACCTTCATACACTCGGCTGACAGCTCGAGCGCAGAGTGCGTATCATCGCGAATCTCCTTCAGGATTTTAAGCCGATCAGCGGCCGCAGGCATTGCAGACATCGGATTGATCCGAACCTGGATCTCAGGATTGTACCCCTGATGCAGGAAGAAAGGGGAGTGCCCGGTCGCGGAGTGAGCTTGATTGTTCAATGCGAATTCCGCGAGTGGCAACTGCTTTGCCCAATTGTCCTGCCTATGGCTTGTGAAAGTGTGCAGGTACTGCTCGACCTCCTGATTCCAGCGTTCGGTCTGGCCGTCCGTCTGAGGGTGGAATGCTGTGGACAGCGCCGGCTCGATTCCCAGTCCCTTGTACACCGCATGGAGATATTTCGAAGCGAACTGGGGACCTCGGTCTGATATGACCTTGGCCGGGGCCCCATGATGCTTGAACACATTGCGGATGTACAGGTCTGCCGCACCTTCTGCCGTCAGGGTCTCATGACAGGCGGAGAAGTGGACCTGCTTTGTGAAGCGGTCGGCGGTGACCCGGATCGAGTCGAATCCATCAGATTTCGGCAAGCCGACGATCATATCGGTCGTGATGATCTGCCACGGGCACTCGG
Organism: Postia placenta MAD-698-R-SB12; assembly: GCF_002117355.1. Classification (NCBI taxonomy): domain Eukaryota; kingdom Fungi; phylum Basidiomycota; class Agaricomycetes; order Polyporales; family Adustoporiaceae; genus Rhodonia; species Rhodonia placenta. The sequence goes on along the minus strand of NW_020169845.1, from coordinate 579,304 downwards.
GGATCTCATTCGGCCTCAGCGGACCCTGGGGTTTGGCGGGGAATGTCTTGGTACAGTTGCACACGTCGCAGGTGCTCACGTACTCATTGACGAATTTAGACATCCCAGGCCACCAGTAGTTCCGCGATACGAGCTCCAGGGTTTTGGCACGGCCGCCATGACCGGCGATCGGCAAGTCGTGGTGGGTCTTGACGATATCCCGCCGAAGCTCTGCGTCCTTTGGGACGTATACGCATCCGTGGAACAGCAGAAGCCCTTGTTCGGCATTCCACTCCTCAAAACCCCTTTGCAGCCGGGACGGCCCGAGGTCCTGCACCTTTTCAAGTGCCTTGGCCACCTCCCGATCCTTCTCCGAACATTCCCTGATGCGCTTTAGAAGTGACTGATCGGCCGTTACCGAAGCATGACCACGCCTGGCAGAGGCGATGCAGAAGCGCTCCGGCTTGAGAAGCACCTGATCGGTGTTATCGTCCTCATCGCCGATCTGATGGTCTGATCGACGCGACAGGGCATCAGCCTTTCCATTGGACGTCCCGGCCTTGTGCGTGATGTGGAAGTCGAAGTGAGCCAGGAACAGCGACCATTGTGCTTGATGACGTGTGAGATGCTGGGATGTACGCCAGTACTCGAGGTTCTTATGATCGGTGATGATCTCGAACTGATTGGGCAGACCCTCGAGATAGTGGCGCCAGTCGTCCAGTGCTTCAATGATCGCGAGCATTTCCTTATCGTAGATCTCGTAATTCTGCTGTGCTGGATCCATCGCATGGGATCTGAAGGCGATGGGATGCCATTTGCTGTTGTCCTGCTCCTGCATCAATACGCCGCCAGTGGCGTAGCCCGAGGCATCAACCTCAATGCGCGTCTCCCGATTAGGATCGTACAGCGCTAAGACTGGAGTCGTCGCAAAGAGCCGCTTGAGCTTGTCAAAGGCGTGCTGCTCCTCTTCGCCCCAATGCCACGGGTCATTCCCTGTGAGCCAGTCGAGTGGTCGCGAGATCTTAGCAAAGTCTTTAATGAAGCGGCTGTAGAAATTGGAGAACCCCTGGAACTTCTGAACATCCTTTTCGTTCTGGGGTACCAGCCACTCATTAATTCCTTTTAGCTTCGCGGGATCCATCGCTACCTCATCGCCACCGAACACATAGCCGACGTAGTCGACCTTGGGAACGTCCCATTCGCACTTCTCAGGCTTCAGGAATAGATTGTTGTCCTGAAGGCGACGAAGAACCTCGCGTGTGACTTTTTCGTGCTCCTCCTTGTTGGTAGAGAAGATGAGTATGTCATCAAGGTATACGAGGATCTTGCCACCGATGATGAGATCGTGGAAGATCTCGTTCATCATTGCCTGGAAGGTCGCGGGGGAATTGGTGAGGCCGAAGAACATCACCAAGGGCTCATACAACCCTCGGTTAGTCACAAAGGCCGCCTTCCATTTGTCACCGGCTTTGATCCGGACATTGTTGTATCCCCATCTGACATCGAACTTGGTGAAGAGCGTGGCGCCGCGGAGCTTATCTACCATCTCGGCGATCAGCGGTAAAGGGTAGCGATTTTTGACCGTGATAGCGTTCAAGCGGCGGTAGTCCTGCACGGGTCGAAGCGTCCCTTCCTTCTTTTTGATGAAGAAGAAGGGGGACGAAATGGGCGATTTCGACTCCCGTATGTAGCCCTTCGCTAGTTGCTCCTTTAGGAACTTGTCCAGTTCCTCTTGTTCGTTGTTCGACAGGGGATACACCTTCGAGTGGAATGTCGAGTAGCCGGGTACGAGTTTGATTGCGTGATCATAAGGCTTCCTTTCGGGTAGCCATTCTGACGCTTCTTTGGAGAAGACCTTCAGAAACTCGTGGTACTGTTTCGGCACTGACTCCTTGGCGGTCTTGACGACCTTCTTCTTGATCTCTTCCTCAGTGAACAGCTGGGAATACATGTGCCCTGCTTGTCGCAACTTAGGGTCGAGCGACAGGGGAAAACCAAATGCTGGGGGCGTTCGACTGGATCTTACCGAAGCGATGGTGAGCTAGGCTCAAACCTAAGGCTAGGGACAAGAAAATGTATTAGTTAGTTAAGGTAAGAAAGAATACAAATGGAGGCTTACTGACCTAGGGACAAGAGGTCGAAACTGAGGTCCCTAGGGCAGCAGAGGCCGGCTTATATACAGGGGAGGTTAAGGGCAGGCTGTGCGCGTTGGTCCGTGCGCAGCTGGTCCGTGCACAGCATGCCGACGCGGCCCCGGGGGCCGGTGAGTCAGAACGGCTGTGTCAGCGGAGCCCGAGCTGTGCCGTGCACTGCCGTCCTATCTAATCTAATCGTACAGTAGATATGATGTGTCCATATCAGGCAAGTAGTACAGAGGTCGCGGGTTCGAGCCTGCAAAAAGGAAAAATTAAAAAACGGCTAGACGCCGTGCCAAGTCGTGACACTGCTGCGACGAACAGCTGAGGGGCGCCGGGAAGCGTGACACCCTGCTCCCAGGCTTCGATCAAGTCGGCCTCATCCCATTCTACTTCCGCCGAATCTTCTTCGGGTTCGAAGTCCGGGAGCACCTTGCTCCGGCAGGCGCCTATGACCGACCGTTTGCACTTCGGCAAACGCCTGCGCGCCGTGGGCCTGTCCCCCGTATCACGCGCAGTCGCTGCTTGCTCCATTTGGCCAGTCTTCCTGGCACTGCACATCTCAGGACATCGTGATAATTTTAGGGATCCTGACTCCCAATTGATTTCAGGGTTGTGCTCTCGCAGCCAATCCAACCCGACAATCACATCTTCTCGACCTATGTCCGTGACCATAAACACCGTCTTCTCGACGTGTTCTCCTATTTGCATCTGTAGCACGGCTACTTCCAAGATGCTTCCGTCTTTATTGAGCGTTCCATTGATATTGTAAAGCGGAATTGGTTTTTTTCAATTTCCGCGTTCGTACTCGATTCTCCGTGATGAAACACTTGTTGATGAACTTCGTAGTGGCTCCGCTGTCCACCATTGCAACTATATCTTTGTGCCGTCTTTCGCCTTTGAGGCGCACCAGGATGTGGAAATGCTGGGACCTGTGGTCCAACTCGTACACATTTGCAGTCGCCAATACATTGTACAGATTATTATTACGCGGTCTGACGCGTGCGGCACGAAGCGCGGACCGGATCAAAAACCCTCCTCCCTCATGGCCCGATAGTGCTCCAACTCCTCGCGCATTGACTTCATCTGTGCTATTAAGTCTACCAGCTCGGAACTTTCCGATTTTGCTGAAGCGGCGCTTGTACTCGCCGAGGATGAAGTGACGGAGGTGCTTGTCGCGGCCTGGGTGGAACCCGAGGCAACCGTAGCCTGCGTGTCGGCGCGTTTTGTGTAAGGCTTGTCCTTACAATTGGGGCACTCGAAGTGTCAGTACCCTTGCTTCCCACAGCCAAAGCATGTGCCGGGGAAGTCTCCTTTTCCAATGGCCGCATTGATGCTGGCCGAAGCGGCATGCGTCGAGGGTGCACCACCACGTGCCCCGCCGCGCCCTTGTTCTCAAGCCGAGAAGAAGTTGTTCAGCTCAGGCCGACAGGCCTGGCTGTCACAAGTTGGTACGGCGTCTAGCTGTTTTTTAATTTTTTCCTTTTCGCGGGCTCGAACCCGCGACCTCTGTACTACTTACCTGATATGGACACGACGTTATCTACTGTACAATTAGATTAGATGGGACGGCAGTGCACGGCACAGCTCGGGCTCCGCTGACACAGCCGCTCTGACTCACCGGCCCCCGGGGCCGCGTCGGCATGCTGTGCACGGACCAGCTGCGCACGGACCAACGCGCACAGCCTCCCCTAAACATCCCCTGTATATAAGCCGGCCTCTGCTGCCCTAGGGACCTCAGTTTCAACCTCTTGTCCCTAGGTCAGTAAGCATCCCTTTGTATCACTTTCTTACCCTACTAACTAATACATTTACTTGTCCCTAGCCTTAGGTTTGAGCCTTGCTCACCATCGCTTGGGTAAGATCCAGTCGAACGCCCCCAGCATCCTTCAAAGTCTGTGTTTCCCCTGTCGCTCGACCCTAAGTCGTGACATTAGGTCGAAACTCCTCACTGCTGCCGGCGTTCTTTGGGAACCCACACACTCACTTCCTCTCCTATAGGTCGGGTGGTGCGCACCCTCACGATACCTTATGATACGTAGATAGCCTACTATATATCGCCAACACTAGAGAAACGAACTCTTCAGTACCTGCGCTTCAGTGAGCGGTACTTGTCCTCATGGACGCGTAGCCTTGGTTCCTGCTGCATAATAGTCAAAAGCAGTATTGGGCCCTACGTGAACTGCGAATCTCAGTGTCATCTTGGGCGCCGTAGGTGTAAGCTAGTCTACCACGGCCTTTTGTAGTACGCGCACCTCCCCTTCCTCCCCCCATCCAACGTGGCTGCCTGCCAAGGCCAAGTTCACGCATTCGACTCTCAGGACCTTATCAACGTCTACATCCCAGACGGCCCTGAGACTATCATCTACCATTGCGAACAGCAGCCGTGCCCGAACCGAACCCCCCGATCAATCCCGGAGGACTACCCACGCTACAAAGCGATCCGACGAGCGCAACACCCGCTCGGACCCCGAAGCACCCTTGCATCTCGATCAGCCTCGCGGCACTCTCGCCCTGTCTCCCCTAGCTCCCGTCTCCCTCAAACTGTCGTCACTGATCCAGATCAAGCGCGAGGAGATCTCCCTCCAGATCCTGCACCAGAGCCAGAGCCTGAGGAGAGTGAGGGTGAAGAAGGAGTCTCGGAGTCCGAGTCCGAGGATTCTGTTGGGTCCGCCTCGCCGACAGTGTTCGCCCCCGCGTCAGCAGTCC
>NW_020169845.1:566902-572532 GCF_002117355.1 Postia placenta MAD-698-R-SB12 | reverse complement strand
CGAGGGACTACCCAACCAGTTCGAGATCGTCACCGATCATAAGAACCTCGAGTACTGGCGTACATCCCAGCATCTCACGCGCCGTCAGGCGCGATGGTCGCTATTCCTAGCTCGCTTCGACTTCCGCATCACGCACAAGGCCGGGACGTCCAATGGAAAGGCTGATGCCCTGTCACGTCGATCAGACCATCAGGTCGGCGATGAGGACGACAACACCGATCAGGTGGTTCTCAAGCCAGAGCGCTTCCGCATAGCCTCCGCCCAGCGTGGTCATGCCTCCGTGACGGCTGATCAGTCGCTTCTGAAGCGCATCAGGGAATGTTCGGAGAAGGATCGGGAGGTGGCCGAGGCCCTTGAAAAGGTACAGGACCTCGGGCCGCCCCGGCTGCAAAGGGGTTTTGAGGAGTGGAATGCCGAGCAAGGGCTTCTGTTGTTCCGCGGGTGCGTGTACGTCCCAAAGAACGCGGAGCTCCGGCGGGATATAGTCAAGATCCACCACGACTTGCCGATTGCCGGTCATGGCGGCTGTGCCAAAACCCTGGAGCTCGTGTCGCGGAATTACTGGTGGCCTGGGATGTCCAAGTTTGTCAATGAGTACGTGAGCACCTGCGACATGTGCAACAGTACCAAGACATTCCCAGCCAAACCCCAGGGTCCGCTGAAGCCGAATGAGATCCCCGAGCGCCCATGGCAGATCATCACGACTGATATGATCGTTGGCTTGCCGAAGTCTGATGGATTCGACTCGATCCTGGTCACCGCCGACCGCTTTACCAAGCAGGTCCACTTCTCGGCCTGTCATGAGACCCTGACGGCAGAAGGTGCAGCAGATCTGTACATCCGCGATGTGTTCAAGCATCATGGGGCCCCGGCCAAGGTCATATCAGACCGAGGTCCCCAGTTCGCTTCGAAGTATCTCCATGCGGTGTACAAGGGACTGGGAATTGAGCCGGCACTATCTACAGTGTTCCATCCTCAAACAGATGGCCAGACTGAGCGCTGGAATCAGGAGATCGAACAGTACCTGCGTGCTTTCACAAGCCACAGGCAGGACAATTGGGCAAAGCAGTTGCCACTCGCGGAATTCGCATTGAACAATCAAGCTCACTCCGCGACCGGGCACTCCCCTTTCTTCCTGCATCAGGGGTACAATCCTGAGATCCAGGTTCGGATCAATCCGATGTCTGCAATGCCTGCGGCCACTGATCGGCTCAAAATCCTGAAGGAGATTCGCGACGACATGCGCTCTGCGCTTGAGTTGTCAGCCGAGCGCATGAAAGTGTCACGAGTTGGTATGGCGTCTAGCCGTTTTTTAATTTTTTCCTTTTCGCGGGCTCGAACCCGTGACCTCTGTACTACATGCCCGATATGGACGCGTCGCTATCTACTGTACGATTAGATTAGATGGGGCGGCAGTACGCGGCACAGCTCGGGCTCCGCTGACACAGCTGCTCTGACTCACCGGCCCCTGGGGCCGCGTTGGCATGCTGCGCATGGACCAGCTGCGCACGGACCAACACGCACAGCCTGCCCTAATCTCCCCATGTATATAAGCCGGCCTCTGCTGCCCTAGGGATCTCAGTTTCAACCTCTTGTCCCTAGGTCAGTAAGCTCCTGTATTCTCTTACTTACCTTACACTAACTAATACACTTTCTTGTCCCTAGCCTTAGGTTTGAGCGTTGCTCACCATCGCTTCGGTAAGAACCAGTCGAACACCCCCAGCTCAAGTTTTCCTCTGTCGCTCGACCTCAAGTCGCGACATTAGGTCGAAACTCCCCACAGCTGCCGGCGTTCCATCGGGACCCACACACTTACATTCACTTCCTATAGGTTGGGTGGTGCGCACCCCTACTGTACCCTACGATATCTAGATAGCGTACTATACATCGCCACCGCTTAGGGGACGAACTCTTCAGTACCTGCGCTTCAGTGAGTGGTACTTGTCCTCACGGACGCGTAGCCTTGGTTCCTGCTGCATAATAGTCAAAAGCAGTACTGGGCCCCACGTGAACTGCGAACCCTAGTGTTACCTCAGGCGCCGTAGGTGTAAGCTAGCTAGCACGGCCTTTCGTAGCACGCGCACCTCCCCTTCCTCCCCCCATCAACGTGGCTGACGAATTCTTCGACTGCTCTCGACTTGAGCACGCCTTCGACACCCAGGAGCAGGTCGACGTCTCTCGCGACGACCCAGAAAGCAACGGAGACAGAGCTCCCTTCTTCATCTGTGATCGGCAACCGTGCCCTAATCGCACCCCACGGTCCATCACTGTTGACGAAGGACACTTCGTGCCAATCCGACGAATCCAACACCCCAGTGGCCCTTCCCTCCGTTACGCTGGCACCTCGAGATCTACATCTCGCCACGTCACTCCCGTCCCATCCCGACCTGCCTCGCCAGGCACCCGCATCCCCCAACCTGTCGCCAGTACAGGTCAAGCGCGAGGAGATCCCCATCTCCCTCGAGGAACTGAGGCAGTTGCACAGCCTTCAGTGACCCCTCAAGTGATCCCCCAGCCCTCCCTGGGGCCGCGGCTGGAAAGGCCTCCCAAGACTGAGCCCCGCGACACTCCGCTGCATTCTTGGGCCAGCTCGTCGTCAGCGGTCACCGCCTCGACTCCAGTCCCTGTCCTACGTAACCCCGCCTCCGGGCTTCCTCAACCGCCTTCACCGCCGTCGCCGCCGCGAGGCCGCTCAAGCACTCGTTCCCCGAGAAGTCCGCCCGGCGGACAGTCATAACAGTCGCCTTCGTCCGCGGGCAGTCCTTCGTCCCCCTCGTCGCCGATAATGTCCTCTCCCGCTGCCGTCCCTGATAAGGAGACGTTGAAGCTCCTCCTCCCGCTCCGCTACGATGGCAAGACCGTCATCGAGTGCAACCGGTTCCTGTCGCAGCTGCGCATCTACTGGTTGATCAACACGTCGTTGACCACCATCGAACTCAAGGTGCAGGTCGCGCTTAGCCTGCTCGATGGAGACGCCCGCGCCTGGGCCACTCCTTACTTCGCCCAGCTTGTGTCGGTGCAGATAGGAGCACAAGGGGTCACAACCCCATTCGCAAACGAAGCAGCCTTTGCCGCCGCCTTCCGGGCCCGCTTCGGAAATCTTAACGATGAGGTGGCAGCACAAGTAGAGCTGGCAAAGCTCTGCGCGGACAAGTCGGTCCGTGAAAAACGCACCGCCGCGGAGTTTTCCGCGCTGTTCAAGGGTCCGGCGGACCGCTCTGGGTATGGGGACCTGGAGCTACGCGACAAGTACCTGAGCGGCATCCCCTCCCGTGTCTACCGCAAGATCAAGCTCGAGACCTTCGCCACGTGGCAAGCAGCTGAGAAGCGCGCCACCGAGGTCGAGCAGATCCTCGATATCAGCCGGGCCCGTCGGCCCGAGCTGAACAACTTCTTCTCGACCCGGGGTCGAGGACGCGGTGGGGCACGTGGTGGTGCACCCTCCACGCACGCAGCTTCGGCCAGCATCAATGTGGCCGTTGGAAAAGGAAACTTCCCCGGCACATGCTTCGGCTGTGGGAAGCAAGGGTACCGACGCTTCGAGTGCCCCAATTGTAAGGACAAGCCTTACACAAAACGCGCCGACGCGCGGGCTACGGTTGCCTCGGGATCCACCCAGGCCGCGACAAGCGCCCCCGTCATGACATCACCCTCAGCAAGTATAAGTGCCGCTTCAGCGAAATCCGAGCAATCGGAGCTGGCGGACTTAATGGCACAGGTGAAGTCAATGCGCGAGGAGCTCGAGCATTATCGGGCGATGAAGGAGGAGGGTTTTTGATCCGGTCCGCGCTTCGTGCCGCACGCGTCGGGCCGTGTAATAACAATCTGTACAATGTATTGGCGACTGCGAATGTGTATGAGTTGAACCATGGGTCCCAGCACTTCCACATTCCAATACGCCTCAAAGGAGAAAGACGGCACAAGGATATAGTTGCAATGGTGGACAGCGGAGCCACTACGAAGTTCATCAACAAGCGTTTCATCACGGAGAATCGAGTACGAACGCGGAAATTGAAAGAACCAATTCCACTTTACAACATCGATGGAACGCTCAATAAAGACGGAAGCATCTCGGAGGTAGCTGTGCTACAGATGCAAATAGGAGATCACGTCGAGAAGACGGTGTTCACAGTCACGGACATAGGTCCAGAAGATGTGATTGTCGGGTTGGATTGGCTGCGAGAGCACAACCCTGAAATCGATTGGGAGTCAGGCTCCCTGAAATTATCACGATGCCCTGAGACGTGCAGTGCCAGGAAGACTGGCCGAATGGAGCAAGCAGCGACTGCGCGTGACACGGGGGACAGGCCCACGGCGCGCAGGCATTCGCCGAAATCCAAACGGTCGATCATCGGCGCCTGTCGGAGCAAGGTGCTCCCGGACTTCGAACCCAAAGAGGGTCTGACGGAAGTAGAATGGGATGAGGCCGACTTGATCGAAGCCTGGGAGCAGGGTATCACGCTTCCCGGCGCTCCTCAGCTGTTCGTCGCAGCCGGGCATACATATTCCCAGCTGTTCGCTGAGGAAGAGATCAAGAAGAAGGTCGTTAAGACTGCCGAGGAGTCGGTACCTAAACAGTACCACGAGTTCCTGAATGTCTTCTCCAAGGAAGCATCAGAACGGCTACCTGAAAGGAAGCCTTACGATCATGCGATCGAACTCGTGCCCGGCTACTCAACCTTCCATTCGAAAGTATACCCATTATCGAATAACGAGCAGGAGGAATTGGACAAATTCCTAAAGGAGCAGTTAGCGAAAGGTTACATACGGGAGTCGAAGTCACCAATCTCGTCCCCCTTCTTCTTCATCAAAAAGAAGGAAGGGACGCTTCGACCCGTGCAGGATTACCGCCGACTGAACGCGATCACGGTCAAAAATTGCTACCCCTTGCCGTTGATCGCCGAGATGGTGGATAAGCTCCGCGGCGCTACGCTCTTCACGAAATTCGATGTCCGATGGGGGTACAACAACGTCCGAATCAAAGCCGGTGACGAGTGGAAGGCGGTGTTTGTGACTAATCGAGGGTTGTACGAGCCCTTGGTGATGTTCTTCGGTCTCACCAACTCCCCCGCGACCTTCCAGGCGATGATGAACGAGATTTTCCACGATCTCATCGTCGGTGGCAAGGTCCTCGTGTACCTAGACAATATACTCATCTTCTCCACCAACAAGGAGGAGCACGAGAAAGTCACACGCGAGGTTCTTCGTCGCCTTCAGGATAACAATCTATTCCTGAAGCCTGAGAAGTGCGAATGGGATGTTCCCAAGGTCGACTACGTCGGCTATGTGTTCGGTGGCGATGAGGTGGCGATGGATCCCGCGAAGCTTAAAGGAATTAATGAGTGGCCAGTACCCCAGAACAAGAAAGATGTTCAGAAGTTCCGGGGGTTCTCCAACTTCTACCGCCGCTTCATTGAGGACTTCGCTAAGATCTCGCGGCCACTCGACCGACTCACAGGGAACGACCCATGGCATTGGGGCGAAGAAGAACAGCACGCTTTCGATGAGCTCAAGCGGCTCTTCGCGACGACTCCAGTCTTGGCGCTGTACGACCCTAATCGGGAGACGCGCATTGAGGTTGACGCCTCGGGGTACGCCACTGGCGGCGTGTTGATGCAGAAGCAGGATGA
>NW_020169845.1:551221-566326 GCF_002117355.1 Postia placenta MAD-698-R-SB12 | reverse complement strand
CGTACATCCCAGCATCTCACGCGCCGTCAGGCGCGATGGTCGCTATTCCTAGCTCGCTTCGACTTCCGCATCACGCACAAGGCCGGGACGTCCAATGGAAAGGCTGATGCCCTGTCACGTCGATCAGACCATCAGGTCGGCGATGAGGACGACAACACCGATCAGGTGGTTCTCAAGCCAGAGCGCTTCCGCATAGCCTCCGCCCAGCGTGGTCATGCCTCCGTGACGGCTGATCAGTCGCTTCTGAAGCGCATCAGGGAATGTTCGGAGAAGGATCGGGAGGTGGCCGAGGCCCTTGAAAAGGTACAGGACCTCGGGCCGCCCCGGCTGCAAAGGGGTTTTGAGGAGTGGAATGCCGAGCAAGGGCTTCTGTTGTTCCGCGGGTGCGTGTACGTCCCAAAGAACGCGGAGCTCCGGCGGGATATAGTCAAGATCCACCACGACTCACCGATCGCCGGTCATGGCGGTCGTGCCAAAACCCTTGAGCTCGTATCACGGAACTACTGGTGGCCTGGAATGTCCAAGTTTGTCAATGAGTACGTAAGCACCTGCGACGTGTGCAACCGTACCAAGACATTCCCAGCCAAGCCCCAGGGTCCGCTAAAGCCGAATGAGATCCCTGAGCGCCCGTGGCAGATCATCACGACCGATATGATCATTGGCCTGCCAAAGTCTGATGGGTTGGACTCGATCTTGGTTACTGCCGACCGCTTCACAAAGCAGGTCCACTTCTCAGCCTGTCACGAGACCCTGACGGCAGAAGGTGCAGCAGACCTGTACATCCGCGACATATTCAAGCATCATGGGGCCCCGGCCAAGGTCATATCAGACCGAGGTCCCCAGTTTGCTTCAAAGTATCTCCATGCGGTGTACAAAGGACTAGGGATCAAGCCGGCGCTGTCTACAGCGTTTCACCCTCAGACGGATGGCCAGACTGAGCGCTGGAACCAGGAGATCGAGCAGTACCTGCGCGCTTTCACAAGCCACAGGCAGGATGATTGGGCGAAGCAGTTGCCGCTCGCAGAGTTCGCGCTGAACAACCGAGTTCACTCCGCGACCGGGCACTCCCCATTCTTCCTGCATCAGGGGTACCATCCTGAGATCCAAGTGCGGATCAATCCGATGTCCGCGATGCCGGCGGCCGCCAATCGGCTTAAGATTCTGAAGGAGATTCGCGATGATACACGCTCTGCGCTCGAGCTGTCGGCTGAGCGCATGAAGGTGTACTACGACAAGCACGTGCAGGAGGCACCGGTCTTTGCGCCGGGAGACAAGGTCTGGCTTGATGCCCGAAACCTTAAGCTGAAACAGCCGAGCAAGAAGCTCAGTCCCAAGCGCCTTGGGCCTTATGCCGTGCGACAAAAGCTCGGAGACTTGGACTATGAATTAGTCCTGCCGAAATCGGTGCTGGTGCACCCGGTATTCCATGTCTTCTTGCTTAGCAAGTACACGCGTAGCGATATCCCGGGCCGGGAGCCGGAGGAACCGCCTGCGATCGAGGTTGAGGGCGACGGGGAGTACGAGGTTGAGCGGATCAAGGATTCGCGGATCTTCCGGCGTCAGCTGCAGTACCTCATCAAGTGGAAGGGTTATGACGACTCGCATACGTCATGGGAACCGGCGCGCAATGTTGCCAATGCGCCGGCCCTCATAGCCGACTTCCACCGGAAAAATCTGAACGCCCCTCGCCGCCTCAACGCTGCTACCTTTGGTGGTCTCAACTTCCAGCCGATGCCTTCGCTGCTGACTGAAGCACAATGCTGCTCCGGGTGGGAGATGGGCAAGGGCTCCTCGCATGAGGTCATGCGCCGTTGAGGGGGGGTAATGTCACGAGTTGGCACGGCGTCTAGCCGTTTTTTAATTTTTTCCTTTTCGCGGGCTCGAACCCGCGACCTCTGTACTACTTACCTGATATGGACACGTCGTTATCTACTGTACGATTAGATTAGATAGGACGGCAGCGCACGGCACAGCTTGGGCTCCGCTGACACAGCCGCTCTGACTCACCGGCCCCCGGGGCCGCGTCGGCATGCTGTGCACGGACCAGCTGCGCACAGACCAACGCGCACAGCCTGCCCTTAACCTCCCCTGTATATAAGCCGGCCTCTGCTGCCCTAGGGACCTCAGTTTCGACCTCTTGTCCCTAGGTCAGTAAGCCCTCACTTGTATTTCCTTTCTTACTTAACTAACTAATATATTACTTGTCCCTAGCCTTAGGTTTGAGTATAGCTCACCATCGCTTCGGTGAGACTTAGTCGGACGCCCCCAGCATCTAGGTTTTTCCTCAGTCGCTTGACCTCAAGTTGCGACAACGGGGGCGCTTGTCACCGCCTGGGTAGAGCCCGAGGCAACCGTAGCCCACGCGTCGGCGCGTTTTGTGTAAGGTTTGTCCTTACAATTGGGGCACTCGAATCGTCGGTACCCTTGCTTCCCACAGCCGAAGCATGTGCCAGGGAAGTTGCCTTTTCCAACGGCCGCATTGATGCTGGCCGAAGCTGTGTGTGACTGGGGTGCGCCACCACGTGCCCCTCCGCGCCCTCGACCTCGGGCCGAGAAGAAGTTATTTAGCTTGGGCCGACGGGCCTGGCTGATGTCGAGAATCTGCTCGACCTCCGTGGCGCGCTTGTCAGTGTCTCTCCATGTAGTGAACGTCTCGAGCTCAATTTTGCGGTAGACGCGGGAGGGGATGCCGCTCAAGTACTTGTTGCGTAGCTCCAGGTCACTGTACCCGGAGCGGTCCGCCGGACCTTTGAACAGCGCGGAGAACTCCGCAGCAGTGCATTTTTCGCGGACCGACTTGTCCGCACAGAGTTTGGCCAGCTCTACCTGGGCCGCGGCCTCATCATCGAGGTTGCCGAAGCGGGCTCTGAAAGCCGTGGCAAAGGCTGCCTCATTCGCGAAAGGGGTCGTTACTCCCTGGACACCGAGTTGCACTGATACGAGCTGGGCGAAGTATGGAGTGGCCCAGGTGCGGGCGTCACCATCGAGCAGGCTTAGCGCAACTTGCACCTTAAGTTCGATGGTGGTTAACGACGTGTTAACCAACCAATAGATGCGAAGTTGCGACAGAAACCTGTCGCATTCGACGACGGTTTTGCCATCGTATCTGAGGGGGAGGAGGAGTTTCAGCGTCTCCTTATTAGGGACGGCAGCAGGGGAGGACATTATCGGCGACGAGGGGGATGAAGGACTGCCCGCGGGCGAAGGCGACTGTTGTGACTGTCCGCCGGGCGAACTTCTCAAGGAACGAGTGCTTGAGCAGCCTCGCGGCGGTGACGGCGGTGAAGACGATTGAGGAAGTTCGGAGGCGGGGTGACGTAAGACAGGGACTGAAGGCGAGGCGGTGACCGCTGACGACGAGCCGGCCCAAGAATGCGGCGGAGTGTCGCGGGGCTCGGTCTTGGGAGGTCTTTCCAACCGTGGCCCCAGGGAGGACTGGGGGATCGCTTGAGGGGTCGCTGAAGGCTGTGCGACTACCTCAGTTCCTCGAGGGAGATGGGGATCTCCTCACGCTTGACCTGTACTGGCGACAGGTTGGGGGATGCGGGTGCCTGGAGAGGCAGGTCAAGATGGGATGGGAGTGACGTGACGAGAGGTAGATCGCGATGTGCCAGCATACCGAAGTGCTGGGCCGCGGGGATGCTGGACTCGTCGGATCGGTACATAGCGCCCTTCGTCTTCGTCGGTGGTGATGGACTGTGGGGTTCGATTAGGGCACGGTTGCCGATCACAGATGAAAAAAGGGGCTAGGTTGCCGTTACTTCCTGGGTCGTCGCGAGAGACGTCGGCCTGCTCCTGGGTGTCGAAGGTGTGCTCTAGTCGAGAGCAGTCGAAGAATTTGTCAGCCACGTTGAGGGGGGGAGGAAGGGGAGGTGCGCATGCTACGAAAGGCCGTGCTATACTAGCTTACACCTACGGCGCCCGAGATGACACTGAGATTCGCAGTTCACGTAGGGCCCAATACTGCTTTTGACTATTATGCAGCAGGAACCAAGGCTACGCGTCCGTGAGGACAAGTACCACTCACTGAAGCGCAGGTACTGAAGAGTTCGTTTCTCGAGTGTTGGCGATGTATTGTATGCTATCTATGTATCGTAGGGTACAGAAGGGGTGCGCACCACCCAACCTATAGGCAGTAAATGTGAGTAGTGGGAGTCCCGAGGGAACGCCGGCAGCTATGGGGAGTTTCGACCTAATGTCGCAACTTGGGGTCGAGCGACAGGAGAAAACCTGAAAGCTGGGGGCGTTCGACTGGTTCCTACCGAAGCAATGGTGAGCAACGCTCAAACCTAAGGCTAGGGACAAGTAATATATTAGTTAGTGAAGTAAGAAAGGATACAAGAGAGGGCTTACTGACCTAGGGACAAGAGGTCGAAACTGAGGTCCCTAGGGCAGCAGAGGCCGGCTTATATACAGGGGAAGATAAGGGCAGGCTGTGCGCATTGGTCCGTGCGCAGCTGGTCCGTGCGCAGCATGCTGACACGGCCCCGGGGGCCGGTGAGTCAGAGCGGCTGTGTCAGCGGAGCCCGAGCTGTGCCGCGCACTGTCGCCCCATCTAATCTAATCGTACAGTAGATAATGACGCGTCCATATCAGGCAGGTGGTACAGAGGTCGCGGGTTCGAGCCCGCAAAAAGGAAAAAATTAAAAAAACGGCTAGACGCCGTACCAACTCGTGACACCAGTTGTATCCTTTTCTTACCCTACTAACTAATACATTTACTTGTCCCTAGCCTTAGGTTTGAGCCTTGCTCACCATCGCTTCGGTAAGATCCAGTCGAACGCCCCCAGCATCCTTCAAAGTCTGTGTTTCCCCTGTCGCTCGACCCTAAGTCGCGACACTGGCTGACGTCGAGGATTTGCTTGACCTCGGTGGCACGCTTGTCAGCGGCTTGCCACGTGGCAAGGGTCTCGAGCTCGATCTTTCGATAGACACGGGAAGGGATGCCACTCAGGTACTTGTCGCGTAGTTCCAGGTCCCCATACCCGGAACGGTCCGCCGGACCCTTGAACAGCGCAGAGAATTCTGCGGCGGTGCGCTTCTCTCGCATAGTTTTGTCAGCACAGAGCTTGGTGAGCTCTACCTGTGCCGCAGCGGTGTCATCGAGGTTGCCGAAATGGGCTTTGAACACCGTGAGGAAGGCCGTTTTGTCGGCGAAGGGTGTTGTTGCTCCCTGCGTCCCAATATGGAAAGCGGTGAGTTGGGCGAAGATGGGAGTGGCCCAGGCTCCTGCGTCACCATCGAGGAGGCTAAGGGCCACTTGGACCTTCAGCTCGATGGTAGAAAGGGTCATGTTAATTGCCCAGTAGATGAGCAACTGGGAGACGAAGCGGTTGCACTCGACGACGGTTTTCCCATCATATCAGAGGGGGAGAAGGAGCTTCAACGTCTCCTTGTCAGGTGCGGCGGCGGGAGAAGACATTATCGGCGACGAGGGGGATGGAGGACTGCCCGCGGATGAAGGCGACTGTTGTGACTGACCGCTGGGCGAACCTTGCGAGGAACGAGTGCTCGGGCGGCCTCGCGGCGGAGACGGCGGTGAAGGCGCTGGAGGAAGCCCGGGGGAGGGGTTACGTACGTCAGGGACTGCTGACGTGGAGGCGAGCGCTGTCGGCGAGGCGGGCCGAGCAGGATCCGCGGACTCGGACTCCGAGACTCCTTCTTCACTCGCACTCTCCTCAGGCTCAGGCTCTGGCGCAGGGTTTGGAGGGAGATCTCCTCGCGCTTGACTTGGATCGGTGACAACAGTTTGAGGAAGTCGGGAGCTAGGGGAGACAGGGCGAGAATGCCGTGAGGTGGAGCGAGACGCGAGGGTGCTGTGGGGACCAAGTGGGTGTTGAGCCCATCTGATTGCCTTGTAGCGGGGGTAATCCTCCTCAATCGATCGGGGTGTCCGATTTGGGCACGGTTGCTGCTCGCAGCGGTAGAGGGCAGTCTCAGGGCCGTCTACGATGTAGACGTCGATGAGATCTTGAGAGTCAAAGGCATGAACCTGGCCTCGACAGGCAGCCACGGTGAATGGGGGGAGGACGGGGAGGTGCGCGTACTACAATGGCCGTGCTATGCTAGCTTACACCTACGGCGCCCGAAGTAACGCTAGGGTTCGCGATTCATGTGGGGCCCAGTACTGCTTTTGGCTAGTATGCAGCAGGAACCTAGACCACGCGTCCATTAGGACAAACACCGCCCACTGAAGTGCAGGTGTTGAAAGGTTCGTTCCCTAAGCGGTGGCGATGTGTAGTACGCTATCTACATATCGTAGAGTAAAGTAGGGGTGCACACCACCCGACCTATAGGAAGTGAAAAAGTGAGTGTGTTCCGGTGAACGCCGGCAGCGGTGAGGAGTTTTGACCTAATGTCGCGACTTAGGGTCAAGCGACAGGGGAAAACCAAACAAAGGCGCTGGGGGTGTTCGACTTAGTTCTTACCGAAGCGATGGCGAGCTGGGCTCAAACCTAAGGCTAGGGACAAGTAAGTTAGCATTTGAAAGGTAAGTAAGTACAGGGGCTTACTGACCTAGGGACAAGAGGTCAAAACTGAGGTCCCTAGGGCGGCAGAGGCAGGCTTATATACAGGGGAAGTTTAGGGGAGGCTGTGCGCACTGGTCCATGCACAGCTGGTCCGTGCGCAGCATGCTGACGCGGCCCTGGGGGCCGGTGAGTCAGAGAGGCTGTGTCAGCGGAATCCGAGCTGTGCCGTGCACTGCCGTCCCATCTAATCTAATCGTACAGTAGATAATGTCGTGTCCATATCAGGCAGGTAGTACAGAGGTCGTGGGTTCGAGCCCGTGAAAAGGAAAAAATTAAAAAACGGCTAGACGCCATGTCAACTCGTGACAAGGGGTGCCAGGAAGTGTAATACCTTGCTCCCAGGCCTCAATCAAGTCGGCCTCATCCCACTCTACTTCCACCGGATCTTCTTCGGGTCCGAAGTCCGGGAGTATCTTACTTTGGCAAGCGCCTATAACTGACCGTTTGGACTTCGGTGAACGCCTGCATGCCGTGGGCCTGACCCGTGTATCATGCATAGTTGCTGCTTGCTCCATCCGGCCAGTCCTCCTGGCACTGCACGTTTCAGGGCATCGGGATAACTTGAGGGAGCCTTCCTCCCAGTTGATTTTGGGGTTGTGCTCATATAGCCAATCCAACCCAACGATCACATCCTCTGGACCGATGTCCGTTGATAGGCGCCAAGCCCCTCTGGGCCCCGATACACCTCTTTTCAGCAGTCGCATCCCGCCAGGCACTTCAACTCAGTCTCCCAACAGTTTGATTTTGCCTTCAACGCTCTTTGACATCTTCGACGGTGCGCGACACTTGCTCGAAGCTCGGCAAGGTCGTCCCGATGCCTCGCGCATAGATCTCGGGACATCTCCTGCATTCGGTGAACAATAGGGCCACTTGACGCTGCTCGTCCAAGCGCGTGCATCGCTCCATGCCACACCGATGTAGCCGGTCTTTCCCGATTAGGTATCGAACCTCGCGGCATGCCTTTGACAATGGACACCGGTCCGAAGTGTCTCACATGTTTCTCTTCATCTCCGCATTCGGCATGACGTCACTCTACCGATGGACTTGATATGTGTCCCTCGGTGAGGCAGCTTCTTGAGGAACAATGCAAAGTCCCTTGTACCAGTGTGCCACTTTCAATAGTTGTAGCATCCTGTGTAGTATAAAATCTGTCGTACTTTTCTCCAAAAATACAAGATCCGGTTCCCCCCTCGAGTTCAGAGCTCATAAGTCGATTTCGCCCTGCGTCTAAAGCCTTCAACTGCGTCACTTCGTCCCTCGCTGCGTAACCTCAAAACCTCGTCCACTGCATTTACTCGTCGATACTGTCTCGATGAACCCTTTGACTTTGACTATTGTCAAAGAAACTGTGAACTGCGCCCTAGCTAAGTCCACCCTATCGAGTCGTGTCCCTTTCTTTTACGATACGTCGAAGAGCTCTGCTGAGCTTCGATCGTCTCCGCTAATCACCCACAGCCTCCGAGTAGCTTCGACGACGTGTCGAAGCCACCTCGTACCTTCCCCGTTGTTCGTAACCTTTGCCAAGGGCGTTTCTCGTGTTCACTCGAACCGCAGGACACCTTGCTGCTAACTCCCCTCTCACTAAGACTATAATCCGTCTCTCTAGTCCCTTTAGGTTGCACCCAGGTTAGGGGTTAGGGTTTCGTAGGTCGTATCACCATGACCGTAAACACCGTTTATCCAATGTGATCTCCTATCTGCATCTGTAGCACGGCTACTTCCGAGATGCTTCTGGCTTTATTGAGGGTGCCAGTGATATTGTATAGCGGAATTGGCTCTTTCAATTTTCGCATCTGCACCTTATTTTCTTCAATGAATCGCTTGTTGATAAAATTTGTGGTGGATCCGCTGCCCACCATAGTGATTATGTCCTTGTGCCATCTTTGTCTGTCTTACTGGAATGTGAAAGTGCTGGGACCCCTGGTCCAACTCGTACACCATTGCAGAAGACAATACATCGTACTTGTTACATGATACTTGGGGCCCAACGTGTGTGGCATAAAGTGTGGACCGGATCAAAAAGACTCCTCCTTCATCACCTGATAATGCTTGAGCTCCTCGCACATCGACTTCATCTGTGCTATCAAGTCCACCAGCTCGTAACTATCCGGTTTCGCTGAAGCGGCGCTTGTACTCGCCGTGTCGCGACTTGAGGTCTAGCGACAGGGGAAAACCTAAAAGGAGCTGGGGGCGTTCGACTTATTTTCACTGAAGCGATGGTGAGCAGTGCTCAAACCTAAGGCTAGGGACAAGAAAATGTATTAGTTAGTGTAAGGTAAGTGAGAGAATACAGGAGCTTACTGACCTAGGGACAAGAGGTCGAAACTGAGGTCCCTAGGGCAGCAGAGGCCGGCTTATATACAGGGGAGGTTAAGGGCAGGCTGTGCGCGTTGGTCTGTGCGCAGCTGGTCCGTGCACAGCATGCCGATGCGGCCCCGGGGGCCGGTGAGTCAGAGTGGCTGTGTCAGCGGAGCCCAAGCTGTGCCGTGCGCTGCCGTCCTATCTAATCTAATCGTACAGTAGATAACGACGTGTCCATATCAGGTAAGTAGTACAGAGGTCGCGGGTTCGAGCCCGCGAAAAGGAAAAAATTAAAAAACGGCTAGACGCCGTGCCAACTCGTGACATTACCCCCCCTCAACGGCGCATGACCTCATGCAAGGCGCCCTTGCCCATCTCCCATCCGGAGCGGCATCGTGCTTCAGTCAGTGGCAAAGGCATCGGCTGGAAGTTGAGACCACCAAAGGTAGCAGCGTTGAGGCGGCGAGGGGCATTTGGGTTCTTCCGGTGGAAGTCGGCTATGAGGGCCGGCGCATTGGCAACATTGCGCGCCAGTTCCCATGATGTATGCGAGTCGTCATAACCCTTCCACTTGACGAGGTACTGCAGCTGACGCCGGAAGATCCGCGAATCCTTGATCCGCTCAACCTCGTACTCCCCGTCGCCCTCAACCTCGATCGCAGGCGGTTCCTCCGGCTCCCGGCCCGGGATATCGCTACGCGTGTACTTGCTAAGCAAGAAGACATGGAATACCGGGTGCACCAGCACCGATTTCGGCAGGACTAATTCGTAATCCAAGTCTCCAAGCTTTCGCCGCATGGCATAAGGCCCAAGGCGCTTGGGACTGAGCTTCTTGCTCGGCTGTTTCAGCTTAAGGTTTCAGGCATCAAGCAAGACCTTGTCCCCCGGCACGAAGACCGGTGCCTCCTGCACGTGCTTGTCGTAGTACACTTTCATGCGCTCAGCTGACAACTCAAGCGCAGAGCGCATGTCGTCGCGAATCTCCTTCAGAATCTTAAGCCGATCAGTGGCCGCAGGCATTGCAGACATCGGATTGATCCGAACCTGGATCTCAGGATTGTACCCCTGATGCAGGAAGAAAGGGGAGTGCCCGGTCGCGGAGTGAGCTTGATTGTTCAATGCGAATTCCGCGAGTGGCAACTGCTTTGCCCAATTGTCCTGCCTGTGGCTTGTGAAAGCACGCAGGTACTGTTCGATCTCCTGATTCCAGCGCTCAGTCTGGCCATCTGTTTGAGGATGGAACACTGTAGATAGTGCCGGCTCAATTCCCAGTCCCTTGTACACCGCATGGAGATACTTCGAAGCGAACTGGGGACCTCGGTCTGATATGACATTGGCCGGGGCCCCATGATGCTTGAACACATCGCGGATGTACAGATCTGCTGCACCTTCTGCCGTCAGGGTCTCATGACAGGCCGAGAAGTGGACCTGCTTGGTAAAGCGGTCGGCGGTGACCAGGATCGAGTCGAATCCATCAGACTTCGGCAAGCCAACGATCATATCAGTCGTGATGATCTGCCATGGGCGCTCGGGGATCTCATTCGGCTTCAGCGGACCCTGGGGTTTGGCTGGGAATGTCTTGGTACTGTTGCACATGTCGCAGGTGCTCACGTACTCATTG
Source organism: Postia placenta MAD-698-R-SB12 (assembly GCF_002117355.1). Lineage (NCBI taxonomy): Eukaryota > Fungi > Basidiomycota > Agaricomycetes > Polyporales > Adustoporiaceae > Rhodonia > Rhodonia placenta. The sequence continues at coordinate 555,874 of NW_020169845.1, read as the reverse complement.
ACAAACTTGGACATCCCAGGCCACCAGTAGTTCCGCGATACGAGCTGAAGGGTTTTGGCACGACCACCATGACCGGCGATCGGCGAGTCGTGGTGGATCTTGACGATATCCCGCCGGAGCTCCGCGTTCTTTGGGACGTACACGCACCCACGAAACAACAGAAGCCCTTGTTCGGCATTCCACTCCTCAAAACCCCTTTGCAGCCGGGGCGGCCTGAGGTCCTGTACCTTTTCAAGTGCCTCGGCCACCTCCCGATCCTTCTCCGAACATTCCCGAATGCGCTTCAGAAGCGACTGATCGGCCGTCACCGAGGCATGACCGCGCCTGGTGGAGGCGATGCAGAAGCGCTCTGGCTTGAGAACCATCTGATCGGTGTTATCGTCCTCATCGCCGATCTGATGGTCTGATCGACGCGACAGGGCATCAGCCTTTCCATTGGACGTCCCGGCCTTGTGCGTGATGCGGAAGTCGAAGCGAGCCAGAAACAGTGACCATCGTGCTTGACGACGCGTGAGGTGCTGTGACGTGTGCCAGTACTTGAGGTTCTTATGATCGGTGATGATCTCGAACTGATTGGGCAGACCCTCGAGATAGTGGCGCCAATCGTCTAGCGCCTCAATGATGGCAAGCATCTCCTTGTCGTAGATCTCGTAGTTCCGCTGGGCCGGATCCATCGCATGGGATCTGAAGGCGATGGGATGCCATTTGCCGTCATCCTGCTTCTGCATCAATACGCCGCCAGTGGCGTACCCCGAGGCGTCGACTTCAATGCGCGTTTCCCGATTAGGGTCGTACAGTGCTAGGACTGGAGTCGTCGCGAAGAGCCGCTTGAGCTCGTCGAAGGCGTGCTGCTCCTCTTCACCCCAATGCCATGGGTCGTTCCCTGTGAGCCGGTCGAGTGGTCGCGAGATCTTAGCAAAGTCCTTAATGAAGCGGCGGTAGAAGTTGGAGAACCCCCGGAACTTCTGGACGTCCTTTTTGTTCCGGGGTACCGGCCACTCATTAATTCCTTTTAGCTTCGCGGGATCCATTGCTACCTCATCACCACCGAGCACATAGCCAACGTAGTCGACCTTGGGAACGTCCCACTCGCACTTCTCAGGCTTCAGGAATAGATCGTTGTCCTGAAGGCGACGAAGAACCTCGCGTGTGACCTTCTCATGCTCCTCTTTGTTGGTGGAGAAGATGAGTATATCGTCTAGGTACACGAGGATCTTGCCGCCGACGATGAGATCGTGGAAGATCTTGTTCATCATCGCCTGGAAGGTCGCGGGGGAGTTAGTGAGACCGAAGAACATCACCAAGGGCTCATACAACCCTCGGTTAGTCACAAAGGCCGCCTTCCATTCGTCACCGGCTTTGATCCGGACGTTGTTGTATCCCCATCGGACATCGAACTTGGTGAAGAGCGTGGCACCGCGGAGCTTATCTACCATCTCGGCGATCAGCGGCAAAGGGTAGCGGTTTTTGACCGTGATAGCGTTCAAGCGGCGGTAGTCCTGCACGGGTCGAAGCGTCCCTTCCTTCTTTTTGATGAAGAAGAAGGGGGACGAAATGGGCAATTTCGACTCCCATATGTAGCCCTTCGCTAGTTGCTCCTTTAGGAACTTGTCCAGTTCCTCTTGTTCGTTGTTCGACAGGGGATACACCTTCGAGTGGAATGTCGAGTAGCCGGGTACGAGTTCGATCGCGTGATCATAAGGCTTCCTTTCGGGTAGCCGTTCTGATGCTTCCTTGGAGAAGACCTTCAGAAACTCGTGGTACTGTTTAGGTACTGACTCCTCGGCGGTCTTGACGACCTTCTTCTTGATCTCTTCCTCAGCGAACAGCTGGGAATACGTGTGCCCTGCTGCGACGAACAGCTGAGGGGCGTCGGGAAGCGTGACACCCTGCTCCCAGGCCTCGATCAAGTCAGCTTCGTCCCACTCTACCTCCACCGGATCATCTTCGGGTTCGAAGTCCGGGAGTACCTTACTCCGGCAAGCACCTATGACCGACCGCCTGGACTTCTGCGAGCGTCTGCGCGCCGTGGGCCTGACCCCCGTATCACGCGCAGTCGCCGCTTGCTCCATCCGGCCAGTCTTCCTGGCACTGCACGTTTCAGGGCATCGTGATAATTTCAGGGAGCCTGACTCCCAATCGATTTCGGGGTTGTGCTCTCGCAGCCAATCCAACCCGACGATCACATCTTCTGGACCTATGTCCGTGACCGTGAACACCGTCTTTTCGACGTGCTCTCCTATCTGCATCTGTAGCACGGTGATACGACCTACGAAACCCTAACCCCTAACCTGGGTGCGACCTAAAGGGACTAGAGAGACAGCTTATAGTCTAATGAGAGGGGAGTTAGCAGCAAGGTGTCCCGCGGTTCGAGTGAACACGAGAAACGCCCTTGGGAAAGGTTATGAACAAACGGGCAGGTACGAGGTGGCTTCGACACGTCGTCGAAGCTACTCGGAAGCTGTGGAAAGTTAGCGACGATCGAAGCTCGGCAGAGCTCTTCGATGTATCGTAGAGAGAAGGGACACGATTCGATAGGGTGTACTTAGCTAGGGCGCGGTTCGCAGTTTCTTCGACAATAGTCGAAGTCGAAGGGTTCGTCGAGACGGTATCGACGAGTAAACGCAGTGGACGAGGTTTCGAAGTTACGCGGCGAGGGACGAAGTGACGCAGTTGAAGGCTTAGACGCGGGGCGAACTCGACTTATGAGCTCTGAACTCGAGGGGGGGAACGGATCTTGTATTTTTGGGGAGAACTACGACCGATTTTATACTACACAGGACGCTACGACTATTCGAGAGTGGCATACGAGTACAAGGGGCTTTGCATTGTTCCTCAAGAAGCTGCCTCACCGAGGGGCACATACCAAGTCCATTGGTAGAGTGACGTCATGCCAGACGCGGAGATGAAGAGAAACACATGGCCACTTCAGACCGGTAGCCGTTGTGAAGGCATGTCGCAAGGTTTGATACTTAATCGGGAAAGACCGGCTACGTCGGTGTGGCTTGGAGCGATGCGCGCGCTTGGCCGAGCGGCGTCAAGTGGCCCTATTGTTCGCCGAATGTGGAAGATGTCCCGGGATCTACGCACAAGGCGTCGGGACGACCGTGCCGAGCTTCGAGTAAGTGTCGCGCACCGTCGAAGGTGTCGAAGAGTGTCGAAGGCGAAATCGAAGTGGTGGGAGACTGAGTCGAAGTGCCGGGCGGGATGCGAGTGCCGAAAAGAGGTGAATCGGGGCCCAGAGGGGCTTGGCGCCTATCAACGGCTACCTCCGAGATGCTTCCGTCTTTATTGAGCGTTCCATCGATATTGTAAAGCGGAATTGGCTCTTTCAATTTCCGCGTTCGTACTCGATTCTCCTTGATGAAACGCTTGTTGATGAACTTCGTGGTGGCTCCGCTGTCCACCATTGCAACTATGTCCTTGTGCCGTCTTTCTCCTTTGAGGCGCACCGGGATGTGGAAATGCTGGGACCTATGGTCCAACTCGTACACATTCGCAGTCGCCAATACATTGTACAGATTATTATTACGCGGCCCGACGCGTGCGGCACGAAGCGCCGACCGGATCAAAAAGACTCCTCCTTCATTGCCCGATAGTGCTCGAGCTCCTCGCGCATCGACTTCATCTGTGCTATTAAGTCCACCAGCTCGGAACTTTCCGATTTCGCTGAAGCGGCGCTTGTACTCGCTGAGGATGAAGCGACGGGGGCGCTTGTCGCCGCCTGGGTGGAACTCGAGGCAACCGTAGCCCGCGCGTCGGCGCGTTTTGTGTAAGGTTTATCCTTACAATTAGGGCACTCAAAACGACGGTACCCTTGCTTCCCGCAGCCAAAACATGTGCCGGGAAAGTCTCCTTTTCCGACGGCCGCATTGATGCTGGCCGAAGCTGCATGTGTCGTAGGTGCACCTCCACGTGCCCCACCGCGACCTCGACCTCGGGCCGAGAAGAAGTTGTTCAACTCGGGCCGACAGGCCCGGCTGATGTCGAGGATCTGCTCGACCTCAGTGGCTCGCTTTTCAGCGGCTCGCCACGTGGTGAAGGTCTTGAGCTCGATCTTGCGATATACGCAGGAGGGGATACCGCTCAGGTACTTGTCGCGTAGTTCCAGGTCCCCATACCCGGAACGGTCCGCCGGACCCTTGAACAGTGCAGAGAACTCCGCCGCAGTGCGTTTTTCGCGGACCGACTTGTCCGCGCAGAGCTTCGCCAGCTCTACCTGGGCTGCTGCCGCATTGTCGAGATTGCCGAAGCGAGCCTTGAAGGCAGCGGTGAAGGCCGCTTCGTTCCTGAAGGGGGTTGTAACCCCTTGCACACCCATCTGCACTGATGCGAGTTGGGCAAAGTAAGGCGTGGCCCAGGCGCGGGCGTCGCCATCGAGCAGGCCTAGCGCAACTTGTACCTTAAGCTCAATGGTCGTCAACGACGTGTTGATCAACCAGTAGATACGAAGTTGCGACAGGAACCTGTCGCATTCGATGACGGTTTTGCCGTCATAGCGGAGGGGGAGGAGAAGTTTCAAAGTCTCCTTGTCGGGGGCGGCTGCGGGGGATGACATTATCAGCGTCGGGGGGGACGGAGGACATTGCGGGGGTGGAGGCGGCTGTGGTGGCCCTCTGCTGGTCGAACTTCGAGAGGAGCGAGTGCTCGAGC
>NW_020169845.1:546662-550843 GCF_002117355.1 Postia placenta MAD-698-R-SB12 | reverse complement strand
CCCAGGCGCGGGCGTCGCCATCGAGCAGGCCTAGCGCAACTTGTACCTTAAGCTCAATGGTCGTCAACGACGTGTTGATCAACCAGTAGATACGAAGTTGCGACAGGAACCTGTCGCATTCGATGACGGTTTTGCCGTCATAGCGGAGGGGGAGGAGAAGTTTCAAAGTCTCCTTGTCGGGGGCGGCTGCGGGGGATGACATTATCAGCGTCGGGGGGGACGGAGGACATTGCGGGGGTGGAGGCGGCTGTGGTGGCCCTCTGCTGGTCGAACTTCGAGAGGAGCGAGTGCTCGAGCAGCCTCTCGGCGGAGTCGGCGGTGAAGGCGCCGGAGGAAGTTCGGCGGGGAGGTTACGTACGTCAGGGACTGCTGACGCGGGGGCGAACGCTGTCGGCGAGGCAGACCCAACAGAATCCTCGGACTCGGACTCCGAGACTCCTTCTTCACCCTCACTCTCCTCAGGCTCTGGCTCTGGCGCAGGGTCTGGAGGGAGATCTCCTCGCGCTTGATCTGGATCGGTGACGACAGTTTGAGGGAGACGGGAGCTAGGGGAGACAGGGCGAGAGTGCCGCGAGGCTGATCGAGATGCAAGGGTGCTTCGGGGTCCGAGCGGGTGTTGCGCTCGTCGGATCGCTTTGTAGCGTGGGTAGTCCTCGGGGATTGATCGGGGTGTCCGATTTGGGCACAGTTGCTGCTCACAACGATAGAGGACTGTCTCAGGGCCGTCTGGGATGTAGACGTCGATGAGGTCCTGGGAGTCGAATGCGTGGATCTGGCCTTGGCAGGCAGCCACGTTGGATGGGGGGAGGACGGGGAGGTGCGCGTACTACAATGGCCGTGCTATGCTAGCTTACGCTACGGCGCCCAAGAAGACACTAGGGTTCGCAGTTCACGTGGGGCCCAGTACTGCTTTTGACTATTATGCAGCAGGAACCTAGTCCACGCGTCCGTGAGGACAAACACTGCCCACTGAAGTGCAGGTGTTGAAGAGTTCGTTCCTCTAGGGGTGGCGATGTATGTAAGGCTACCTACGTATCGTATGTACTGTAGGGTATCGTAGGGGTGCGCACCACCCGACCTGTGGGAAAGGAAAGTGAATGTGGGGAGTCCCGAGAGGACGCCGGCAGCTTGGGGAGTTTCGACCTAATGTCACAACTTGAGGTCAAGCAACTGGGGAAAACCTAAGGGCTGGGGGCGTCCGACTAAGTCTTACCGAAGCGATGGTGAGCTATGCTCAAACCTAAGGCTAGGGACAAGAAATGTATTAGTTAGTGTAAGGTAAGTAAGAGAATACAGGAGCTTACTGACCTAGGGACAAGAGGTCGAAACTGAGGTCCCTAGGGCAGCAGAGGCCGGCTTATATACAGGGGTAGATAAGGGCAGGCTGTGCGCGCTGGTCCGTGCGCAGCTGGTCCGTGCACAGCTGGTCCATGCACAGCTGGTCCATGCACAGCATGCCGACGTGGCCCCGGGGGCCGGTGAGTCAGAGCGGCTGTGTCAGCGGAGCCCGAGCTGTGCCGTGCACTGCCGTCCTATCTAATCTTATCGTACAGTAGATAACGACGTGTCCATATCAGGCATGTAGTACAGAGGTCGCGGGTTCGAGCCCGCGAAAAGGAAAAAATTAAGAAACGGCTAGGCGCCGTACCAACTCGTGACAATGCGCCGTTGAGGGGGGGGGTAATGTCACGAGTTGACATGGCGCCTAGCCATTTTTTAATTTTTCCCTTTTTGTGGGCTCGAACCCGCGACCTCTGTACTACCTGCCTGATATGGACACATTGTTATCTACTGTACGATCAGATTAGATAGGACAGCAGTGCGCGGCACAGCTCGAGCTCCGCTGACACAGCCGCTCTGACTCACCGGCCCCCGGGGCCGCGTCAGCATGCTGCGCACGGACCAGCTGCGCACGGACCATGCTGCGCACGGACCAGTGCGCACAGCCTGCCCTTATCTCCCCATGTATATAAGCCAGCCTCTGCTGCCCTAGGGACCTCAGTTTCGACCTCTTGTCCCTAGGTCAGTAAGCTCATGTACTTACTTACCTTTCCAATGCTAACTTACTTGTCCCTAGCCTTAGGTTTGAGCGCTGCTCACCATCGCTTCGGTGAGATTTAGTCGGACGCCCCCAGCTTTCAGATCTTCCCCTGTCGCTTGACCCCCAGTCGCGACACTAGGTCAGTAAGCTCATGTACTTACTTACCTTTTCAATGCTAACTTACTTGTCCCTAGCCTTAGGTTTGAGTGTAAGCTCACCATCGCTTTGGTAAGACCCAGTCGAACGCCCCCAGCATCCTTTGTTTGTGTTTCCCCAGTCGCTTAACCCTACGTCGCGACACTCCATCTCCATCTCAACACTGCATGATGGTCGACGACGACATCCACATTGAGTGTGTGGATGAGGGCGTGGTTGTATGGGGACGCGATTATCACCAATGTGTAGCAAGGTGCAGCATTGGTGGCATTCACCTGAAGCCCCTGGGATGGCTCACACAATTGGCCCCCAACAGCCATTCCAAGAACGCTTGCCTGTCGCATGTGCTGGACTTGTATTTAAAGGTTAGTATGAACATATGATACATGGCACAGGCTCTCGCTAGAATAGGGGCAAGGTGCTGGGACAAGACCCCCAGGCGATGATTGTTAATGTCGCGAACAGGACATGAACATGCAGGAATGAAAAATGTCGACATGACACTGGCTGCAGATCTCCCCTGTTTGTACTTGTTTGATCCACTTTGCACTGGAATGCTAAGTCCTTTGAATCGAGTGCATTCGTGCAGATCACATGATTGTGCAAAATTTAGCCTGGGGCGGACTCTCAGGCGGGTCCGCCGGGGGTGGACTCTCAGGTGGAGCGAGACACATAATTTTCAAGATAGGTTGAGATTAGATACAGGCGGAGCATAGCACAAATATTTATTTAGGGTGAGATGTATGCCGCGGGTTTGAAGCTGAGCCTATCTAAACGTCAGGCTGTGTAGGTAGCCATTAGTAAATTGTAGTGCGACAATAGCATGAATAGGTCAATAGCTCAAAATTATATGCGAATATATTGCTAATATATATAAAATAGCTCTAATTAGCCTGGGGGGGGGGTTTTCCTGATGTGGGGTGCGGGATGAAACCGGCTGGGTACGAGGCAACCACCTCTGTGCCTAATGCCGCGTGACTGCATTCTTCCAGAAGAGGATGCTACATCTTCAGGTCATGCAGAACTCAAACTGACGTTTCGGAGCTTTGCCGGTTTAGCAGTTGACCACGTACGCCGCGCCGCTTTTCGGCTGGTCTGGATCGTGATCTATCTGTGGAACCGCTGCTTCCATGCGATGTAGGCTCATGCAGCAAGAAGGTCTTCATCGCCTCATGCCAATGCCCGTGAGCGCCGAACCGCTTGCATCACCCATCATGGATGTGTGCAGTTGTGGGCGATTTCTACGTGTTCAACATGGCCTGCTGTTAGCGGTCGTGGGCGTCCAGCGCGAAGTGCGGCGCAGAAGCATCGAAGAACTTGGTTGCTTCTGCCGGGAACATCGGTTGCTGACTGGCTCGTCGAGCCGGTAAAGGAACACGCTGTCCCTGCGAATCAGGCAAACTCACCAGGCCTATTGCTTATGAGCAGAACGCCCGAGCTGCCCTCGTCCATAGCTGTGCCGTTCCTCCCTGCCTTGAACGATGGCGTTCGCATTCCGCTACCAGCCTCTGAAGGGCCTCTACATGCTGGGCAGCATCCTCGTCCTGCTCTTCATCCGCCTTCCTGTTTGGACAATCCTCGGCCTCGTCCCGTCGTGGCGCCCCCTCCCCACATGGTCTCTCGGCCGCTCCCTCATCGTCCAGGCATTCCAGGCATACGTCGGCATCCTCTTCAACACCGCCATCGACGCTCCTGCACGCCCTCGCGAGAACGCCCCCGACGCCGTCAAATCCGGGCTGGTCTGGATTGACCCCACTCCGGACCTCATCGTGGGCGAGGTCCGCGACTTTGCAAACGCTAATCGTGTCCAGGCCGAGAAGGTCCCTGGCTACTGGCATGGCTCCAGGGCGTCGGATGGCACTGCCGGCCAGCGTGCCTCGCCTGGCGAGAAGGTCGTCTATCACTTCCACGGTATGTCACGATGCCCGTCCAGTGCCGCCGTGCCTGACGAATATTCATTCATCCATACCCCTCCAGGTGGTGC
>NW_020169845.1:535339-546424 GCF_002117355.1 Postia placenta MAD-698-R-SB12 | reverse complement strand
TAGCGATAGTCACTGACCCACTTGCTGCCCGCGCTCCTAGATGGATCTAGCGTCTCCATCAGACCCCGGCTCAAAGACATGCTTCACTGGCTTCATGGAGCACTTCCCCAACAACCCACGCGTCTTCGGGCTGGAATATCGTCTGACCAGGGGACACCCGCTCGGGAGGGCGAATCCATTCCCTTCTGCCCTCATCGACGCTATCGCCGGCTACCGCTATCTGGTGCAGGACGTCGGGTTCGAGCCGCAGAATATCCTGCTGAGCGGTGATTCCGCGGGCGGGAACCTTGCGTTTGTGCTCGCGTACTACCTCGCGACATACCAGCTCCCGAATCTACCAAATGCGGGCGGATTGCTCCTCCTGTCGCCTACGGTGGACTGGGCGAATACCCACACAGGCGCGCGGTCGTCGATGGTGCGACACTCGCGCACAGACTATGTTGGGCCGATCTTCGATTCTGGGTACACGAAGGATGCGTTGGTGGGTGACCTGCCCGCGGAGACGGCATCGAGCGTGTGGATCTCGCCTGCGTCGTTGAAGACGAAGGTGTCGACGGGAATGTTCTCGCAGATTCCGCGTACATGCATTGTGGTTGGCGGAGAGGAGATGACGCTGGATCCTGTGGTGACGCTGCGGGACCGGCTGCAAGCGGACATGGGGAAGGAGGCGGTGACATACATCGAAGCGGTCGATTGCACGCACGACTTCCTGACGATGGGATGGCACGAGCCTGAGAGGACCAATGTATTGCGTGAGGTTGCGGTGTGGGTGGACAGGCTCTGGTCATCGGTGTAATGAGCTAGGCGTGGCTACGTTCGCTTGTCGTTTAGATCTGTTCCTCACCATCCCTTTTCGCATCAGCGTCACAATCCCTCATAGGCTTTCATGGGTTTGGCTGTGATTTCCTGTCCTTAGTGATTGGATTGAGTTCACAGCGGTAGTGCAGGCGAATAGGCCATGTCATTATGTGCGTAAGTCATAAAACCCATTAGGCCAATATTCTGGAGCGAGAAGTACTTGAGACAATTGACGAAGGGTCATTCATTGTACTGCACGATGCCCGGGTTCACTTTGACGAGACAAGCTACGTCTCGTCGATGTAGTTTCTAGTAACGACCATCTATGACCGCCCTCTTGAGCATGTGCAAACTGTGCTATCATACTTGACTCAAAACCGCGCTCTCAGCGAGCGCAAGGTCCAGCCACCAGTCACTATCACAGTAATATAGTGGACAAGAATGGAATGCTTACGCCGGAGATTCACGCCCCTTGCAACAATACAAGCTGCCGTGCCATGTGTATCATGACGACTGATACCTTTGGATACCAACTGATCTATCCTGCGCAGTTTGGACTCATAATTTACCCAACTAAGCCGTTGTTCGCAGGCCCCATCCCCGCCCGAAGTTCAACTATTACACCGTGGGTAACGGGCTCAATAGATATTATGATATAGAATAACCTGGAATGGTGCACCTTCTGCCGCCATTGAGTCAACCATGACCTGAGTCCGGCAGAACTCCTAATTGGAACCCCATCCACCTTCAAATATGCATATGGCGGATGTAAGCAGACACTCCATGACGGTGGATAACTCGATGGATAGATTGTATGAGAACGAAATCCCTTTTGAGATATCGGATCTTCGTACTTCGTAAACACCATGTGTAGACTTTCCATATAGTAAGACTCTGTATCACGAAAGCATCACTCGCCCCTCTCGAAGAAATCCTAGCTGCAGTGATGTATGGTGCGCAAATAGAAGAATTTCAAGGCGCACTCGAGTGTGCTTGAATGAACTTGTGATGCACCTGGATAATGTTTTAGAGACGCCCCTGGAGATGGACAGGTGCGCCATGAGAAGTGTCCATTGGGTGCTCAGCTCCCTCGCCGAAGCGCACTCTGAGGGGGTCCAGACGTGAACCCACATGCCTCAGGGCACAAGTATCCCTCCAACTTCGACGGGTAATGCTTCTGCTAGAGCTTATGTCTAGAGAGTCTGACATGTGAACTTAAGTAGTTGTCTGGCCGCAAGTGTACATCCACCTAGTATTGTGAAGCATCAGAAGGTGTCCCATGTGCAGCACAGTATCTGCACATTGAGTTGATCAAGCATGAGAACTACGACCGCTGCCGTGGGAGCCAAGATAGTAGACCCGGTGCTTCTACGAGGAGATGGGACAACTACTGATGAATGCACGGAGACTGAAGTATCTTCTCAAGACAAAGATAGAAAGCTGTTCGAAAAAACATAACATGTATCATTTACTCAGAGCATTGATCAGGCAAGGTACACTCCAGTCTGAGTTGGTTGTACGAAGGTACGAAAACCTGTCGCCCAAGATAGAAGTAGGAAGTTTGAAGTACTAGCGCGTCTAAGCGCCATGATACCGGCGGCAATATACCATCCGGCCCTTCTCAGTCCATCATGCGACATTGTGGACTCGTCGGACCAGTTTGCAGCGTACGCAAGTATTACTGTACAATCAATCATTCAGCCCGTTCAACGAGGAGATGTAAAAACCTTCAATGTCCGTGGATAGTGAGGTATGCTGTGATTTCAACATAGTTCGGAGTGACCTCGACATTCGAATTACAAGCCTACCCAAGGCTAGTATATCCACATGGGCCAACTCCCGGCGCTTCTTCGAAGCCGATGTGGAGTCTCTTGTTGTTTCGCCTGAGACATTACGCGAAGGGTCCACACGAATCCTGCTACACATGTTACCTGGTACTTGGGCTCTGTATCTATGATTGATGGTTGGATCCATACCTCGTCTAGCCCCCAAATCGGCATATATGAAACTTCAATCATATGGAAGTTTTGATAGAGATACGATCGAGGAAGCCTGGACACAAGTCAGTCCTGATGCATTTCAAAAGTAAAACGTAAGACATGCCATTTAAAGCACACTTTAGCATGTCATCAGCCGGCGTATGAACAGAAAATGCCTGCCGCCCCCACCAGTCGTGATATCACAAGGCCAGGAATATACACGGTAGCCCATCCGTGTTGAACCCGCTTTCGGCACTCCACATCCATTTTCTGGGTCCTCATAATCAACATTTCGAAACTTAGGGCGCTGATGAAGAACTCTTATATAACGTGTCAAGAGTCGGTATCTCTCAGTAGCCACCCTTTCTCAATCAGGCACTCTACGTCTGTACAGCAGCCGACAGTTGTGAGTGAACCCTGGAGTGACCCTTTCATGGCAATGATTGCTGGGCTAATGTTGGAATGAAAGGTGAAGTCTTACTGCATTTATGATGCAAGCAACGTTCAGCCTATGCCACACGGAGAGCTACAAACCTGAAGTCGAATGTACTACAGTACGTCGCTCGCCTATGCTTGGGTACTTGATCTGACACTGCCTGGCAATATCAAGGGCGACCTGGCCAGTGTATCACGGCGGGGCATCCAGTGGTTCGTCTCGGACATGGGGCTGGACATAGTGCCCCATGTCCGTGATCTCGAACTTGAGGCACGAGTGGCCCAGGAGACGGCATGCTGGCCTCAAAGAAGCACCCTGCAACCTCACATTGCGACAGGCATATTCATTGCGAGCACTACCTACCGCAAGAACAGCATAGATTCCAAGGTGTCAATTGCCCTCTATACTGCCATAGCCGTCGCCATGGACGACCCGAGAATTATTGAGTCTCTTAGCTCAGGAACATATCACTACTCCCTCTGCGCAGGCACCATACCGGAATCACCCGACTTGCTAGCGGAACTGAGCAAAGTGCTAGCGGCAATGTGGGAGCACTTTCCGCGTTTCGGAGCTAGTTGCATCCTGACGTCGACACTTCAATTCATGAACATGACACTACTTGGGAATGAGATAGGCGACTATCGTCTGAAACATGATGCGCTTCCCTTCGTCGAATATCGGCGCATTATGGACGGTCTCCCTGAGGTTTACTTCTCCTTCATCTGGGAAAAGCGCCACTTCCCCGATGTCACGGTTTGGATGCAAGCCATTCCGTACGTTGATATTACACCACCTCAGCCGTTTTCTAATATTCTCTGTAAGGATGCTATGAAGTTTATCAACTTTGGCAAGTATGTCGGCCTTTATCGTACCCGAATGGAACCCTATTGATCACTTTCTTAGCGACATCTTATCTTTCTACAAGGAAGAATCCGCTGGAGAGACAGCAAACTACATTCACGATCGTGCGCGGTACACAGGACAGTCCATCGAGGTGACGCTAATGGACCTTGTGAAGGAGACGACCGCATTAGCCAATCGAGTTCGGCAAATGTTGGGGGAGGGAGCCGCCACGGATGCTTGGGACAGCTTCACTCAGGGGTACCTTCAATTTCACACCAGCAATCCGCGATACCGTCTACGTGAGATTCTATGACTAGTTCGTCTAGGTATTGCGACCTTTATCTGCACTTTGTAACAACCCCATCGAAGTTATTGCTTTGCCAAACTGCTGTTGTATTCCAATATGTCCTGAGATACGCTTGTGTGTTATATAAGTAACAAATTGAGGAGCCAGTCGCCTGTAGCTATAACTAGCACATCGTCCCGATATCTGCGTTACGATCAAATCATACACGAATATGAGCATCTTACATCCGCATATAAGGCGACGAATCCGGCGATGTCTTTAATGGCGCACAAGTCCGGATCGAAGTGACATACTAGTAGAACCGTGCCACAAAATGAGCATCACCGGCATCGTGTACATTTCTATGGGCTACATTCCGTGACTACTCATGCAAGTGCCCGGCTAGCATCAGAGACGCTAGCTCAGATGAACGCGGATAGATCTTGCATCTGAATTCCGCAGGAGGGCTGTGGGCGGGCGTGAGTATTCGTCGTACATATAGTTAACAACAAAAGTGACCTCACCTAGTGAGGCCCGGACGGAAATGAACAGCAGGTGTGATCTCGCCACCATCCGCATTGTATGCTTTCTCGATATCGAAGATCGCAATGATGTGCGTAATTGCTGACCAGATCGCGTCTTCGGCAAAGTACCTTCCTGGACAGATGCTGCAGCAGACGCATGGTGAGCGGGACATGCTCCACGCCGCGAAGTGTCTTTACCGTCTCCCAAAGCCGAACACGTAGTTACGAGAATCAGATAACACGTCGACATTCGCGTCCAGGTCCTCAAATCGCTCAGGGCGAAACGACTCTGCATCGCGATAGAATTCGGCGGAGCGGGACATTTGCCTATGCTCCGATAGCGTTATAGTACAATTGCACGCATTGGCGACTGCACACGTACCATATATTCGCGAAAACCATTGAACCTTCAGGAATGTGGAAGTCTCTGTACTCATCGCGCGACTGCAGGTGATGAGGCAGTCCTGTGGGATCCATGTTAGCGTCTTACTCATTCGCATGTGCTATGACTCTACCCAGAGGCAATGGCGGATTCCAGCTGGCATCCTGAAGAGTAAGATATACGATCGGCGGTCTTGACACTGTCACATACCGATATAGTTCTTGAATGATGCAGTTAACATACGGCAATGAGCCTCTATGCTCGAGCGTAGGCAGATTATTTATGCCGACAATGTGTTCAATCTCGTCGCGAGCCTTGACATACACGCGGGGGTGCAGTACCATGGCCAATATGAACGTCGACAGGACAATGGACGTCTGGAAATATGTCAGAACGGCAGGAAACCCCGGGTGTGTATTCACCGTATCAACTCCCGCTTTCGAGGAGTATGTGAACAGTGGGGAAGCTACCATAAACATAAGCACATTACCAGAGTATACAGACGCACCGACGCCCTTGATGTCGTCTTCATCGTCCGCTAGTGAGCCGTTCCTCACAGACTCGCGATACAGAGCTGCGATGAGACAATCACATACTTCTTCGTTGTTGTCCTACCAAACGTCAAGACGTCGTCGATGTAGGTCAAGGAGTATAATGCACCACTTGACGTTTGATGATATTGTACGGATCATCGAACAAACGACGGGTTGACTGTCGAACCTGTCGTGCCTCCCCAAGGGACGCAGCGCCAGGCAACCAGTCCGGGACATACTGTACTGTCAATGGCATGAGAATGGCACCTATCCTGAAGCGGGAGTGCTCACGGAAAGGAAAGAAATCGATCAACGAGCCGGCAGATTCTCCTGCCTTGGCAGTGACGTGAATTGCGAACTCTGCCATCCCGAAGTGTTCGTCCTCCATAGACTGTATCGGTTGCCCGTAGAGCGACGTCATGACCAAAG
Source organism: Postia placenta MAD-698-R-SB12 (assembly GCF_002117355.1). Classification (NCBI taxonomy): domain Eukaryota; kingdom Fungi; phylum Basidiomycota; class Agaricomycetes; order Polyporales; family Adustoporiaceae; genus Rhodonia; species Rhodonia placenta. Next base: position 540,214 of record NW_020169845.1, on the reverse strand, counting down.
ACGCAGGGAATCTACGCATTACTCAGCATGCGGTATCTCGGACCAAGAGATTTGGGGCACACCTCCTGAGATGTATCAGAAACATCTCGGGCGACACCATCAGATTCTGCACTAGAACCATGCATTCCCGCTTTAGGAGCGTCCTATGCCCGACGAGTGATGTGCGTTCCCCGTAAGCAGTTTGGATCCACTTTCGGTGCTTGCGCCATCTATCGCCATAACACATGAACGGGGTGGCTGGATCCCAGCCTAGTCTGCGAGGCACCCCGTATCAGCATGCATCAAGGTTCAGCGCCCACGCCTCTCACATCTTCTTCATGAAAAGAAGCGAAGGTCTGTCCGAGTATTTGGAGCTCCTCTTAGCCAACAGGTCTTGTGCCACCTTGACAGAGTTCAAAACGATGGCTGGTGTGTGGAAGAGCTTGATATAGATGATGTCTCCTGACAGAACAACAACGTTCAGGGACATATGCCGAGCCGAGATGTTCCACTTTACCGTATTTCTGGCCCCATTCGCCAAACGTTCGAGACTGGTACTCCATCGGTATCTGCAGCACATTTCCCACGAAGAGCAGTCGCCTGGGACCCGGTGGTAACCCAGATGAAAGACGGAAAAACACCCAACAGTAGTCCGAAGCGTTGACGAGGATGATGCACAGCATCGAAATGAGGCCAAATACCAAGGTCAGATATCCAGGTTCCATCGTGGCCGAAGGTCGAAGAAGTGCAGCTGCACTCGGAGTATGACACACTGTAATCGACCCTTTATAGATGGCCTTGAGCCGGCCCCTTGGGACACCGATGTATGCAGTGTGGCTATAGATCATCTAACCCGGGATCTAGATTTCAAGTAATATCGGAAGGCTCTGATGGTCTCAAGAAAGTTCGAAGTGGGCTTGACTTGAGACTGGATGCCTTTCCCCAGAGGTCTGGACGAGATTGCAGCATAGAATCAACCTGTAAATCTTGTCGGCAAGGCCGCTGATCTGGGCTGCAAAACCTTGTTTTCGAGCTCCGCTCTTTTCTCGTTGGCTCACAATCGGTCTGCTTACCTTATCTGATGATATTTGGTCTACCGCGTGAAGGACTGCGTCGCTCCCATTCAATGTTCAGAGGCATTCATAAGCTTGAGTTCGACAAGACAACGAAACAAGAACGACTTCTGGCATAGTACCATCTGACATAGTAAGTATACAATGTCTGATCAAAGCAATTATGCTAAAGTCCAATTACGGCTTTGAAGGCTGTATCACTACCAAGCTTCTCAGACGTAATTTGTCGATTTTCCCATTGCTACGTCAGTGAAACGAAACGTAAGCATACACGATCATCGCCTTCTGTTAAACTTACGTGGTGAGCGGCATTACAGACAGCGCGTGATATTTGCACGGCACAGCGTAATACGGCTGTGAGGCAACAACAGTCGTGCGTATCTCTTCGGTAGGAACACATGTAGGGCTGTAGAACGCCCAAAGGTCTTGTCCTATCAGCAGTGCGCAAGCAGATTCGATGCCTGGACATGCACGAACGGCGGCAGTCACGCCATCCAGCTCTACGCGAAACCCCTATAATGTTCGTGAAACACATTGTGGACCACCAGATTTACACGCGTATACCTTGATTTTAACCTGGTCGTCAACTCGTCCGAGATGGATTAATTGGCCCCCTTCCTGGAGCTTGCCGATGTCTCCTGTGTTGTACATCATTCCCCTGTGGCATAAGATTGTTCGTCGAAATGATCAGACGCGGAATGATGTCTCACACACGCACCCCTGCACTAAAAAAGGATCGCGAAGAAACTTATCCCTTGTAAGATCTGGGCGATTGAGATAACCCATGCACACGCCGCGTCCGCCTGCCCACATTATGCCAGGCATACCGCGTGGAACAGGGCGCATCTCGGCATCGAGGATATATACAGCATTGTTCGGAGTTGGGCTGCCGATCGAGTTAGGCGCGCCAGGCGTATGTCGGTGCATAGTGTTCACGATGGTCGTCTGCAAAAGAACATGGACCACAACCGACGACAGTAACATAAACCACATACCTCTGTGGGTCCACAGCAGTTGTGGAACATCGCGCGCTGCGCCCATCGGTCGGCAAGGCTCTGGGGGCACGGCTCTCCCGCCGTCGCAACGACACGAATGTTTGGATAGTCTGCGGGGTCGTGCTGTTCCAAGATGGACGGCGTGCTAATCACGACATCCACCGTCTTCAGGACGTTGATCCAATCCTGCCGGTGGGGCCCGCGGAGGTGCAGTGTCCCGCCGTTCATGAGACATCCCAGGATCTCCCAAGCGCACATATCGAATGCGACGTTGAGCAGCTGCGAGACTCGGGTTCCGGGGCGGATGCCTAGGTTTCCCGGGGAGAGGCAAAGCACTGGGAGATGCTTGTGTTAGAGCCCAGCGCGTCCGGAAAGAATGAAGCAGCTCACAGTTGCACACATTTGAGTGGCTCACGATCACGCCTTTGGGCCGACCAGTCGTTCCTTAAGAGGTCCTATCAGGAATATATTAAGAGCAGATGCACTAATCGTGACTCACCAGAGGTATAGATGATATAGGCGCTATCGTGGGGAAGGACAGCCACAGGAACTAACGTCGCAAACGGAGATTCTGAGATAGATAACTCCGCAATCAAGTCTTCGAGGCAGACGTGGCGCGTCAGGATGCGTGGCGCGCGAGGCATGTAGCGCTTTGAGACGAGGGTGAAGGTCGGCTGCGCGTCTTGCGTGATGGATGCAAGTGCGTCGTCTGTCACAACGCATCCGTCTAAAGGCACGTATGCGGCACCCGCGCGCAGTACGGCAAGAATGGCGACAATTTGTGCAATGGAGCGCTCAATCAACAGAAAAACGCGGGCACCTTGACCGACACCGTTGGAGCGCAGCCAAGCGGACAGCCTTCCTGAGAGGCGCTCCAGCTCGCGGTATGTCATGGAGTCGCCACCATGATCGACAATAGCGACAAGCTCAGTGGGCATCCCTACGTGAGCAAGAAATGCGTCGTGAATGGTGTCATATGGGACAGCAGCAGAAGAGCCGAATACAACGCTGGCGTCACGAACGTCTTCCGTGGCCTGAAGCCGATATGCTGGAGTAACGAGGGGGAAGGCGACTGAGAGACTACTTTCTGCGCTCCGGTCTCTGATTTCACGAGTAGGAGGTTTGGGCGCGGAGAGCCATAGCGAGTAGAGACATTGCAGGACGTCCAGGAAGCCTCTGAGGTCGTGAGCATTGACTGCAAAGAAGTCTTTGGGATGAGGCATTTCGACTCCAGTGGCGGGTTCAAGGGGCACTTTGGAACTTCAGTCTGAGGAATGGGACCCAAGCAGTGGAGGCACCGAAAAATGAAGATCAACACAAGAGGTATTACATATATCCTTCGGAGCCTTGTCATCACCTACAGCATAATCGGCACCTCACTGAACCCCACATTCAAGATCATATCACGAGTCACAAGCGCATTCAAGATGGCTGTGAGACATGAGGTTTTGCCATCTGACAAATGGCTGTAGGAAAGCACCAGGCTCCCAACTCCGGTGGTGCTGATGCTGACAGTCGCATATGTCCAATCTCCCGCGAGGCGAGATATGACAGACCATGACAGACCAGATACACAGACCATGACAGACCAGATACACAGTTAAGCAGGGATAAACACACCCGAGCGGGTGGTAATGACACTCAGGCTATCAGACCGTGGGAAGGTTTTGATCATTCAGCGCTGCTGATGTCTGTTTACCAGATATGGAATTCCAAAACCTTGTGGCGTCGTTCCCGGGCGTTTCTGGCTGAATCTTCTGCGCTGCAGCTTTGCTCATGATCCGAATATGGCGACAGGTGGAGGTTCCATTCGCAAGCAGCAACGTCTGGCTCCCACACCGGGTGTCCATCGTTGATTGCCATGCGGACGGGTCGGAGGAAGTAGGTCGTGCCCGCATACAGTTCGGGTTATTACTATTACTTGTCAAAGCGCCCTTCGCCATCGAAAAACAGACCGATATCCGAGGTATGGCGCATGCCTTTCCGACTGTTGAGTATCATCACTATCATACATTCGTGATAGATGGAAGGACGAGGCCCCCGTGCTCGTCCGCCAGTTCAGTGTCATGCTGTCTCATGCGATTGAAGTCCCAGGCCGTTCACCACCCCATCATCGTCCCCCTCTCGAATCCCGGCCCCCTGTCTGAGTGCAACTGAGGCGCCACCGCCATCACATAGTGGAACATTGCACTGCCTGGGCGTTTCTCTCACCCAGGAATAACAATCAAGGGCCGCGAGAATTAAAGGAAGATAGAAGCACAAGAAATACAGTTTTCGGTGTCCTTGTTTGGGAATTCGTGCTCCACAAGTAAATACCCCCAAACTTTGTACAGGGACTACGCAACGAGACTCGTCGGACACTCTCCACGAGCTACCATGGCATTCGCGTTCCGCTGCCAGCCTCTGAAGGGCCTCTACATGCTGGGCAGCATCCTCGTCCTGCTCTTCATCCGCCTTCCTGTTTGGACAATCCTCGGCCTCGTCCCGTCGTGGCGCCCCCTCCCCACATGGTCTCTCGGCCGCTCCCTCATCGTCCAGGCATTCCAGGCATACGTCGGCATCCTCTTCAACACCGCCATCGACGCTCCTGCACGCCCTCGCGAGAACGCCCCCGACGCCGTCAAATCCGGGCTGGTCTGGATTGACCCCACTCCGGACCTCATCGTGGGCGAGGTCCGCGACTTTGCAAACGCTAATCGTGTCCAGGCCGAGAAGGTCCCTGGCTACTGGCATGGCTCCAGGGCGTCGGATGGCACTGCCGGCCAGCGTGCCTCGCCTGGCGAGAAGGTCGTCTATCACTTCCCCGGTATGTCACGATGCCCGTCCAG
>NW_020169845.1:505393-535020 GCF_002117355.1 Postia placenta MAD-698-R-SB12 | reverse complement strand
GTGTGGACCAATATGAATGTATAGCGATAGTCACTGACCCACTTGCTGCCCGCGCTCCTAGATGGGATCTGCGTCTCCATCAGACCCCGGCTCAAAGACATGCTTCACTGGCTTCATGGAGCACTTCCCCAACAACCCACGCGTCTTCGGGCTGGAATATCGTCTGACCAGGGGACACCCGCTCGGGAGGGCGAATCCATTCCCTTCTGCCCTCATCGACGCTATCGCCGGCTACCGCTATCTGGTGCAGGACGTCGGGTTCGAGCCGCAGAATATCCTGCTGAGCGGTGATTCCGCGGGCGGGAACCTTGCGTTTGTGCTCGCGTACTACCTCGCGACATACCAGCTCCCGAATCTACCAAATGCGGGCGGATTGCTCCTCCTGTCGCCTACGGTGGACTGGGCGAATACCCACACAGGCGCGCGGTCGTCGATGGTGCGACACTCGCGCACAGACTATGTTGGGCCGATCTTCGATTCTGGGTACACGAAGGATACGTTGGTGGGTGACCTGCCCGCGGAGACGGCATCGAGCGTGTGGATCTCGCCTGCGTCGTTGAAGACGAAGGTGTCGACGGGAATGTTCTCGCAGATTCCGCGTACATGCATTGTGGTTGGCGGAGAGGAGATGACGCTGGATCCTGTGGTGACGCTGCGGGACCGGCTGCAAGCGGACATGGGGAAGGAGGCGGTGACATACATCGAAGCGGTCGATTGCACGCACGACTTCCTGACGATGGGATGGCACGAGCCTGAGAGGACCAATGTATTGCGTGAGGTTGCGGTGTGGGTGGACAGGCTCTGGAAATCAGTGTAGTCCACGATGACTCTCGTGCCGTGTGTTGCTGTTTCGATATCTTGGTGCCAAGTGCTTCGGTGTCTGTTTCTTTAGCCTTGACGGCGTGTCCTGCGTTTCTGTACTCATTCGTGTAATGTGAATTAGGAGCTTCTCTGACATGTGCCATCAGCGCTCGGTCTGCGAAGGGATACTTGCATGTCTGCTTATTCAATTTCCGCTTGTCCTCATGACTGGTTCCTTGTCGGACGTTTCCTTGTCCACCAACAATGGGTGTGCACGACGTCAGGGCCTTCAGTCCAATCCAGGAGCTGTCTGTAAGGATGACTCGTTCAGTTTCGGTACACAAGATTTGCACGCGAGCATTTGCAGGTATTTTCTGCCGGAGAAACGTTCGGACGCTATGGAGGCTGCACCAAAGAATGACCCGTGGGACAACTCGGGGGAGATACTACAAACGCTAAATTCAGATTAACACGAGAATTCCTCAATGTTTCAGGCTGGGGCTGCGCGTGAAACCTAAGTGCTGGTCGGGCCTTTGCACACGGTCTTGAACGGCATTATTAGAACGTCGCGAGTGGCATGACCCCAACATCACGTTTGGGAATAGGACTGAACGTTGAACCACCCTGATCGATTGAAGCGATATTACAAGGTTTAGCCAGCCTATATCCAATGTGACTCAGATGTCCGACGCACCCGGCAGTGAAGAGGTGCAATATGACAGGCTGCGTTGCAATCTATATCCTACAACTGCTTGAATTCTTCTGATTGTTAATCACTGAGGGGAGAGCTCTGCTGGGATCCTTGACAGCGAGAGACCTTTTTCAGGTGCGCCACACTGATCCCCGTTCACCAAGAAGGCAAGATCTCGACGTGAATGCCTACCGGCGGGCATAGGAGAGATATGGTTCAAGATGGACGCACGGTAATGTAATTCCGTCAACAGCGCATCTGTATGATGAGCAACTCTAGACAGAGGGTGCTGGTTTTCATACACAGAAGTCAGAAGCCTAGGCACCGTTTTCTGGCGAATGCGGATCAGTACGACTCACTGATAGTAGAGGGTCAAGAGAGATGCATGCCGCTTGATAACGAGTCTCGTAACTCACTGCTGTTGCATGATGTGAGCCGTGTATGTCATAAGAACGCTCCCGCAGTGAGTCAGTTGTACGAACGACGAAACAAACACTGGACCCATAGAAGCACACTCCAGCGCGTGGGAGAAATAAATGTCAAGATGTCATGAAGGAGGGCACCGAAATGTTGTTAACGTTCATTGGCTACATCATCAGATTCGTCACATCAAGTTAGATCTGTATGTTCTCATGGCTCACATCTGTCACGGGATACGTGTTGACGATGGAGTTTGACGATTGATGCATCGTCCTGAACCCACATCAGCAGCAGGTAAGACCTAAGGCATGTTGGGCTCAATGTGTGCGTAAGCGGGCCCCGGGAGGAGATGGGCGGGCTATAGAAACATAACGTCCTAATTTAATGAATGGTGGCGGGAATCGTACTTTGCCGGGTGCAGCTTGGTCGGGACCATAATCGCGACCGTTGACTTCGGATCCTGCATCATGTGAGAACGACGCCGGAAAGACCGCCGGCAGACAACGTCCTCGATGGACAGGGATCAATGGTGGATCAGGTTACAAACCGATGGGGCTACCTACGGCGCGCGACGCCTACATAAGTCCTATTCCCACACCGGCGCACGACCACGTGACCCGGGCCGGCAGCGACGCTTGCCCGACATACCCAAAAGTCAACACTCCCCCTCAAGCGAGCTGCCGTTAGCCTACGCTCAATCAAAATGCAAAGACATCCTCCACGACCGCCAAGCTCGCATGAGTCCTTTTGTCTGGACAATTCCGTCGAATGTGCCCAACCTTTCCACAGCGAAAACACGTCACCTTGCCCCCTGAAGCTCCCCCTGAAGCTGCAACGTTGGCGACAGTCACCTCGCCATTGTCCCGCCGCTTCCCGAGCCTCGTCTCCTCATTCAGCAGCTTTGCACACACATTGTCAAATGTGCGCTCCCTTGTCGGCATCTCGTCAACCACTGTGACCACCCGCTCGAAGTCCTCGCCAAGTCCCATGATGAGAACAAGGACCTTCTGCTGGTCCGATACCTCGACGTCGACATCCCGGAGCGCCCGTGCATAGCCTTTGACCCGGGAGATCCAAGCCTGTGCTGTCTTGCCACCTTCCATCTCCGCGCGGTAAAACTGCTGCCACTTTGCCAGCTCCGTGGCGAAACCTCGTGAACGGTGCGCATCCTGGAGGACCCGCCAGCACTCACGGGGGTCCGTTTCATCCTCCAACAGCTCCAACTGGTTGTCACCAACCCGGAGCACGATCTCCGCCCGCGCCTTGGCCATGTCAGCCTTCTTCCGCTTCTTCAGCTCCTTCGCTAACGCCTCAGCCCCGTCTTCCCCCTCCTTGGGCTCCACCTCGACTTCCACTACCCCCCACAGTCCCTTCCTAACCAGCTCTGCCTCCATCTTCATTGCCCAGACCCGATACTTCCCCTCGACCAAGAGGGGGAACTTGGTGTCATGCTCCGAAGTCATGTTGGCGCCAGTACCAGACGAGAGAGTAGTATAGCGAGGTTCTAGGCAACAGCAAAGCACTTGATTTGTCGATCGGTTTGTGTGAGAACGATGCCGGAAAGACCGCCGGCAGACAACATCCTCGATGGACAGGGATCAATGGTGGATCAGGTTACAAACCGATGGGGCTACCTACGGCGCGCGACGCCTACATAAGTCCTATTCCCACACCGGCGCACGACCACGTGACCCGGGCCGGCAGCGACGCTTGCCCGACATACCCAAAAGTCAACACATCAACCCTGCTTGCGCACAGATATTCATGGGTAGGTCTATCAATATGAAATTAGCTGCAATGGATGCCTTCTCTCAGGATCTGGTCCCGAGCCAACCTCTAGACGCGCTACATTCAGCATACTCAAGGGCTCGGCATTGGTTGGATCATCAGCAAGGGCATCATACATTCTCTTCTGTCTGGCCAACATTGAAACTTGGAGCTTGTGACGAGATTCAGCGGCTGCTCGGGCCGAGGAGGTCCCGAAAGGCCCGAAAGTGAGATTTCAAACGCCCTAGATCCTGTGGGAAAACATCGCACCAGCCCGGTCCTGGCTTCCCGTATTTACAAACGCTGTGCCGTAATCATGCAGTACCAGTGTGCGAAGATCAGCCCAGAGTGCTGGCATATCGACACTTCTTGCATCGTGTTCCTGCGCATCAAGGTGGTCCATTGGCAGTTCCACATTCAAAATCCCGTGGATCACAATGGTGCCGTGGTGGCGCCGGTCACAAGATGTCAGGACACGTATCTGCATTGTCAAGAATCAAAGTGCGATGCAGCAAGGATCTCCGAAAGGCTAGCAATTCACAGTGAGAGAAGTCAACGTAATCCAATACAGCTTGAGTCCCAGATCCGTCATAGCGGCTCCATCACACATGTCAATTCGTACGTGAGCTCCGATCTGTCCGGCACAGCATCAAAGCCATATCCTCATGAGTATCGTCTATTGGCCAACGTCACTTAACCTACTTGACCTGCGACTACTCCATGCGCTCCTGATAAATACGGTCTAGCCTGCACCGACTGTCCCCGAGCTTGAGGCCCACCTTTGTGTCGCTTGAATCGCTTGCAATAAACAATGGCCTCTACTTCAGCCGCTTTGCCTCGGCTTGACAAGATATTCCTTGTAGGCATATGGCTAGAAACCGTATTGTGGGGTATGTGAGATGTGCGCCATCCTCGTGATGCACCACACTAATTCACTACTTCCTGCAGCCATGAAGTAGCTCGTGAATTCTTTGTGAAGCGACAGCGTACTGATAAATGCATTAGTGTTGTCATCTTCGCCAGTGCGATATGGATCATATTCTGGAAGCGCGGTGGATCCACCCAATGGTCAGCCCGCTGTAGATTATCCTCGTTATGATCTGAACGTACACCCTAGGATGCTGGGCATTACCTCTACCATTCTGTTCTCTTTCGCAACCATTCATATCTCAGTCTCCTTACAACAGCTCCTTGAGGCATTCATATATATTCCGCCCGGCGCATCCCCGCTCTATTCCACTCTTTATTGGACCAATGATACTACCTCGTTATCTATCATAAAAGATGTGCTCTACGATACTACCGTACGTGCGAGGGATTTCGATAACAAAGCACCTTCTGACTTTTCATTGACCACAGGTTTGGCTGCAAGACATCGTGCTCGTATGTGTTTGTGTGCCGTTGTGTCGGCAAAATACTCATCCCGGGATTGGTAGATATGGCGTCTCTATGTCGTCTGGAACCGCAATTGGAAGATCTGCGTTGTACCGGTACTTGTGTCCTCCATCTAGTGAGGCGTGCTCCCTGACTCAGAATTGCTAGCTCATCGTCGATCTGGCCCACATGGGTAAGCAACAGCCCACGACGCAGACAACGTGTCTAATCCGAGTTATTTTGTCCTTCGATAGCGGCAGCGTATGGCGCAACCATTCTCGATGTTCGTGGAACAGTCAGCATCTACAGCCCAGTGGTGAAGGGACTTGGCTTGGCTGGATGGTCCCTGGACCTCGTTGTCAACATTAGCGTCACGCTGGTGATTGCTGCGCGGCTGTGGTATATGGGAATGAAGGTCACCAGTATGACCTCTAGCCGGACGCACAGCTCCGATCAACAACAGAACAAGTATCTCGCACCCATCTTCACCATCATAGAGTCTGGCGCACTCTTCGCCGCTGTCACACTTGTCATGCTCATCCTATACCTCACCGGCAAGCCTGTGACTTTGGCTGCTCTAGGCATTGCCACCCAGCTTGCGGTACGTCCACACGTTGCTGTTCCCGCGATGTCCTAACGGTACTCGTGTAGGTGACCACCCCCCTTCTTATCATCGTCCGTGTAGGACTGGGCCTGACCCACGGCCTGCCTAAGGCGTATAAGGACTTGTCGACCAGCTCCACTGTTTCAGATTTCAAAGCAGCGACACTGTCTCAATCGAAAACATTCGGTGGCAGTGCCATTCGTTTCGCTCCGTCTCGCGATATTGCGACGTCAAGTGCTTCATCACAAGGAGAAATGGTGTATGTGATGCAGGATTTCAAGGTGACTGATGGCTTGGGTATCGATGAAGTTGCTACAAAGTAGTCAGTGCGCCTCGCGATGAGTCTATGACACCCGCCGGTGCACGTCAGCGAAGAACAAATAGTGATGTATATTAGGATCTTGTTTTCTCCAGTTGTCTTCCGTCCTCGCCTTGTCATTGAACCCGGCTGGTGAAACCAACGTCATGCGAGATTGCGTTGTCTTTGGCCGGCCCTGATTCTATTCATTATGAACATCTCCATAACACATATAATTATGGCTGTACTTGTTGATTTATGATTTAGAACAACGTATCGGAAATCACGATTTTGTATATCCATGACATCAGGAAAACCGGAAATTGCCTAACGGACTGAGGTCAGCCGTCTCAGCGGCATCAGAAGCGTTATGGTCAATTAGTTTGCCTTAGTTTGCCTTAGCTCGTTAGTCTGTTAGAACCTGAATTTAAATCCTTTTATTTTCGTCAGTTGGTTTTCATTAGCAGCCTCAGTCGCACTCAGCCATGTCAGAAAGCTTTAGTTCATTAGGTGACATTAGATGGACACAGTGCAAACTCTTTGTTACAAAAATAGACACTATCTATAAGCCCCTAATTACCACCATCCTCCAAATTTGCTGCACCCCTGCCCCGCACTCGCTTTCTGCATCCACCTTACTGCATGTGCTCCCCTGCTCCGCAGCCCATCCGCGCTTACTGAAAAAATGAGTAGGACTGATGGAAGTGTTGAGTACTCACCATTGCTGAATGTGTACACATGTCGTCAGCCAAATTGATGCGAGCGCGGGACCAAGCAAGGGTAGATGATGGTGAAAGAGAGGATGAAGCGCTGTCAGGCCTGGAGATAATTCATCAGCAAAAGGCCGGCCGGAATATCTGTGCAGGTGGCACATTGGCAATTTCAGCGCCGCATGTAATCGCTGACATGAGCAGCAATTCACACCGCACGCTGGCGGCGGTTTGCCAATGCTCGACATCAAGGTAAGGTCTGTCAAACCCATGCCTCTATGGCATAGGCATGCCAATCAGATACCTACTCATATAATCACAGCGGTGGGCGACAATCGTAGGAGGGGTGTCTGAGCGAGCGAAAGCCTGTCGTTACCCTGCCGGCGAGCTTATCTGAGCAGTAGCACTTAATAATTTTTTATTTATTTAATCTCGCAGTCCACTGATCTATGTTCCCTGAGCCTGAGTAAGAGATGCGTTGTGTGAGAGCAGCGCCTGACGAGTAAACCAACGTCTACAGCTGTGCGAACCCCTCAGTTTCGTAAATCTCCTCCCAGTTGTCCTCGCCATCCTCAGGGCCTAACGCACCGTCTTCGTCATCTCGGATCTGCTCCTGAAACTCACCAAAGGCGTCCTCGTGAAGCTCGTCTTCTCCATCCTCTTCAGTGAGTTGATATCCATACTCGAGCTCTTCTTCAAGTATGATGTCTTCATCTTCGGCAGCATCGACGAAAGTGTCATCTTCGTCGCCCATCTCGACATCTTCCTCTCTGGCAGAGCCCGCACTTGCGCCTGTATATGCATCAGCAGGGTGAGTACAAGCACTACATGTATTGGATCACCTGTGCTAGGTGACGAACCTTGTGGCATTGATTCTGTTGCATGTTGCAGAGTAATCTTTGTCGCGGCAATCAATGCACCAGCACCCTTATGCCCGATTCCACCTCCTAGATAGCGCATGAACATGTTGCAGTCGACATGCCTGCGCATGCATGTAAGTCTGTTGAATTTCGCGATCTGCAGCTGACAGGCAAGCTGCCGTGCTCGTTAACCAGTACTGAGTCAGGAACAATGTAGATTAGAATCCCCTGTATTTAAGTAGTGTGCCATTATCGAAGCACCCCATGTCACGAGTTGGTACGGCATCTAGCCGTTTTTTAATTTTTTCCTTTTCGCGGGCTTGAACCCGCAACCTCTGTACTACATGCCTGATATGGATGTGTTGTTATCTACTGTATGATCAGATTAGATAGGACGGCAGTGCACGGCACAGCTCAGGCTCCACTGACACAGCTGCTCTGACTCACCGGCCCCCGGGGCCGCATCGGCATGCTGCGCACGGACCAGCTGCGCACAGACCAATGCGCACAGCCTGCCCTTATCTCCCCCTGTATATAAGCCGGCCTCTGCTGCCCTAGGGACCTCAGTTTCGACCTCTTGTCCCTAGGTCAGTAAGCATCCTTTGTATTCCTTTTCTTACCTCACTAACTAATACATTTCTTGTCCCTAGCCTTAGGTTTGAGCCTCGCTCACCATCGCTTCGGTGAGAACCAGTCGAATGCCCCTCGCTTTTAGATATTCCCCTGTCGCTTGACCTCAAGTCGCGACAACAACCCCATTCAGGAACGAAGTGGCCTTTGCCACCGCCTTCAAGGCCCACTTCGGTAATCTCGACGATGAGGCGGCAGCACAAGTAGAGTTAGCGAAACTCTGCGTGGACAAATCAGTCCGTGAAAAACGCACCGCCGCGGAATTCTCCACGCTGTTCAAGGGTCCGGCGGATCGCTCTGGGTATGGGGACCTGGAGCTACGCGACAAGTACCTGAGCGGCATCCCCTCCCGCGTCTACCACAAGATTGAGCTCGAGACCTTCATCACATGGAAAGACACTGAGAAGCGCGTCACCGAGGTTGAGTAGATCCTCAACATTAGCTGGGCCCGTCGGCCTGAGCTGAACAACTTCTTCTTGGCCTGAGGTCGAAGATGCAGTGAGGCACATGGTGGTGCACCCCAGTCACACGCAGCTTTGACCAGCATCAATGTGGCCGTTGAAAAAGGAGACTTCCCTGGCAGTTGTTTTGGCTGCGGGAAGCAAGGGTACCGACATTTTGAGTGCCCCAACTGTAAGAACAAGCCTTACACAAAATGCGCTGATGCGCAGGCTACGGTTGCCTCGGGTTCCACCCAGGCAACGACAAGCGGCCCCGTCACTTCATCCTCGGCGAGTACAAGCGCCGCTTCAGCGAAATCGGAAAGTTCTGAGCTGGCGGACTTAATAGCACAGATGAAGTCGATGCGCGAGGAGTTGGAGCACTATCGGGCCATGAGGGAGGAGGGTTTTTGATCCGGTCTGCGCTTCGTGCCGCACGCGTCGGACCGCGTAATAATAATCTGTACAATGTATTGGCGACTGCAAATGTGTACGAGTTGGACCACGGGTCCCAGCATTTCCACATCCCGGTGCGCCTCAAAGGAGAAAGACAGCACAAGGATATCATTGCAATGGTGGACAGCGGAGCCACTACGAAGTTCATCAACAAGCAATTCATTACGGAGAATCGAGTACGAACGCGGAAATTGAAAGAACCAATTCCGCTGTACAATATCGATGGAACACTCAATAAAGACGGAAGCATCTCGGAGGTAGCCGTGCTACAGATGCAGATAGGAGAGCACGTCGAGAAGACGCTGTTTACGGTCACGGACATCAGTCCAGAAGATGTGATCGTCGGGTTGGATTGGCTACGCAAGCACAACCCTGAAATTGACTGGGAGTCAGGCTCCCTAAAACTATCACAATGCCCTGAGATATGCAGTGCTAGTGTCACGACTTGGTACGGCGTCTAGCCGTTTTTTAATTTTTTCCTTTTCGCGGGCTCGAACCCGCGACCTCTGTACTACTTGCCTGATACGGACGCATCATATCTACTGTACGATTAGATTAGATGGGGCGGCAGCGCACGGCACAGCTCGGGCTCCGCTGACACAGCCGCTCTGACTCACCGGCCCCCGGGGCCGCGTCGGCATGCTGTGCACGGACCAGCTGTGCACGGACCAGCGCGCACAGCCTCCCCTAAACTTCCCCTGTATATAAACCTGCCTCTGCTGCCCTAGGGACCTCAGTTTCGACCTCTTGTCCCTAGGTCAGTAAGCCCCTGTACTTACTTACTTATTCAATACTAACTTACTTGTCCCTAGCCTTAGGTTTGAGCACAGCTCACCATCGCTTCGGTGAGACTTAGTCGGACGCCCCCAGCATTCAAGTTCTCCTCAGTCGCTTGACCTCAAGTCGCGACATTAGGTCGAAACTCCCCAAGCTGCCGGCGTCCCCTCGGGACACCTTATAATCACTTTCCTTTCCCACAGGTCGGGTGGTGCGCACCCTTACGATACTCTACAATACATATGATACGTAGATAGCCCTACATACATCGCCAACACTAAGGGAACGAACTCTTCAGTACCTGCACTTCAGTGGGCGGTACTTGTCCTCACGGACGCGTGGACTAGGTTCCTGCTGCATAATAGTCAAAAGCAGTACTGGGCCCCACGTGAACTGCGAACCCTAGTGTCTTCTTGGGCGCCGTAGCGTAAGCTAGCATAGCACGGCCATTGTAGTACGCGCACCTCCCCGTCCTCCCCCCATCCAACGTGGCTGCCTGCCAAGGCCAGATCCACGCATTCAACTCCCAGGACCTCATCGACGTCTACATCCCAGACGGCCCTGAGACAGTCCTCTATCGTTGCGAGCAGCAACCGTGCCCAAATCGGACACCCCGATCGATCGAGGAGGATTACCCTCGCTACAAAGCGATCCGACGAGCGCAACACCCGCTCGGACCCCGAAGCACCCTCGCATCTCGATCTGCCTCGCGGCACTCTCGCCCTGTCTCCCCTACCTCCCGCCTTCCCCAAACTGTCGCCGAGTCCAGTCAAGCTTGAGGAGATCTCCCTCCAGACCCTGCGCCAGAGCCTGAGCCTGAGGAGGGTACAGGTGAAGAAGGAATCTCGGAGTCCGAGCCCGAGGATTCTACTGGGCCCGCCTCGCCGACAGCGCTCGCCCCCACGTCAGCAGTCCCTGACGTACGTAACCCCCCCACCGAACTTCCTTCGGCGCCTTCACCGCCGACTCCGCCGAGAGGCCGCTCGAGCACTCGCTCCTCTCGAAGTTCGACCAGCGGAGGGCCACCACAGCCGCCTCCGCCCCCGCAGCGTCCTCCGTCCCCCCCGACGCCGATAATGTCGTCCCCTGCAGCCGCCCCCGACAAGGAGACTTTGAAACTTCTCCTCCCACTCCGATACAATGGCAAAACGGTCATCGAATGCAACCGGTTCTTGTCGCAGCTGCGCATCTACTGGCTGGTCAACACGTCGCTGACCACCATCGAGCTTAAGGTGCAGGTCGCACTCAGCCTGCTTGATGGAGATGCCCGCGCCTGGGCCACTCCCTACTTTGCCCAGCTCGCATCGGTGCAAGTGGGTGTGCAAGGGGCTACGACCCCATTCGCAAACGAAGCGGCCTTTGCCGTTGCCTTCAAGGCCCACTTCGGAAATCTCAACGACGAGGCGGCAGCACAAGTGGAGCTGGCGAAGCTCTGCGCGGACAAGTCGGTCCGTGAAAAACGCACCGCTGCGGAATTCTCCGCGCTGTTCAAGGGTCCAGCGGACCGCTCTGGGTATGGGGACCTAGAGCTACGCGACAAGTACCTGAGCGGCATCCCCTCCCGCGTCTACCACAAGATCGAGCTCGAAACCTTCACCACGTGGCAAGCCGCTGAGAAGCGCGCCACCGAAGTCGAGCAGATCCTCGATATTAGCCGGGCCCGTCGGCCCGAGCTAAACAACTTCTTCTCGGCCCGAGGTCGAGGACGCGGTGGGGCACGTGGTGGTGCACCCCCGTCACACGCAGCTTCGGCCAGCATCAACGCGGCCGTCGGAAAAGGCAACTTCCCCGGCACATGCTTCGGCTGTGGGAAGCAAGGGTACCGACGTTTCGAGTGCCCCAATTGTAAGGACAAGCCTTACACAAAATGCGCCGACGCGCGGGCTACGGTTGCCTTGGGCTCCACCCAGGCTGCGACAAGCGCCCCCATCACAACTACACCCTCGGCAAGTATAAGTGCCGCTTCAGCGAAATCCGAGCAATCGGAGCTGGCGGACTTAATGGCACAGGTGAAGTCGATGCGCGAGGAGCTCGAACACTATCGAGCGATGAAGGAGGAGGGTTTTTAATCCGGTCCGCGCTTCGTGCCGCACGCGTCGGGCCGCGAGTATCATCATGTAACAAGTATAACGTATTGTCAACTGCAATGGTGTATGAGTTGGACCAGGGGTCCCAGCATTTTCACATCCCAGTTCGACTCCAAGGAAAAAGACGGCACAAGGACATAATCGCTATGGTAGACAGCGGAGCCACCACAAAGTTTATCAACAAGCGATTCATTATTGAAAATAAGGTGCAAACGCGGAAGTTGAAGGAACCAATTCCACTGTACAACATTGACGGCACCCTGAACAAGGACGGAAGCATCTCAGAGGTAGCAGTGCTACAGATGCATATAGGAGAGCACGTCGAGAAGACGGTGTTCACGGTCACGGACATCGGTCCGGAAGATGTGATCGTCGGGTTGGATTGGCTACGCGAGCACAACCCTGAAATAGATTGGGAAAAGGGCTCCCTCAAATTATCGCGATGCCCTGAAACGTGTAGCGCCAGAAGGACTGGCCGAATGGAGCAAGCAGTGACTGCACGTGATACGGGGGTCAGGCCCACGGCGCGCAGGCGTTCGCCGAAGTCCAAACGGTCGGTCATAGGTGCCTGCCGGAGCAAGGTGCTCCCGGACTTCGAACCCGAAGAAGATTCGGTGGAAGTAGAATGGGATGAGGCTGACTTGATCGAAGCCTGGGAGCAGGGTATCACGCTTCCCGGCGCCCCTCAGCTGTTTGTCGCAGCAGGGCACACGTATTCCCAGCTGTTCGCTGAGGAAGAGATCAAGAAGAAGGTCGTCAAAACCGCCGAGGAGTCGGTACCCAAACAGTACCACGAGTTTCTGAAGGTCTTCTCCAAGGAAGCATCAGAACGGCTACCCGAAAGGAAGCCTTACGATCATGCGATCGAACTCGTGCCCGGCTACTCAACGTTCCATTCGAAGGTGTACCCATTGTCGAACAACAAGCAGGAGGAACTCGACAAGTTCCTAAAGGAGCAGTTAGCGAAAGGTTATATACGGGAGTCGAAGTCGCCCATTTCGTCCCCCTTCTTCTTCATCAAAAAGAAGGAAGGGACGCTTCGACCCGTACAGGACTACCGCCGGTTGAACGCAATCACGGTCAAGAATCATTATCCCTTACCGTTGATCGCCGAGATGGTGGATAAATTCCGCGGCGCTACGCTCTTCACGAAGTTCGATGTCCGATGGGGATATAACAATGTCCGGATCAAAGCCGGTGACGAGTAGAAGGCGGCGTTTGTAACTAACCGAGGGTTGTACGAGCCCTTGGTGATGTTCTTCGGACTCACCAACTCCCCCGCGACCTTCCAGGCGATGATGAATGAGATCTTCCACGATCTCATCGTCGGCGGCAAAATCCTTGTGTACCTAGATGATATACTCATCTTCTCCACCAACAAAGAGGAGCATGAAAAGGTCACACGCGAGGTTCTGTGCCGCCTTCAGGACAATGATCTGTTCCTGAAGCCTGAGAAGTGCGAATGGGACGTTCCCAAGGTCGACTACGTCGGCTATGTGTTCGGTGGCGATGAGGTGGCAATGGATCCCGCGAAGCTGAAGGGAATTAATGAGTGGCCGGTACCCCGGAACAAAAAAGATGTTCAGAAGTTCCGGGGGTTCTCCAACTTCTACCGCCGCTTCATTAAGGACTTTGCTAAGATCTCGCGACCACTCGACCGGCTCACAGGGAATGACCCATGGGGTGAGGAAGAGCAGCACGCCTTCAACGAGCTCAAGTGGCTCTTCGCGACGACTCCAGTCTTAGCGCTGTACGACCCTAATCGGGAAACGCGCATTGAAGTCGATGCCTCAGGGTACGCCACCGGCGGCGTGTTGATGCAGAAGCAGGATGATGGCAAATGGCACCCTATTGCCTTCAGATCCCATGCGATGGATCCGGCGCAGCGAAACTACGAGATCTACGATAAGGAGATGCTCGCGATCATCGAAGCACTGGATGACTGGCACCACTATCTCGAGGGCCTACCCAATCAGTTCGAGATCGTAACCGATCATAAGAATCTCGAGTACTGGCGTACGTCACAGCACCTCACGCGCCGACAGGCATGCTGGTCGCTGTTCCTGGCTCGCTTCGACTTCCGCATCACGCACAAGGCCAGGATGTCCAATGGAAAGGCTGATGCCCTGTCGCATCGATCAGACCATCAGATCGGCGATGAGGACGATAACACCGATCAGGTGGTTCTCAAGCCAGAGCGCTTCCGCATCGCCTCCGCCAGGCGCGGCCATGCCTCAGTGACAGCTGACCAGTCGCTTTTGAAGCGCATCCAAGAATGTTCAGAGAAGGATCGGGAGGTGGCCGAGGCACTTGAAAAGGTGCAGGACCTCGGGCCGCCCCGGCTGCAAAGGGGTTTCGAGGAGTGGAATGCCGAACAAGGGCTTCTGCTGTTCCGCGGGTGTGTGTACGTCCCAAAGAACGCAGAGCTCCAGCGGGATATAGTCAAGATCCACCACGACTCGCCGATCGCTGGTCATGGTGGTCGTGCCAAGACCCTTGAGCTCGTATCACGGAATTACTGGTGGCCGGGAATGTCCAAGTTTGTCAATGAGTACGTAAGCACCTGTGACGTGTGCAACCGTACCAAGACATTCCCAGCCAAGCCTCAGGGTCCGCTGAAGCCGAACGAGATCCCCGAGCGCCCGTGGCAGATCATCACCACGGATATGATCGTTGGCTTGCCGAAGTCTGATGGATTCGACTCGATTCTGGTTACCGCCGACCGCTTTACCAAGCAGGTCCACTTCTCGGCCTGTCATGAGACCCTGACGGCAGAAGGTGCGGCAGACCTGTACATCCGCGATGTGTTCAAGCATCATGGGGCCCCGGCCAAGGTCATATCAGACCGAGGTCCCCAGTTCGCTTCGAAATATCTCCACGCGGTGTACAAGGGTCTGGGAATCGAGCCGGCGCTGTCCACAGCGTTCCACCCTCAGACAGACGGCCAGACTGAGCGCTGGAATCAGGAGATCGAACAGTACCTGCGTGCTTTCACAAGCCACAGGCAGGACAATTGGGCAAAGCAGTTGCCACTCGCGGAATTCGCATTGAACAATCAAGCTCACTCCGCGACCGGGCACTCCCCTTTCTTCCTGCATCAGGGGTACCATCCTGAGATTCAAGTGCGGATCAATCCGATGTCTGTGATGCCTGCGGCCGCTGATCGGCTTAAGATCCTGAAGGAGATTCGTGATGACACGCGCGCTGCGCTCGAGCTATGTCACGAGTTGATACGGCGCCTAGCCGTTTTTTAAATTTTTTCCTTTTCGTGGGCTCGAACCCGCGACCTCTGTACTACCTGCCTGATATGGACGCGTCACTATCTACTGTACGATCAGATTAGATAGGACGGCAGTGCACGGCACAGCTCGGGCTCCGCTGACACAGCCGCTCTGACTCACCGGCCCCCGGGGCCGCGTCGGCATGCTGCGCACAGACCAGCTGCGCACGGACCAACGTGCACAGCCTGCCCTAATCTCCCCATGTATATAAGCCGGCCTCTGCTACCCTAGGGACCTCAGTTTCGACCTCTTGTCCCTAGGTCAGTAAGCTCCTGTACTTACTTACTTATTCAATACTAACTTACTTGTCCCTAGCCTTAGGTTTGAGCGTAGCTCACCATCACTTCGGTAAGACTTAGTCGGACGCCCCCAGCCCTTAGGTTTTCCCCAGTCGCTTGACCTCAAGTCGCGACACGCATGACCTCATGCGAGGCGCCCTTGCCCATCTCCCACCCGGAGCGGCAGCGTGCTTCAGTCAGTGGCGAAGGCATTGGCTGAAAGTTGAGACCACCAAATGTAGCAGCATTGAGTCGACGAGGGGCGTTCGGGTTCTTCCGGTGGAAGTCGGCTATGAGGGCCGGCGCATTGGCAACATTGCGCGCCGGTTCCCATGACGTGTGTGAATCGTCATAACCCTTCCACTTGACGAGGTACTGCAGCTGACGCCGGAAGATCCGCAAATCCTTGATCTGCTCAACCTTGTACTCCTCGTCGCCCTCAACCTCGATCGCAGGCGGTTCCTCTGGCTCCCGGCCCGGGATATCGCTACGCGTGTACTTGCTAAGCAAGGAGACATGGAACACCGGGTGTACTGGCACCGACTTCGGCAGGATTAATTCGTAATCCAGGTCTCCGAGCTTTCGCCGCATGGCATAAGGCCCAAGGCACTTGGGACTGAGCTTCTTGCTCGGCTGTTTCAGCTTAAGGTTCCGAGCGTCAAGCCAGACCTTGTCCCCCGGCGCGAAGACCGGTGCCTCCTGCATGTGCTTATCGTAATACACTTTCATGCGCTCGGCTGATAGCTCGAGCGCAGAGCGCGTGTCGTCGCGAATCTCCTTCAGGATCTTAAGCTGATCTGCGGCAGCAGGCATCGCGGACATCGGATTGATCCGCACTTGGATCTCAGGATGGTACCCTTGATGCAGGAAGAATGGGGAGTGCCCGGTTATGGAGTGAACTTGGTTGTTCAGTGCAAACTCTGCGAGCGGCAATTGCTTCGCCCAATCATCCTGCCTGTGGCTTGTGAAAGCATGCAGGTACTGCTCGATCTCCTGATTCCAGCGCTCAGTCTGGCCATTTGTCTGAGGGTGGAACACTGTAGACAGCGCCGGTTCGATCCCTAGTCCTTTGTACACTGCATGGAGATATTTTGAAGCGAACTGGGGACCTTGGTCTGATATGACCTTGGCCGGGGCCTCATGATGCTTGAACACATCGCGGATGTACAGATCTGCTGCACCTTCTGCCGTCAAGGTCTCATGACAGGCCGAGAAGTGGACCTGCTTTGTGAAGCAGTCGGCGGTGACCAGGATCGAGTCGAATCCATCAGACTTCGGCAAGCCGACAATCATATTGGTCGTGATGATCTGCCATGGGCGCTCGGGGATCTCATTCGGCTTCAGCGGACCCTGGGGTTTGGCGGGGAATGTCTTGGTACGGTTGCACATGTCACAGGTGCTGACGTACTCATTGACAAATTTGGACATCCCAGGCCACCAGTAATTCCACAACACGAGCTCCAGGGTTTTGGCAAGACCACCATGACCGGCGATCGGCGAGTCATGGTGGATCTTGACGATATCCCGCCAGAGCTCCGCATTCTTTGGGACGTACACGCACCCAAGGAACAACAGAAGCCCTTGCTCAGCATTCCACTCCTCAAAGCCCCATTGTAACCGGGGTGGTCTGAGATCCTGCACCTTCTGAAGCGCCTCGGCCACCTCCTGATCCTTTTCCGAACACTCCCTGTGTGGCGACTTAGGGTCGAGCGACAGGGGAAAACCAAATGCTGGGGGCGTTCGACTTATCTTACCGAAGCGATGGTGAGCTAGGCTCAAACCTAAGGCTAGGGACAAGTAATATATTAGTTAGTTAAGTAAGGAAGGAAATTGTCGCGACTTGAGGTCAAGCGACAGGGGAAGATCGGAAAGCTGGGGGCGTCCGACTAAATCTCACCGAAGCGATGGTGAGCAGCGCTCAAACCTAAGGCTAGGGACAAGATAGTATATTAGTTAGTTAAGTAAGAAAGGAATACAAAGGAGAGCTTACTGACCTAGGGACAAGAGGTCGAAACTGAGGTCCCTAGGGCAGCAGAGGCCGGCTTATATACATGGGGAGATTAGGGCAGGCTGTGCACGTTGGTCCGTGCGCAGCTGGTCTGTGCGCAGCATGCCGACGCGGCCCCGGGGACCGGTGAGTCAGAACGGCTGTGTCAGCGGGGCCCGAGCTGTGCCGTGCGCTGCCGCCCCATCTAATCTAATCGTACAGTAGATAGTGATGCGTCCATATCGGGCATGTAGTACAGAGGTCGCGGGTTCGAGCCCGCGAAAAGGAAAAAATTAAAAAACGGCTAGGCGCCGTACCAACTCGTGACAGAAATACAAGTGAGGGCTTACTGACCTAGGGACAAGAGGTCGAAACTGAGGTCCCTAGGGCAGCAGAGGCCGGCTTATATACAGGGGATGTTTAGGGGAGGCTGTGCACACTGGTCCATGGGCAGCTGGTCCGTGCACAGCATGCTGACGCAGCCCCGGGGGCCGGTGAGTCAGAGAGGCTGTGTCAGCGGGGCCCGAGCTGTGCTGCGCACTGCCGCCCCATCTAATCTAATCATACAGTAGATAACGACGCGTCCGTTGATACGACCTACGAAACCCTAACCCCTAACCTGGGTGCGACCTAAAGGGACTAGAGAGACAGATTATAGTCTAATGAGAGGGGAGTTAGCAGCAAGGTGTCCCGCGGTTCGAGTGAACACGAGAAACGCCTTCGGAAAAGGCTACAAACGCTAGGGAAGGTACGAGGTGGCTTCGACACATCGTCGAAGCTACTCGGAGGCTGTGGAAAGTTAGCGATGATCGAAGCTCGGCAGAGCTCTTCAACGTATCGTAGAGAGAAGGGACACGATTCAATAGGTGGGGACTTAACTAGGACGCGGTTCGAGGTGCAACGCAGTTCTTTGACAATAGTCGAAGTCAAAAGGTTCGTCGAGACGGTATCGACGAGTGAACGCAGTGGACGAGGTTTCGAGGTTACGCAGTGAGGGACAAAGTGACGCAGTTGAAAGCTTAGACGCGGGGCGAACTCGACTTATGAGCTCTGAACTCGAGAGGGAAAACGGATCTTGTGTTTTTTTGGAGAGAAGTACGACAGATTTTATACTACACAGGATGCTACGACTATTCGAGAGTGGCATACGGGTACAAGGGGCTTTGCATTGTTCCTCAAGAACCTGCCTCACCGAGAGGCACATACCAAGTCCATCAGTAGAGTGACGTCATGCCGAACGCGGAGATGAAGAGCAACATATGGCCACTTCGGACCGGTAGCCGTTGTGAAGGCATGCCGCGAGGTTCGATACCTAATCGAGAAAGACCGGCTACTTCGGTGTGGCTTGGAGCGAAGCGCGCGCTTGGCCGAGCGGCGTCAAGTGGCCCTATTGTTCGCCGAATGCGGAAGACATTCCGAGATCTACGCACGAGGCATCGGAAAGACCGTGCCGAGCTTCGAGTAAGCGTCGCGCACCGTCGAAGGTGTCGAAGAGTGTCGAAGGCGAAATCGAAGTGTTGGGAGACTGAGTCGAAGTACCGGGCGGGATGCGAGTGCCGAAAAGAGGTGAATCGGGGCCCAGAGGGGCTTGGCGCCTATCATCTCCTCCCTATTGAAATTTGGACCGCCCTCGGTCCTCCACGTGATGCGAGAAGCGCGATGGTCGTAAACGGATCGAAGCGGCTTGGCAACCCGGGTAGACTTCGAACGCCACATGGCCGGCGCTAAATGCTGGTCGGAAAGGGGTTATAAGCAGGGTAGACTTAGCCTCATTTTCCCCATCCCATTGTTCCTTCGTCGCTACCTCGTCGCCCTCTCTCGTATACTCGCTGCTTCCCCGATGTCTGCTCGCTCCGCCACCCCTGCGTCGACGCCTTCGCTCGTCAACCGCCGCCTCGCCTCGCTGCTCGTGGTCCTCGAGGCTCCACCGACTGCCGACGCCGCGCTCGATGTGGTCGAAGAGTGGGCACAAGACTTGTCGCCGCTCGTGGTAAGTCGCTCATAAATCTGCATAACCCAACTAACCCTTTGTTGTCGAACAGCTCGCCTATCGCAAGGCCTTGGGTGCCATCCGCGACGAGGAGACGGAGCTGCGCGTTGCCGCCGCCGTCAAGCAACTCGCCGAGCGGGCGTCGGAGTCCTGGGTCGAGTGGGCGCGCGGGGACTGGCCCGAGCTTGCGACCGCCATCGACGCCGAGGTCGAATGACGCCTCGAAGAACAGAAGCGCCTCGCCGAGGAGGAAGCACAACGCGTCGAAGAGGCCGTGAAGCGTGCGAAGGCCGCCGAGGACCGTCGCCTCGAAGACGAACGGCGTCGGAAGGAGGAAGAGGAACGGCGCCTCGAAGATGAACGTCGCGCGCAAGAGGCCGCCGATGAGGAGTTGGCGAGGATCGCGGCCGCCGAGGGGCTTCTTGATAAGGGGAAAGGGCGCGCTAGAGTCGACGAGGAGGTCGCCGAACTGTCGGACGACCCTTCAATCATAAGTGTTTTCTTCTATCGTTGTTCGATGACTAAACTCTTTCGTAGAAGACTCCTCGGACGGTCGAACGTCCGTTCGCAATGACCGAGGTCGACATGGCCACCGTGGCGATGGAGAAGCGCGAGGCCGGACAGAAGGTACGTTCGACCCTCCGTCAAAGCGGTTCGATGCTAAATCTTCAACAGTGTGACCGTTGCGCCAGCTACCGCTCGGCCCCGGTCGATTGCGTGTGGGGCGCTTCTTCGAACCACTCGAGTCCGCGACCGAAGGCCCAGGAGAGGTCGGCCAAACTACTAAGTCGTCAGTGAAGGCTTAGGACAAGAAGAAACAACTTACTGCGCTTCTTGGTGGTAGATCCCCCGCTGCGCGTTTTCTTGGTCTTCCCAAGCACAGACACTTTGTCGAAGTAGCATCCCTGCTGGGACTGCGCGCACCTCTCACAGGTCGTAGCGTTCTCGGCGAGTCGACGAGCCTCCACGACCCCTTCTACGACGGCCTCTCGATGGGGCCAGCCGCCTGGGCCTCGAACAGGACGACCTCGACGCGCTCGACCTCGACGACGAATCTCGGGGGATAATTCGCGTCATCCGCGAGGAGCGCGCTCACATCGCGCGCCGTCGAGCGCTCCTCCATGACATGGACGTCGACCTCCAGAAGATGGAGAAGGCCGCGCTTGCGAAGGGAGGGATCGGTTTCGTGCGCGGGGCTGTAGACGATGAGTAGGCGATGGTGCGGGTCGTCTTGTATCGTAGTTGTCCTTATGTCGTAGAATATTGTGTCCATAGTCGAATCAAAAATGTGGCCCTTGGCCTAGACAAAACCTAGTGGGAACTAAGAAAAGGAAATGCAAATAAGTGTGTTCGAAGCAAGTCGTAATATGATCGAAGGGCATAGAAGGTGAAATCGAAATGTTCGTAGTGAGGGAAAATGGACTTAATGAAACTATAGACTCAGTTTGTCATCACAGCCTAGGAGGACTCATCTAAGGTGAGCCTCCGCGCAACAGTCAAATCGAAGCGTTCGTAGAACGTCGAATGATGTCGCGACTATCGAGTTGAATCGAAGGTATTCGTACAAGGGATGGTCTGGAACGTAGGAGAAAATCAAACATATCACGTAACGTGAGAGCAGGAATGGAGAGAAGAAAGTACGTATCGTGTTGTACAAGTAAGGGAAGAACCTCTATTCGTCGCGTTCTTCGGCTTCTTCGACTTCATCATCATTGTCGTCGCCTAGAGAATTCGATAGTTCGAGTTCTCGAAGACGCTCGGTCGAGACATCTTCGAGATCTTCGGGAATTGGTATGGATTTGCGCGCGAAGTACGGAATGACGCGGAATGCTGCAATGGGTCGATCGAGGACTGTACCGTCGAGTTCGCACACGATGTACGCGCCGCCCTTGTTGCGCGAGACAACGATGAGGGGGCCTAGATATTGTGGGCGCATCTTGCGGTTGAGGGACTTCTCGATCTTCGTGTTGCGTATGAGCACTAGGGCTCCGCGCTTGAAGTCGAAATCCTGGATCGAGTGCTCGTGCTCTTTCTCGAAGCGAATTGCTGCAGTTCGACATGCTTCGTAGACCTTTGAGTGGAGTTCGGTGACTTGCTCGACGCGTTTCTGGAGCACAATGGCCCTACGGGTGATGAGATCGGTCGTCGAAAGGACCAAAGTCGGTGGTGGTTGCAGATACGTGGCTTCGACGATGTCGAGAGGAATGAGCGGATGGGTGCCCGTAACAGCGAAATAGGGTGAGCAGCCCATGCGTCGTCGAGTCGTGATGCGCTCGGACCAAAATACAAAGTACGCCGCTTGGGACCATTTCTTCTCATCTCCGTCGGCTGTCTTAAACAAGGCTTGTCGCGTGCTGAAGTGCGGACGTTCGACGAGACCGTTCGCCCTCGAATTGTACCCACTGATTCGAATATGGTTGATGTGGTACTTCTTCGAAAGGTAATCGGCCGCCTTGATGAACGCCGTACCGTTGTCGGTGACAATCTCACTAAGCGCGCCCCATCGACAGAGGATGTCTTCGAAGATCCAGTCGGCGAGGGCCTTCGCCGTCTCTTTTCGAAGCATTCAAAACTCGGGGTAAGTCGTGAGCGAGCATCTACCTTGGACCAAGTACTTGTATCCGCCCGAAGCTGGCATGTGCATTGTGTCGATGTGAATTTTCGCGAAGATCGGTGCTGGTCCTGTGACGGTCGGAGGAATGAGTATTTGACGCACTTGTCGAGACTGGCAGATATGGCACGATCGAACGAACCAGGCGATGTCGGCGTAGTGGAACGGCCACCAGAATCGCTCATTGACGAAGGCTTGGGTTGCATAGATTCCTCGATGCGCGGTGCGGTCGTGGCATTCTCGAAGTATTCGAAGGCGATCGCCGGGCTTGACGACTAACTTGTGTGCTCCGTGACTGTCCTTGCGCCAGAGGGTGTCATTGTCGAGGAAGAATTGCATGCAGTACTTGATGAACCCTTCGTAGACGCCTTCGGAGATGCCGTGGGGCTTCGCTAACGTACGATGAAATTCGAGCACGTCGTCGAGCTTTGCATCTGCAAGTTGTGCTTGCTCTGATCGAGGCACTAGCTCGTAGCTATTCTCCTCCCTATTGAAATTTGAGCCGTCCTCGGTGTCACGAGTTGGTATGGCGCCTAGCTGTTTTTTAATTTTTCCTTTTCGCGGGCTCGAACCCGCGACCTCTGTACTACCTGCCTGATATGGACACGTCACTATCTACTGTACGATTAGATTAGATGGGGCGGCAGCGCACGGCACAGCTCGGGCCCCGCTGACACAGCTGCTCTGACTCACCGGCCCCGGGGCCGCGTCGGCATGCTGCGCACAGACCAGCTGTGCACAGACCAACGCGCACAGCCTGCCCTAAATCTTCCCATGTATATAAACCAGCCTCTGCTGCCCTAGGGACCTCAGTTTCGACCTCTTGTCCCTAGGTCAGTAAGCTCTCCTGTACTTACTTCTTTTACTTACTAACTAATACATTCTTGTCCCTAGCCTTAGGTTTGAGCACTGCTCACCATCGCTTCGGTAAGAACCAGTCGAACACCCCCAGCTTTTAGGTTTTCTCCTGTCGCTCGACCCCAAGTCACGACATTAGGTCGAAACTCCCCATAGCTGCCGGCGTTCCCTCGGGACTCCCACTACTCACATTCACTTCCTATAGGTTGGGTGGTGCGCACCCTTACTGTACCCTACAATACCTAGATAGCGTACTATACATTGCCACCACTTAGGGGACGAACTCTTCAGTACCTGCACTTCAGTGGGCGGTACTTGTCCTCACGGATGCGTGGCTTAGGTTCCTGCTGCATACTAGCCAAAAGCAGTACTGGGCCCCACATGAATTGCGAACCCTAGTGTTACCTCGGGCGCCGTAGGTGTAAGCTAGCTAGCACGGCCTTTCGTAGCACGCGCACCTCCCCTTCCTCCCCCCATCAACGTGGCTGACAAATTCTTCGACTGCTCTCGACTTGAGCACGCCTTCGACACCCAGGAGCAGGTCGACGTCTCTCATAACGACCCGAAAAGCAACGGAGACAGAGCTCCTTTCTTCATCTGTGATTGGCAACCGTGCCCTAATCGCACTCCACGGTCCATCACTGTTGACGAAGGACACTTCGTGCCAATCCGACGAGTCCAACACCCCAGCGGCCCTGCACTCCGGTACGCTGGCACCTCGAGATCTACATCTCGCCACGTCACTCCCGTCCCATCCCGACCTGCCTCGCCAGGCACCCGCATCCCCCAACCTGTTGCCAGTACAGGTCAAGCGCGAGAAGATCCCCATCTCCCTCGAGGAACTGAGGCAGTCGCACAGCCTACAGCGACCCCTCAAGCAATCCCCCAGTCCTCCCTGGGGCCGCGGTTGGAAAGGCCTCCCAAGACCGAGCCCCGCGACACTCTGCCGCATTCTTGGGCCAGCTCATTGTCAGCGGTCACCGCCTCGACTTCAGTCCCTGTCCTACGTCACCCCGCCTCCGGGCTTCCTCAACCGACTTCACCGCCATCGCCGCTGCGAGGCCGCTACAGCACTCGTTCCTCGAGAAGTCCGCCCGGCGGACAGTCACAACAGTCGCCTTCGTCCGCAGGCAGTCCTTCGTCCCCCTCGTCGCCGATAATGTCCTCTCCCGCTGCCATACCTGATAAGGAGACGTTAAAGCTCCTCCTCCCGCTCCGATACGATGGGAAGTCGGTGATCGAATGCAACCGCTTCATCTCGCAGTTGCTCATCTACTGGACGATCAACACGGCCCTCTCTTCCCTCGAGCTGAAGATCCAGGTTGCTCTCAGTCTCCTCGATGGTGACGCGCGAGCTTGGGCCACCCCCATCTTCTCCCAGCTTGCCTCCGTCCAAATCGGGATCCAGGGAGCGACAACCCCCTTTGCCGACGAAAAGGCCTTCCTTGAAGCATTTAAGGCCCATTTTTGGAATCTCGACGACGCTGCCGCAGCACAGGTGGAGCTTACCAAGCTCTGCTCCGACAAAACCATGCGCGAGAAGCGCACCGCCGCAGAATTCTCTGCGCTGTTCAAGGGTCCGGCGGACCGTTCCGGGTATGGGAACCTGGAACTACGCGACAAGTACCTGAGCGGCATCCCTTCCCGCGTCTATTGCAAACTCAAGCTCGAAACCTTCGCCACGTGGCAAGCTGCTGACAAGCGCGCCACCGAGGTCGAGCAAATCCTCGACGTCAGCCGGGCTCGTCGGCCCGAGCTGAACAGCTTCTTCTCGTCATGAGGTCGAGGACGCGGAGGGGCACGTGGTGGTGCACCCCCGTCACATGGAGCTTCGGCCAGCATTAATGCGGCCGTCGGAAAAGGAAACTTCCCCGGCACATGCTTCGGCTGTGGGAAGCAAGGGTACCGACGCTTCGAGTGCCCCAATTGTAAGGACAAGCCTTACACAAAACGCGCTGACGTGCGGGCTACGGTTGCCTCGGGATCCACCCAGGCCGCGACAAGCGCCCCCGTCACGACATCACCCTCGGCAAGTATAAGTGCTGCTTCAGCGAAATCCGATGATAGGCGCCAAGCCCCTCTGGGCCCCGATTCACCTCTTTTCGGCACTCGCATCCCGCCCGGTACTTCGACTCAGTCTCCCAACACTTCGATTTCGCCTTCGACACTCTTCGACACCTTCGACGGTGCGCGACGCTTACTCGAAGCTCGGCACGGTCTTTCCGATGCCTCGTGCGTAGATCTCGGAATGTCTTCCGCATTCGGCGAACAATAGGGCCACTTGACGCCGCTCGGCCAAGCGCGCGCTTCGCTCCAAGCCACACCGAAGTAGCCGGTCTTTCTCGATTAGGTATCAAACCTCGCGGCATGCCTTCACAACGGCTACCGGTCCGAAGTGGCC
Organism: Postia placenta MAD-698-R-SB12; assembly: GCF_002117355.1. Taxonomy (NCBI): domain Eukaryota; kingdom Fungi; phylum Basidiomycota; class Agaricomycetes; order Polyporales; family Adustoporiaceae; genus Rhodonia; species Rhodonia placenta. The sequence continues at coordinate 509,699 of NW_020169845.1, read as the reverse complement.
ATATGTTGCTCTTCATCTCCGCGTTCGGCATGACGTCACTCTACTGATGGACTTGGTATGTGCCTCTCGGTGAGGCAGGTTCTTGAGGAACAATGCAAAGCCCCTTGTACCCGTATGCCACTCTCGAATAGTCGTAGCGTCCTGTGTAGTATAAAATCGGTCGTACTTCTCTCTAAAAATACAAAATCCGGTCCCCCCCCTCGAGTTCAGAGCTCATAAGTCGAGTTCGCCCTGCGTCTACGTCCTCAACTGCGTCACTTCGTTCCTCACTGCGTAACCTCGAAACCTCGTCCACTGCGTTCACTCGTCGATACCGTCTCGACGAACCTTGCGACTTCGACTATTGTCGAAGAACTGCGTTGCACCTCGAACCGCGTCCTAGTTAAGTCCCCACCTATCGAATCGTGTCCCTTCTCTCTACGATACGTCGAAGAGCTCTGCCGAGCTTCGATCGTCGCTAACTTTCCACAGCTTCCGAGTAGCTTCGATGACGTGTCGAAGCCACCTCGTACCTTCCCTAGCGTTCGTAGCCTTCTCCGGAGGCGTTTCTCGTGTTCACTCGATCCGCGGGACACCTTGCTGCTAACTCCCCTCTCATTAGACTATAAGCCGTCTCTCTAGTCCCTTTAGGTCGCACCCAGGTTAGGGGTTAGGGTTTCGTAGGTCGTATCACCGAGCAATCGGAGCTGGCGGACTTAATGGCACAGGTGAAGTCGATGCGCAAGGAGCTCGAGCATTATCGGGCAATGAAGGAGGAGGGTTTTTGATCCGGTCCGCGCTTCGTGCCACACGCGTCGGGCCGCGAGTATCTTCGTGTAACAAGTATAACGTATTGTCTACTGCGATGGTGTATGAATTGGACCAGGGGTCCCAACACTTTCACATCCCAGTTCGACTTCAAGGAAAAAGACGGCACAAGGACGTAATCGCTATGGTGGACAGCGGAGCCACCACAAAGTTTATCAACAAGCGATTCATTGTAGAAAATAAGGTGCAGACGCGGAAGTTGAAGGAACCAATTCCGCTGTATAATATTGACGGCACCCTGAATAAGGACGGAAGCATCTCGGAGGTAGCAGTGCTACAGATGCATATAGGAGAACACGTCGAGAAGACGGTGTTCACGGTCACGGACATCGGTCCAGAAGATGTGATCGTTGGGTTGGATTGGCTACGTGAGCACAACCCTGAGATCGATTGGGAGAAGGGCTCCCTCAAATTGTCGCGATGCCCTGAAACGTGCAGTGCCAGGAGGACTGGCCAAATGGAGCAAGCAGTGACTGCGCGTGATACGGGGGTCAGGCCCACGGTGCGCAGGCGTTCGCTGAAGTCCAAACAGTCGGTCATAGGTGCCTGCCGGAGCAAGGTGCTCCCGGACTTCGAACCCGAAGAAGATTCGGTGGAAGTAGAATGGGATGAGGCTGACTTGATCGAAGCCTGGGAGCAAGGCATCACACTTCCTGGCGCTCCTCAGCTGTTCGTCGCAGCAGGACATACGTACTCCCAGCTGTTCGCTGAGGAGGAGATCAAAAAGAAGGTCGTTAAGACCGCCGAGGAGTCGGTACCCAAACAGTACCACGAGTTTCTGAATGTCTTCTCCAAGGAAGCATCAGAACGGTTACCTGAAAGGAAGCCGTATGATCACGCAATCGAACTCGTGCCCGGCTATTCGACATTCCATTCGAAGGTGTACCCCCTGTCGAACAATGAGCAGGAGGAACTGGATAAGTTCCTAAAGGAGCAGTTAGCGAAAGGTTATATACGGGAGTCGAAGTCACCAATCTCATCCCCCTTCTTCTTCATCAAAAAGAAGGAAGGGACGCTTCGACCCGTGCAGGACTACCGCCGATTAAACGCGATCACGGTCAAAAATCATTATCCCTTGCCGTTGATCACCAAAATGGTGGATAAGCTCCGCGGCGCTACGCTCTTCACGAAGTTCGATGTCCGATGGGGATACAACAACGTCCGGATCAAAGCCGGTGACGAGTGGAAGGCGGCCTTTGTAACTAACCGGGGACTGTACGAACCCCTGGTAATGTTCTTTGGCCTCACTAATTCCCCCGCGACCTTCCAGGCCATGATGAACGAGATCTTCCACGATCTCATTGTCGGCGGCAAGATCCTTGTGTACCTAGATGACATACTCATCTTCTCCACCAACAAAGAGGAGCATGAAAAGGTCACACGCGAGGTTCTGCGTCGCCTTCAGGACAACGATCTGTTCCTGAAGCCTGAGAAGTGCGAGTGCGACGTTCCCAAAGTCGACTATGTCGGCTATGTGTTCAGTGGCGATGAGGTGGCGATGGATCCCGCGAAGCTGAAAGGAATCAATGAGTGGCCGGTGCCCCAGAACAAAAAAGACGTTCAGAAGTTCCGGGGGTTCTCCAATTTCTACCGCCGCTTTATTAAAGACTTCGCTAAGATCTCGCAACCACTCGACCGGCTCACAGGGAACGACCCATGGCATTGGGGCGAGGAAGAGCAGCACGCCTTCAATGAGCTCAAACGGCTTTTCGCGACGACTCCCGTCTTAGCGCTGTATGACCCTAATCGAGAAACGCGCATTGAGGTCGATGCTTTGGATTATGCCACTGGCGGCGTGTTGATGCAGAGGCAGGACGACGGCAAATGGCACCCTATCGCCTTCAGATCTCAAGCTATGGACCCTGCCCAGCGTAACTATGAGATCTACGATAAGGAGATGCTCGCGATCATTGAGGCACTAGATGATTGGCGCCACTATCTCGAGGGGTTGTTACCCAATCAGTTCGAGATCGTAACCGATCATAAAAACCTCGAATATTGGCGTACGTCCCAGCACCTCACGCGTCGTCAAGCGCGATGGTCGCTATTCCTGGCTCGCTTTGACTTCCGCATCATGCACAAGGCCGGAACGTCGAATGGAAAGGCTGATGCCCTGTCGCGACGGTCAGACCATCAGATCGGCGATGAGGACGATAACACCGATCAGGTGGTTCTCAAACCGGAGCGCTTCCGCATCGCCTCCGCCAGACGCGGTCATGCCTCAGTGACGGCCGATCAGTCGCTTCTGAAGCGCATCAGGGAATGTTCAGAGAAGGATCGGGAGGTGGCCGAGGCACTCAAAAAGGTGCAGGATCTCGGGCCACCGCGGCTGCAAAGGGGCTTTGAGGAGTGGAATGCTGAACAAGGGCTTCTGTTGTTTCGTGGGTGCGTGTACGTCCCAAAGAACGCGGAGCTCCGGCGGGATATCGTCAAGATCCACCACGACTCGCCGATCGCCGGTCATGGTGGTCGTGCCAAAACCCTTCAGCTCGTATCGCGGAACTACTGGTGGCCTGGGATGTCTAAATTCGTCAATGAGTACGTAAGCACCTGCGACGTGTGCAACCGTACCAAGACATTCCCAGCCAAGCCCCAGGGTCCGCTGAAGCCGAACGAGATCCCCGAGCGCCCATGGCAGATCATCACGACTGATATGATCGCCGGCTTGCCGAAATCTGATGGGTTTGACTCGATCCTGGTTACCGCTGACCGCTTTACCAAGCAGGTCCACTTCTCCGCCTGTCATGAGACCCTGACGGCAGAAGGTGCGGCAGATCTGTACATCCGCGATGTGTTCAAGCATCATGGGGCCCTGGCCAAGGTCATATCAGACTGAGGTCCCCAGTCCGCTTCGAAATATCTCCATGCGGTGTACAAGGGACTGGGAATCGAGCCGGTGCTGTCCACGGCGTTCCACCCTCAGTCGGACGGCCAGACTGAGCGCTGGAATCAGGAGATCGAGCAGTACCTGCGTGCTTTCACAAGTCACAGGCAGGATGATTGGGCAAAGCAGTTGCCGCTCGCGGAATTCGCACTGAACAACCGAGTTCACTCCGCGACCGGGCACTCCCCTTTCTTCCTGCATCAAGGGTACAATCCTGAGATCCAAGTGCGGATCAATCCGATGTCTGCGATGCCTGCGGCCGCTGATCGGCTCAAGATCCTGAAGGAGATTCGCGACGATACGTGCTCTGCGCTCGAGCTGTCGGCCGAGCGCATGAAGAGGTACTACGATAAGCACGTGCAGGAGGCACCGGTCTTTGCGCCGGGGGACAAGGTCTGGCTTGACGCCCGGAACGTTAAGCTGAAACAGCCGAGCAAGAAGCTCAGTCCCAAGCACCTTGGGCCTTATGCCGTGCGGCGAAAGCTCGGAGACTTGGATTATGAATTAATCCTGCCGAAATCGGTGCCGGTGCACCCGGTATTCCATGTCTCCCTGCTTAGCAAGTACACGCGTAGCGATATCCCGGGCGGGAGCCGGAGGAGCCGCCTGCGATCG
>NW_020169845.1:500508-504377 GCF_002117355.1 Postia placenta MAD-698-R-SB12 | reverse complement strand
TAGTAACGGACTCGCGTGTTGGCTTCGTCGCACTGGCAGAGGTGATATCCAACGGCGATGAACGACGTGTTGACGGCAAGAATGACGGGGGAGGGGGAATCATAATTAAAGGCTCGGAGTGCGGGGGATGAGAGTAGTGCGTCCTTGAGGTCTTCCTGCGCTGCGATTTGCTCCGGACCGAACTCGAACTTGACGTCCTTCCTCGTGAGGCGTACGAGCGCGTCGGCACGGTGAGCAAAATTACGGATGAAGATTCGAACGACGCTGATGGTCCCGAGGAACGCTCGAACGTCAGATAGAGTAGCGCATGGACCCCAGTTGCGTATCGCTGCAACACGAGAGTCATCGGGGAGGCGTCCTCGAGGAGTGCAGCGATGTCCTACCACCATGATTTCTCGAGCAATGAGGACGCTCTTGACTCCTGAGAAGGTACCTCCGGCGTAGCGCATTCGAGTGACTACGCGGTTCATGTTCTCGAAATGCTCCCATACGAAGTGTCGAATGCCGCGGTTCGCAGGGAGTCGTTCGTCATCGTAGTCGGATTCGGGACCCTTGACGGGAACATCGTCGACGTAGGGCACCGTAACGTGCAGAATCTCGGGCTGGAGGATATAGGTGACATCGTCGTGGAAGATCGGGACTGAGTTCGTCCAACCCATCGGGAGTGTTACCAAGCACATGGCTCCGTAGGGTGTCTGGAACGTCATTAGATCTCTCGAAGACTCGGCGATGAGTCATTCGTCGTAGCCGACGTAGAGGTCCAGCATGCCGCCGCATGGTCTTCCTCCGAATTGTTCTGCGAGATATTCGGGCATCGGCGGTACACCGGAATGTTGGATCGTAACTGCATTGAGGGGCTCGAGGGAATGGACGAGTCGAAGCGATTTACCGTCCTTCTTGACGACACAGAACCACCGCGATCGATACGATGAGTTCGATGGCTCGTAGACTCCGGCGGCGATCTTTCGCTTGATCACCGCGCAGACCTCGTTGTAGATCCCGGGCGGAATGGGGATATTCTTTTGCACCCAGGGCGTGTGAGGAACGACGGGGAAATCGACGGGGGGGAAGTACTCGGGCTTGAAGCATCCATGCTCGTCGTCGGTCCATGTGAAGGCTTCGTTGTGCAGGCACATGAAGTGGTGGAGGACTCGACGCTCTTCGGGAAGTAGGAAGTCGCCGTCGTGAAGCTTATCGGTTGCTTCGAAGCGTTCAAGGGTGTACCGACCGGTAGGTTTGAATGGCGGGGGTTCGGTCGAAAGCTTAGGCATGATGGAGAGAGGGTCACCCTTGATGTCTCGAAGTATTCGAAATTGTTCGGGGACGGCACCAAGGACGGGTCGGGTTTTGAGAGCGACAGGCTTGTACTTTTTCTTTGTCACGGCGAGGATCTTGTGCGTTGAAGGGGTAGAAGTCGATGTCGTCGAAGGAAAGGGAAGGATCGAGTTGGAAAGCTGCGAGATGGACTTCGTCGGAGGGGGAACTGGGGGAGTCGAAGCCAACGGAGCTGAAAATAGAAGAGTCGATGCCCACGTCGAAGCGTTCGACGGGGTGGTATTAGCAGCAGTAGTGTCCGAAGTGTAAAGAGACTGCAAATATGATAAGACGGAGGTGCATGCGGAGAGGTACAGCGACGAAACAGCGTTCGGAATCGAGGAATCAATAGGAGAGACGAAGGAAATACTTGGTGTTACCCCATCGTAGTCGATGACTAGCGCGGCTTCTCCTTGATCATGGGGAATCAATTCCTCGAAGCTAGAAAATGCGATTTGCGACACCCGACAGGATGCTGCCGGCTTCGCGATCTTCCTCGTGCGTACGTCGGAATCGTGACGGTTTCGCCGGTGTTCGGACAGAGGATTGTAATGGTCTGGTTCTCGTCGGCAAAGTTCTTGACGACGCTCTGTGTGAGCACATCGAAGGGTCGGCCGAGGAGGATGTCGTATGCTGCGTTTCGAATGACGTGAGCCTGGAGATACAATACGATCTCACCGATGCGGAAGGGAACGTTTTGAATGAGTCCTAGTGATCGGTCCACCTCGCTGTTCGCCGATTGCATGTTCAGCTGGATAGTAGGATCGAAGAGGAGGTTGAGGCCCAGACAGACCTCTTCCGACATGGCGACGATCTGCGAACCGGGGTCGACGATGCATTCAATCTGCTCTTTGTTGTCGACCAACGCGATGATCGAACGAATCGCGTTCGAATCGCGTGCGATGGTGAATTCTGCGGGGTGCTCGCCGTGAGGGATGTGCTTCAGATAGGTTTCATATGGGTCGGGGACGATTGTAGCACCGGGTTCCAACGTTGCACCTGAACACGAGAGCTGGTTGACGGCCGTGACCTCGTCGGCGCCGATTTCTACGATGTGGGCCGACGCGACGGGTTCCGTCGAGACTCGCTTAGGGGTGACGGCGTCGCAGTACTTGGTTCGAACGTCGGGCGCGATTGACAGCAACTCTTCTGGGGTCAGCGTGACGAACTGCGACTTCATTGAATGCTGGAAGATTTCCTTGGCGAGCTTCGGCTGGATAACGGGGACGATGGTCTTGTACGCTGGTTCCTTGCCCTTGTCGTTCGAGGGCTTCGGCGGAGTTGCGAAGTTTCGAACGTTCGGTGGGGCGTAGGTTGCGTCGCGAGCGCTTGCGAAGGGGTGTACTGGTGGTGCTGGGGAAGCGGACGTAGTAATAGGTTGAGATGTGGATTGCGTAGGCGGGGTAGAAGACGACGCGGGTGGTGCTGCTGGTATCGTCGAAGGCGGGGCCGTGCTTGTTGAAGTGCTCGAGGGCGCCGCCACTCCCTTCGATGTACCAGATCCCAAGGCTTCCGCGCTCTTCGGGACGGCTGGCATCGTGGGCTTCTTCCGCTGTAGAATCTCGACGCTGTCGAAGACCTGAAGCTGAAGGAGTTCTCGCTCGAGCGCCTCGATCCTGCTGCTGGTGTTGAGCGTGAAGGTTTGCATAGTCGAGCGATCGTCGATCTCAAAGAGCATCGTCGGAGCGGTGATAGGCGCCAAGCCCCTCTGGGCCCCGATTCACCTCTTTTCGGCACTCGCATCCCGCCCGGTACTTCGACTCAGTCTCCCAACACTTCGATTTCGCCTTCGACACTCTTCGACACCTTCGACGGTGCGCGACGCTTACTCGAAGCTCGGCACGGTCTTCCCGATGCCTCGTGCGTAGATCTCGGAACGTCTTCCACATTCGGCGAACAATAGGGCCACTTGACGCCACTCGGCCAAGCGCGCGCATCGCTCCATGCCACACCGACGTAGCCGGTCTTTCCTGATTAGGTATCGAACCTCGCGGCATGCCTTCACGACGGCTACCGGTCCGAAGTGTCTTGCATGTTTCTCTTCATCTCCGCGTTCGGCATGACGTCACTCTACCGATGGACTTGGTATGTGCCCCTCGGTGAGGCAGCTTCTTGAGGAACAATGCAAAGCCCCTTGTACCAGTGTGCCACTCTCGAATAGTTGTAGCGTCCTGTGTAGTATAAAATCTGTCGTACTTCTCTCTAAAAATACAAGATCCGTTTCCCCTCTCGAGTTCAGAGCTCATAAGTCGAGTTCGCCCCGCGTCTAAGCTCTCAACTATGTCACTTTGTCCCTCACTGCGTAACCTCGAAACCTCGTCCACCGTGTTTACTCGTCGATACCGTCTCGACGAACCCTTCGACTTCGACGATTGTTGAAGAAACTGCGAACCGCGTCCTAGCTAAGTCCCCCCCCTTCAAGTCGTGTCCCTTCCTTCTACGATACATCAAAGAGCTCTGCCGAGCTTCGATCGTCTCCACTAACCACCCCCAGCTTCCGAGTAGCTTCGACGACGTGTCGAAGCCACCGTCGTACCTTTCCCGTTAGTCGTAAC
>NW_020169845.1:492595-498551 GCF_002117355.1 Postia placenta MAD-698-R-SB12 | reverse complement strand
TCGATCGCAGGCGGCTCCTCCGGCTCCCGGCCCGGGATATCGCTACGCGTGTACTTGCTAAGCAGGGAGACATGGAATACCGGGTGCACCGGCACCGATTTCGGCAGGATTAATTCATAATCCAAGTCTCCGAGCTTTCGCCGCACGGCATAAGGCCCAAGGTGCTTGGGACTGAGCTTCTTGCTCGGCTGTTTCAGCTTAACGTTCCGGGCGTCAAGCCAGACCTTGTCCCCCGGCGCAAAGACCGGTGCCTCCTGCACGTGCTTATCGTAGTACCTCTTCATGCGCTCGGCCGACAGCTCGAGCGCAGAGCACGTATCGTCGCGAATCTCCTTCAGGATCTTGAGCCGATCAGCGGCCGCAGGCATCGCAGACATCGGATTGATCCGCACTTGGATCTCAGGATTGTACCCTTGATGCAGGAAGAAAGGGGAGTGCCCGGTCGCGGAGTGAACTCGGTTGTTCAGTGCGAATTCCGCGAGCGGCAACTGCTTCGCCCAATCATCCTGCCTGTGGCTTGTGAAAGCACGCAGGTACTGCTCGATCTCCTGATTCCAGCGCTCAGTCTGGCCGTCTGTCTGAGGGTGGAACGCTGTGGACAGCGCCGGCTCGATTCCCAGACCCTTGTACACCGCGTGGAGATATTTCGAAGCGAACTGGGGACCTCGGTCTGATATGACCTTGGCCGGGGCCCCATGATGCTTGAACACATCGCGGATGTACAGGTCTGCCGCACCTTCTGCCATCAGGGTCTCATGACAGGCCGAGAAGTGGACCTGCTTGGTAAAGCGGTCGGCGGTAACCAGAATCGAGTCGAATCCATCAGACTTCGGCAAGCCAATGATCATATCCGTGGTGATGATCTGCCACGGGCGCTCGGGGATCTCGTTCGGCTTCAGCGGACCCTGAGGCTTGGCTGGGAATGTCTTGGTACGGTTGCACACGTCGCAGGTGCTTACGTACTCATTAACGAATTTAGACATCCCAGGCCACCAGTAGTTCCGCGACACGAGCTCCAGGGTTTTGGCACGACTGCCATGACCGGCGATCGGCGAATCGTGGTGGATCTTGACTATATCCCGCCGGAGCTCCGCGTTCTTTGGGACGTACACACACCCGCGGAACAGCAGAAGCCCTTGTTCGGCATTCCACTCCTCAAAACCCCTTTGCAGCCGGGGTGGCCCGAGGTCCTGCACCTTTTCAAGTGCCTCGGCCACCTCCCGATCCTTCTCTGAACATTCCCTGATGCGCTTCAGAAGCGACTGGTCAGCTGTCACTGAGGCATGGCCGCGCCTGGCGGAGGCGATGCGGAAGCGCTCTGGCTTGAGAACCACCTGATCGGTGTTATCGTCCTCATCACCGATCTGATGGTCTGATCGCCGTGATAGGGCATCGGCCTTTCCGTTCGACGTTCCGGCTTTGTGTGTGATGCGGAAGTCGAAGCGGGCCAGGAACAGCGACCAGCGTGCTTGGCGACGTGTGAGATGCTGAGACGTGCGCCAGTACTCGAGGTTCTTGTGATCGGTGACGATCTCGAACTGATTGGGTAACCCCTCGAGATAGTGACGCCAATCATCTAGCGCCTCAATGATCGCGAGCATCTCCTTATCGTAGATCTCGTAGTTCCACTGCGCCGGATCCATCGCATGGGATCTGAAGGCGATGGGATGCCATTTGCCGTCATCCTGCTTCTGCATCAATACACCGCCAGTGGCGTACCCCGAGGCGTCAACCTCAATGCGCGTCTCCCGATCAGGGTCGTACAGCGCCAAGACTGGAGTCGTCGCGAAGAGCCGCTTGAGCTCATCGAAGGCGTGTTGCTCTTCCTCGCCCCAGTGCCATGGGTCGTTCCCTGTGAGCCGGTCGAGTGGTCGCGAGATCTTAGCGAAGTCCTTGATGAAGCGGCGGTAGAAGTTGGAGAACCCCCGGAACTTCTGGACATCTTTTTTGTTCCGGGGTACCGGCCACTCATTAATTCCTTTAAGCTTCGCGGGATCCATCGCCACCTCATCGCCACCGAACACATAGCCGACGTAGTCGACCTTGGGAACGTCCCACTCGCACTTCTCAGGCTTCAGGAACAGATCATTGTCCTGAAGGCGACGAAGAACCTCGCGTGTGACCTTCTCGTGCTCCTCCTTGTTGGTGGAGAAGATGAGTATGTCATCCAGGTATACGAGGATCTTGCCGCCGATGATGAGATCATGGAAGATCTCGTTCATCATGGCCTGGAAGGTCGCGGGGGAATTAGTGAGGCCAAAGAACATCACCAGGGGTTCGTACAGCCCTCGGTTAGTCACGAAGGCCGCCTTCCACTCATCACCAGCTTTGATCCGGACGTTATTGTATCCCCATCGGACATCGAACTTCGTGAAGAGCGTGGCGCCTCGGAGCTTATCCACCATTTCGGCGATCAACGGCAAGGGATAACAATTTTTGACCGTGATCGCGTTCAATCGGCGATAGTCCTGTACGGGTCGAAGCGTCCCTTCCTTCTTTTTGATGAAGAAAAAGGGGGATGAGATTGGTGACTTCGACTCCCGTATGTAGCCCTTCGCTAACTGCTCTTTTAGGAACTTGTCCAGTTCCTCCTGCTCGTTGCTCGATAATGGGTATACCTTTGAATGGAACGTGGAGTAGCCGGGCACGAGTTCGATCGCATGATCGTACGGCTTTCTTTCGGGTAGCCGTTCTGATGCTTCCTTTGAGAAGACTTTCAGAAATTCGTGGTACTGTTTGGGCACTGACTCCTCGGCGGTCTTGATGACCTTCTTCTTGATCTCTTCCTCAGCGAACAGCTGAGAATACGTGTGCCCTGCTGCGACGAACAGCTGAGGGGCGCCGGGAAGCGTGATACCCTGCTCCCAGGTTTCGATCAAGTCAGCCTCATCCCATTCTACTTCCACCGAATCTTCTTCGGGTTCGAAGTCCGGGAGCACCTTGCTCCGGCAGGCACCTATGACCGACCGTTTGGACTTCGGCGAACGCCTGCGCGCCGTGGGCCTGACCCCTGTATCACGCGCAGTCGCTGCTTGCTCTATTCGGCCAGTCCTCCTGGCGCTACACGTTTCAGGGCATCGCGACAATTTGAGGGAGCCCTTCTCCCAATCTATTTCGGGGTTGTGCTCGCGTAGCCAATCCAACCCGACGATCACATCCTCTGGACCGATGTCCGTGACCATAAACACCGTCTTCTCGACGTGTTCTCCTATTTGCATCTGTAGTACTGCTACTTCTGAGATGCTTCCATCTTTATTCAGGGTGCCGTCGATATTGTAGAGCGGAATCGGCTCTTTTAGCTTCCGCGTCTGCACCTTATTCTCTTCAATGAATCGCTTGTTGATAAACTTTGTGGTGGCTCCGCTGTCCACCATAGCGATTATGTCCTTGTGCCGTCTTTTCCCTTGAAGTCGTACTGGGATGTGAAAATGTTGGGACCCCTGGTCCAATTCGTACACCATCGCAGTAGACAATACATTATACTTGTTACAAGATGATACTCGCGGCCCGACGCGTGCGGCACGAAGCGCGGACCGGATCAAAAACCCTCCTCCTTCATTGCCCGATAATGCTCGAGCTCCTCGCGCATCGACTTCACCTGTGCCATTAAGTCCGCCAGCTCCGATTGCTTGGATTTCGCTGAAGCGGCACTTATACTTGCCGAGGGTGATGTCGTGACGGGGGCGCTTGTCGCGGCCTGGGTGGATCCCGAGGCAACCGTAGCCCGCGCGTCAGCGCATTTTGTGTAAGGCTTGTCCTTACAATTGGGGCACTCAAAGCGTTGGTACCCTTGCTTCCCACAGTCGAAGCATGTGCCGGGGAAGTTTCCTTTTCCGACGGCCGCATTGATGCTGGCCGAAGCTGCGTGCGTCGAGGGTGCACCACCACGTGCCCCACCGCGTCCTCGACCTCGGGCCGAGAAGAAGTTATTTAGCTCGGGCCTACGGGCCTGGCTGATATCGAGGATCTGCTCGACCTCGGTGGCGCACTTCTCAGCTGCTTGCCACGTGGTGAAGGTCTCGAGCTCGATCTTGCGGTAGACGCGGGAGGGGATGCCGCTCAGGTACTTGTCGCGTAGCTCCAGGTCCCCATACCCGGAGCGGTCCGCCGGACCCTTGAACAGCGCGGAGAACTCCGCGGCGGTGCGTTTTTCGCGGACCGACTTATCCACACAGAGCTTCGCCAGCTCTACTTGTGCTGCCGCCTCGTCGTCGAGATTTCCGAAGCGGGCCCTGAAGGCGGTGGCAAAGGCCGCTTCGTTTGCGAATGGGGTCGTGGCCCCTTGCACTCCTATCTGCACTGACACAAGCTGAGCAAAGTAGGGAGTGGCCCAAGCGCGGGCGTCTCCATCGAGCAGGCTAAGTGCAACCTGCACCTTGAGCTCGATGGTGGTCAATGATGTGTTGATCAGCCAGTAGATGCGCAGCTGCGACAGGAACCGGTTGCACTCGATGATGGTCTTGCCATCGTAGCGGAGCGGGAGGAGGAGTTTCAACGTCTCCTTATCAGGGACGGCAGCGGGAGAGGACATTATCGGCGACGAGGGGGACAAAGGACTGCCCGCGGACGAAGGCGACTGTTGTGACTGTCCGCCGGGCGGACTTCTCGGGGAACGAGTGCTTGAGCGGCCTCGCGGCGGCGACGGCGGTGAAGTCGGTTGAGGAAGCCCGGAGGTGGGGTTACGTAGGACAGGGACTGGAGTCGAGGCGGTGACCGCTGACGACGAGCTGGCCCAAGAATGCGGCGGAGTGTCGCGGGGCTCGGTCTTGGGAGGCCTTTCCAGCCGCGGCCCCAGGGAGGGCTGGGGGATCGCTTGAGGGGTTGCTGAAGGCTGTGCGACTGCCTCAGTTCCTCGAGGGAGATAGGGATCTCCTCGCGCTTGACCTGTACTGGCGACAGGTTGGGGGATGCGGGTGCCTGGCGAGGCAGGTCGGGATGGGACGGGAGTGACGTGGCGAGATGTAGACCTCGAGGTGCCAGCGTATCGGAGTGCAGGGCCGCTGGGGTGTTGGACTCGTCGGATTGGCACGTAGCGCCCTTCGTCTTTGTTGGTGGTGATGGATCGTGGGGTTCGATTAGGGCACGGTTGCCGATCACAGCTGAAGAAAGGGGCTAGGTTGCCGTTGCGGTCTGGGTCGCCGCGAGAGACGTCGACCTGCTCCTGGGTGTCGAAGGCGTGCTCAAGTCGAGAGCAGTCGAAGAATTCGTCAGCCACGGTGATGGGGGGAGGAAGGGGAGGTGCGCGTGCTACAAAAGGCCGTATAAGCTAGCTTACACCTACGGCGCCCGAGGTAACACTAGGGTTCGCAATTCACGTGGGGCCCAGTACTGCTTTTGACTATTATGCAGCAGGAACCTAGTCCACGCGTCCGTGAGGACAAGTACTGCCCACTGAAGTGCAGGTACTGAAAAGTTCGTCCCCTAAGTGGTGGCTATGTATAGTACGCTTATCTACGTATCGTAGCGTATAGTAGGGGTGCGCACCACCCAACCTATAGGAGAGGAAAGATGAGTGTTTGTTGCTTTGGGAACGCCGGCAGCGTTGGGGAGTTTCGACCTAATGTCGCGACTTAGGGTCGAGCGACAGGGGAAAACCAAATGCTGGGGGCGTTCGACTTATCTTACCGAAGCGATGGTGAGCTAGGCTCAAACCTAAGGCTAGGGACAAGAATATATTAGTTAGTAAGGAAAGGTAAGTAAGTACAAGAAAGCTTACTGACCTAGGGACAAGAGGTCGAAACTGAGGTCCCTAGGGCAGCAGAGGCTGGCTTATATACATGGGGAGATTAGGGCAGGCTGTGCACGTTGGTCCGTGCGCAGCTGGTCTGTGCGCAGCATGCCGACGCGGCCCCGGGGGCCGGTGAGTCAGAGCGGCTGTGTCAGCGGGGCCCGAGCTGTGCCGTGCGCTGCCGCCCCATCTAATCTAATCGTACAGTAGATAGTGGCGCGTCCATAT
>NW_020169845.1:490071-492575 GCF_002117355.1 Postia placenta MAD-698-R-SB12 | reverse complement strand
ATGCAGCAGGAACCTAGTCCACGCGTCCGTGAGGACAAGTACTGCCCACTGAAGTGCAGGTACTGAAAAGTTCGTCCCCTAAGTGGTGGCTATGTATAGTACGCTTATCTACGTATCGTAGCGTATAGTAGGGGTGCGCACCACCCAACCTATAGGAGAGGAAAGATGAGTGTTTGTTGCTTTGGGAACGCCGGCAGCGTTGGGGAGTTTCGACCTAATGTCGCGACTTAGGGTCGAGCGACAGGGGAAAACCAAATGCTGGGGGCGTTCGACTTATCTTACCGAAGCGATGGTGAGCTAGGCTCAAACCTAAGGCTAGGGACAAGAATATATTAGTTAGTAAGGAAAGGTAAGTAAGTACAAGAAAGCTTACTGACCTAGGGACAAGAGGTCGAAACTGAGGTCCCTAGGGCAGCAGAGGCTGGCTTATATACATGGGGAGATTAGGGCAGGCTGTGCACGTTGGTCCGTGCGCAGCTGGTCTGTGCGCAGCATGCCGACGCGGCCCCGGGGGCCGGTGAGTCAGAGCGGCTGTGTCAGCGGGGCCCGAGCTGTGCCGTGCGCTGCCGCCCCATCTAATCTAATCGTACAGTAGATAGTGGCGCGTCCATATCAGGCAGGTAGTACAGAGGTCGCGGGTTCGAGCCCGCGAAAAGGAAAAAATTAAAAAACGGCTAGGCGCCGTACCAACTCGTGACAGATGTACCGTGTAGAATGAAAGTAGCCGCCGCATGAATCTCTGCCATGGTGTATGGGTCGTCGACGTAGTGATCGGGGTGCTTGAGATGCAGTCGGGTCTCGAGCCGTGTGAGCAACGCTGGCTGGAATCCTCGAAGAAATGCGCGACTTTGTTCGATAGGGGAGAGCTGGTGCTGTGCGATGAGATGTTTCGTAATGGCCATGAAGTCGCGGTAATAGCAGCCTAGGTCTGCCGCGTTGTGAATCCCGATACGAGCGTGTTCTCCAATGAGCTGGTCCATGTCCGCCAGCGACCACTTTCTTGTATTGTCGGCGCCAGGATAGAGTGCTCGTACGTCGGCTTTCCAGTCATTGTAGCTCTTGGCTACGTCGATGAAGGACTCGATGGTTTCCCACAAGTCGGCGACGTCGATCGAAGGGTACCGAACGGCCCACTGTTTCTTGGCTGCTTCGTCGGTAATCTGACACCGGGTGAACAACGCTTCGAGGTCCTGGAAGTAACGCCGAAGCGAACGGACTTCAGACGGGTCGAAGCTTGGTGCCGTCGAATGACCGCGCGGGGGCATCAATGGTGTGTTCGTATTCTGGCTCATGTTCGTAGTGTTGGTAGGAGCTGGGCTTGAAGAGGACGCGGTAGTAGTCGAAGGAATCGTAGGTGCGGACGGTGCGGGGTTGGAGTTCAAAGCTGCGTTCGAAGGTGCTAATGGTGGCGGAGGTGCCAGGTCGGATGTAGGTATGACTGAAAGTTGCAAAGAGGATGCGATAGATGGCTGAGCGTGGGCACAAAAAGAAGACAGAGTCGGGAGTCCGAGATTTGAAGTAGATGGGATGGGATCCTCGGGTTTGGGCGAAGAACTGGATCGTTCGAAAGAATCAGGAGTCGAAATGTCGTAGTCGGAAGTAGTGAGGCCTAGAAGCTCGGGGGACAAAGTGCGTTCTTCGGCGGCCGAAGGGATTGGTTCTTCGTCAAAGTCGTCCTGGAGTTCTTGGTCTATCTCGTCTTCTTCGTCGCGGTCGAAGTCACCGGGGATTGTTGGAGAGGGAGTCGATTGCGTTCTAGAGGAGCTGTCGAGGTTCTCAGCAGCGCTGCGGCTAGCAACCTCACGCGCTTGCGAGTGGGTGACTACTGGAGACGTTTTCAGAAACCCGAAAGCGGCGAATTCTTGCCTGAGATCCCCTCGCAGTGGGCTCCAGAAATGATACAAACTACGTAACCCTAACCCCTAACCTGGGTGCGACCTAAAGGGACTAGAGAGACAGATTATAGTCTAATGAGAGGGGAGTTAGCAGCAAGGTGTCCCGCGGTTCGAGTGAACATGAGAAACACCCTTGGCAAAGGTTACGACTAACGGGAAAGGTACGAGGTGGCTTCGACACGTCGTCGAAGCTACTCGGAAGCTGGGGGTGGTTAGTGGAGACGATCGAAGCTCGGCAGAGCTCTTTGATGTATCGTAGAAGGAAGGGACACGACTTGAAGGGGGGGGACTTAGCTAGGACGCGGTTCGCAGTTTCTTCAACAATCGTCGAAGTCGAAGGGTTCGTCGAGACGGTATCGACGAGTAAACACGGTGGACGAGGTTTCGAGGTTACGCAGTGAGGGACAAAGTGACATAGTTGAGAGCTTAGACGCGGGGCGAACTCGACTTATGAGCTCTGAACTCGAGAGGGGAAACGGATCTTGTATTTTTAGAGAGAAGTACGACAGATTTTATACTACACAGGACGCTACAACTATTCGAGAGTGGCACACTGGTACAAGGGGCTTTGCATTGTTCCTCAAGAAGCTGCCTCACCGAGGGGCACAT
>NW_020169845.1:477968-490051 GCF_002117355.1 Postia placenta MAD-698-R-SB12 | reverse complement strand
ATCGAAGCTCGGCAGAGCTCTTTGATGTATCGTAGAAGGAAGGGACACGACTTGAAGGGGGGGGACTTAGCTAGGACGCGGTTCGCAGTTTCTTCAACAATCGTCGAAGTCGAAGGGTTCGTCGAGACGGTATCGACGAGTAAACACGGTGGACGAGGTTTCGAGGTTACGCAGTGAGGGACAAAGTGACATAGTTGAGAGCTTAGACGCGGGGCGAACTCGACTTATGAGCTCTGAACTCGAGAGGGGAAACGGATCTTGTATTTTTAGAGAGAAGTACGACAGATTTTATACTACACAGGACGCTACAACTATTCGAGAGTGGCACACTGGTACAAGGGGCTTTGCATTGTTCCTCAAGAAGCTGCCTCACCGAGGGGCACATACCAAGTCCATCGGTAGAGTGACGTCATGCCGAACGCGGAGATGAAGAGAAACATGCAAGACACTTCGGACAGGTAGCCGTCGTGAAGGCATGCCGCGAGGTTCGATACCTAATCAGGAAAGACCGGCTACGTCGGTGTGGCATGGAGCGATGCGCGCGCTTGGCCGAGCGGCGTCAAGTGGCCCTATTGTTCGCCGAATGTGGAAGACGTTCCGAGATCTACGCACGAGGCATCGGGAAGACCGTGCCAAGCTTCGAGTAAGCGTCGCGCACCATCGAAGGTGTCGAAGAGCATCGAAGGCGAAATCGAAGTGGTGGGAGACTGAGTCGAAGTGCCGGGCGGGATGCGACTGCCGAAAAGAGGTGAATCGGGGCCCAGAGGGGCTTGGCGCCTATCAACGGCCAGACTGAGCGCTGGAATCAGGAGATCAAGCAGTACCTGCGTGCTTTCACAAGCCACAGGCAGGATGATTGGGCGAAGCAGTTGCCGCTCGCAGAATTCGCATTGAACAACCGAGTTCACTCTGCGACCGGGCACTCCCCATTCTTCCTGCATCAAGGGTACAATCCTGAGATCCAGGTTCGGATCAATCCGATGTCCGCGATGCCCGCTGCCGCCGACCGGCTTAAGATCCTGAAGGAGATTCGCGACGATACACACTCTGCACTCGAGCTGTCAGCCGAGCGTATGAAAGTGTACTATGGTAAGCACGTGCAAGAGGCACCGGTCTTTGCGCTGGGGGACAAGGTCTGGCTTGATGCCCGAAACCTTAAGCTGAAACAGCCGAGCAAGAAGCTCAGTCCCAAGCGCCTCGGACCATATGCTGTGCGGCGAAAGCTCGGAGACTTGAATTATGAATTAGTCCTGCCAAAGTCGGTGCCGGTGCATCCGGTGTTCCATGTCTCTTTGCTGAGCAAGTACACGCATAGCGATATCCCGGGCCGGGAGCCGGAGGAGCCACCTGCGATCGAGGTTGAGGGCGACGAGGAGTACAAGGTTGAGCAGATCAAGGATTCGAGGATCTTCCGGCGCCAACTGCAGTACCTCGTCAAGTGGAAGGGTTATGACAATTCGCATACGTCATGGGAACCGGCGCGCAACGTTGCCAATGTGCCGGCCCTTATAGCCGACTTCCACCGGAAGAATCCGAACACCCCTCGCCGCCTCAATGCTGCTATCTTTGGTGGTCTCCACTTTCAGCCAATGCCTTCGCCGCTGACTGAAGCACAATGCCGCTCTGGGTGGGAGATGGGCAAGGGCGCCTCGCATGAGGTCATGCGCCGTTGAGAGGGGGGGTAATGTCACGAGTTGGTATGGCGCCTAGCCGTTTTTTAATTTTTTCCTTTTCGTGGGCTCGAACCCGCGACCTCTGTACTACTTGCCTGATACGGACACGTCGTTATCTACTGTACGATAAGATTAGATGGGGCGGCAGTGCACGGCACAGCTCTGGCTCCGCTGACACAGCCGCTCTGACTCACCGGCCCCCGGGGCCGCATCAGCATGCTGCGCACGGACCAGCTGCGCACGGACCAACGCGCACAGCCTGCCCTTATCTCCCCATGTATATAAGCCGGCCTCTGCTGCCCTAGGGACCTCAGTTTCGACCTCTTGTCCCTAGGTCAGTAAGCTCCTTTGTATCCTTTACTTACCTTTACTAACTAATACATTTCTTGTCCCTAGCCTTAGGTTCGAGCCTCGCTCACCATCGCTTCGGTGAGAACTAGTCGAACGCCCCCAGCTTTCTAGGTTTTCCCCTGTCGCTTGACCTCAAGTCGTGACAATAACTGACCATTTGAACTTCGGTGAGTGCCTGCGTGCCATGGGCCTGACCCCCGTATCACGCGCAGTCACTGCTTGCTCCATTCGGCCAGTCCTCCTAGCACTGCATGTTTCAGGGCATTGCGATAACTTTAGGGATCCTGACTCCCAATTGATCTCAGGGTTGTGCTCGTGTAGCCAATCCAACCCAATGATCACATCTTCTGGACCTATGTCTGTGACCATAAACACCATCTTCTCGACATGTTCTCCTATCTGCATCTGAAGTACGGCTACTTCCGAGATGCTTCCGTCCTTATTAAGCATCCCATCGATATTGTAAAGTGGAATTGGCTCTTTCAATTTCCGCGTTTGTACTTGATTCTCCGTGATGAAACACTTGTTGATGAACTTTGTAGTGGCTCCACTGTCCACGATTGCAAATATATCTTTGTGCCATCTTTCTCCCTTGAGGCGTACTGGAATGTGGAAGTGCTGGGACCCGTGGTCCAATTCGTAAACATTTGCAGTAGCCATTACATTGAACATGTTATTATTATGTGGCCTGACGCGTGCAGCACAAAGCACGGACCGGATTAAAAAGACTCCTCCTTCATTGCCCGATAATGCTTGAGCTCCTCGTGCATCGACTTCACCTGTGCTATCAAGTCCACCAGCTCCGAAGGTGCTGAAGTGATATTCGTACTTGCCAAGGGTGAAGAGATGGGGGCGCTTGTTGCCGCCTGGGTGGATCCCAAGGCAACTGTAGCCCACGCGTCGGCACATTTTGTGTAAGGCTTGTCCTTACAGTTGGGGCACTTGAAACGGCGGTACCCTTGCTTCCTGTAGCCAAAACAACTGCCAGGGAAGTTCCCTTTTCTGATGGCCGCATTGATGCTGGCTGAAGCTGCGTGTGACTAGGGTGCACCACCACGTGCCTCACCGCATCCTCGACCTCAGGCCAAGAAGTTGTTCAGCTCGGGCCAACAGGCCCAGCTGATGTCAAGGATCTGCTCAACCTCGGTGACGCACTTCTCAGCGTCTTTCCACGTGGTGAAGGTCTCGAGCTCGATCTTGCGGTAAACGCGGGAGGGGATGCCGCTCAGGTACTTGTCGCGTAGCTCCAGGTCCCCATACCCAGAGCGATCCGCCGGACCCTTGAACAGCGCGGAGAACTCCGCAGCGGTGCGTTTTTCACGGACCGTCTTGTCCGCGCAGAGCTTCGCCAGCTCTACTTGTGCTGCCGCCTCGTCGTCGAGATTTCCGAAGCGGGCCCGGAAGGCGGCGGCAAAGGCTGCTTCGTTTGCGAATGGGGTTGTGACCCCTTGTGTTCCTATCTGCACCGACACAAGCTGGGCGAAGTAAGGAGTGGCCCAGGCGCGGGCGTCTCCATCGAGCAGGCTAAGTGCGACCTGCACCTTGAGTTCAATGGTGGTCAACGACGTGTTGATCAACCAGTAGATGCGCAGCTGCGACAGGAACCGGTTGCACTCGATGACGGTCTTCGAGTGAACACGAGAAACGCCCTTGGAAAAAGGCTACGAACAATGGGTAAGGTACGAGGTAGCTTCGACACGTCATCAAAGCTACTCGGAGGCTGTGAGTGGTTAGCGGAGACGATCGAAGCTCAGCAGAGCTCTTCA
Organism: Postia placenta MAD-698-R-SB12; assembly: GCF_002117355.1. Taxonomy (NCBI): domain Eukaryota; kingdom Fungi; phylum Basidiomycota; class Agaricomycetes; order Polyporales; family Adustoporiaceae; genus Rhodonia; species Rhodonia placenta. Next base: position 486,261 of record NW_020169845.1, on the reverse strand, counting down.
ATGTATTGTAGAAGGAAGGGACACGACTCGATAGAGTGGACTTAGCTAGGGCGCGGTTCGCAGTTTCTTCAAAAATAGTCGAAGTTGAAGGGTTTGTCGAGACGGTATCGACGAGTAAACGCGGTGGACGAGGTTTCGAGGTTACGCAGTGAGGGACAAAGTGACGCAGTTGAAAGCTTAGACGCGGGGCGAACTCGACTTATGAGCTCTGAACTCGAGAGGGGAACCGGATCTTCTGTTTTTGGAGAGAAGTACGACAGATTTTATACTACACATAGGACGCTACGACTATCAAGAGTGGCACACTAATACAAGGGGCTTTGCATTGTTCCGCACGAATCTGCCTCTCCGAGTGGCACGCATCAAGTTCATCCGTAGAGTGACATCATGCCGAATGCGGAGATGAAGAGAAACATATGGCCACTTTGGACCGGTAGCCATCGTGAAGGCATGCTGCGAGGTTCGATACCTAATCGGGAAAGACCGGCTACGTCGGTGTGGCATGGAGCGAATCACGCGCTTTGGCCGAGCGGCGTCAAGTGGCCCTATTGTTCGCCGAATGCGGAAGATGTCCCGGGATCTACGCGCGAGGCATCGGGACGACTGTGCCGAGCTTCGAGTAAGCGTTGCGCACCGTCGAAGGTGTCAAAGAGCGTCGAAGGCAAAATTGAAGTGTTGGGAGACTGAGTCGAAGTGCCGGGCGGGATGCGACTGCCGAAAAGAGGTGTATCGGGGCCCAGAGGGGCTTGGCGCCTATCAGCAGAAAACACAAATAAGCGCAGTAGCTGAACGGTGGTCAGAGGCTCAAGATTGCTAAGCATTAGGTAATGGAGCTGCTGGAGCTCAAAGCCGGGGTAGGTGTCGGGATGAAAGAGTTCAGGGACAAGAATCTTGCCAGCTAGTGTGAGATGGGCGAGGGTGGGTATTTGTGATAAAATATGGAAGAAGTCATCGCTGGTACATTGGGGTGACATGTCACATAAGGAAAGGGTGGTGATACCTGAAGAAGATGTCAAGAGGTGTGACCAGCGCACCCAGATGCCCTGTAGTGAGAGGTTACGGAGCGCAGATGGGGTGTTTTGCAACAGGGGTGGCCAAGCAAGAGTGTCCCAAGGATTGCCGGCCACTAGCGTGCGCGGGGTCCAAATGTGAATGCAATTCAATTGAGGCAATGCAAGAGTGGGTGCGAGATGAAAGGCCAGAACCTCGATCAGGGAATGGTCTGCGACCAGAAAGGATAGTGAACGCCAAGACGTTGCATACCCCGTCAACACCTCGAGAGCCACATGCAGTGTTTCCGGTGTGAATAGAGGCCCCTGAGCTTCCGGAACAGCATCAGAAGAACATGGACAGCAGTCCCATACTGTGATAGCTAGTTGGAGGCCCCGGGAATTCTCAATGGCACGGGCAATAACCGAAGGGGGAACTTGAGGTGTGATCTCGATGGATTGCCAAAACCGGGGAGTTGATTGAGCGACAACACGCCACCACAGACAGACAGACAAAATATGCTCTTGTAGCTGGGCTGTTTCAGAATTTCCATGGCTTTGGGTCACGAAGCGCATGCACGCATCGGACAAATGATTGGTTGTGTTCATGCATGGCAATGGGATAGTTCAGATGCCTGCCACAAAGATCTCGCCTAATATCTCATGAGGCACTGTGTGAGCGGGAGGCGGTCTGCGTAACATATTGTCGCAACTTGAGGTCAAGCGACTAGAGAAAACTGAAAGGCTGGGGGCGTCCGACTAGATCTCACCAAAGCGATGGTGAGCAGTGCTCAAACCTAAGGCTAGGGACAAGAATGTATTAGTTAGTAAGTAAAAGAAGTAAGTACAGGAGAGCTTACTGACCTAGGGACAAGAGGTCGAAACTGAGGTCCCTAGGGCAGCAGAGGCTGGTTTATATACATGGGAAGATTTAGGGCAGGCTGTGCGCGTTGGTCCGTGCGCAGCTGGTCTGTGCGCAGCATGCCGACGCGGCCCCGGGGGCCGGTGAGTCAGAGCGGCTGTGTCAGCAGAGCCAGAGCTGTGCCGCGCACTGCCGCCCCATCTAATCTTATCGTACAGTAGATAATGACGTGTCCGTATCAGGCAAGTAGTACAGAGGTCGCGGGTTCGAGCCCACGAAAAGGAAAAAATTAAAAAACGGCTAGGCGCCATACCAACTCGTGACATTACCCCCCCTCTCAACGGCGCATGACCTCATGCGAGGCGCCCTTGCCCATCTCCCACCCAGAGTGGCATTGTGCTTCAGTCAGCGGCGAAGGCATTGGCTGAAAGTGGAGACCACCAAAGATAGCAGCATTGAGGCGGCGAGGGGTGTTCGGATTCTTCCGGTGGAAGTCGGCTATGAGGGCCGGCGCATTGGCAACGTTGCACGCCGGTTCCCATGACGTATGCGAGTCGTCATAACCCTTCCACTTGACGAGGTACTGCAGTTGGCGCCGGAAGATCCTCGAATCTTTGATCCGCTCAACTTCGTACTCCTCGTCGCCCTCAACCTCGATCACAGGCGGTTCCTCCGGCTCCCGGCCCGGGATATCGCTATGCGTGTACTTGCTAAGCAAGGAAACGTGGAATACCGGGTGCACTGGCACCGACTTTGGCAGGACTAATTCATAATCCAAGTCTCCGAGCTTTCGCCGCACGGCATAAGGCCCAAGGCGCTTGGGACTGAGCTTCTTACTCGGCTGTTTCAGCTTAAGGTTCCGGGCATCAAGCCAGACCTTGTCCCCCAGCGCAAAGACCGGTGCCTGTTGCACGTGCTTGTCGTGGTACACCTTCATGCGCTCGGCTGATAGCTCGAGCGCAGAGTGCGTGTCATCGCGAATCTCCTTCAGGATCTTGAGCCGATCAGCGGCTGCAGGCATCGCAGACATTGGATTGACCCGCACTTGGATCTCAGGATTGTACCCTTGATGCAGGAAGAAAGGGGAGTGCCCGGTCGCGGAGTGAACTCGGTTGTTCAGTGCGAATTCCGCGAGCAGCAACTGCTTTGCCCAATCATCCTGCCTGTGGCTTGTGAAAGCACGCAGGTACTGCTCGATCTCCTGATTCCAGCGCTCAGTCTGGCCGTCCGTCTGAGGGTGGAACGCCGTGGACAGCACCGGCTCGATTCCCAGTCCCTTGTACACCGCATGGAGATATTTCGAAGCGAACTGGGGACCTCGGTCTGATATGACCTTGGCCGGGGCCCCATGATGCTTGAACACGTCGCGGATGTATAGGTCTGCCGCACCTTCTGCCGTCAGGGTCTCATGACAGGCCGAGAAGTGGACCTGCTTGGTAAAGCGGTCGGCGGTGACCAGGATCGAGTCGAATCCATCAGACTTCGGCAAGCCAACGATCATATCGGTCGTGATGATCTGCCACGGGCGCTCGGGGATCTCATTCGGCTTTAGCGGACCCTGGGGCTTGGCTGGGAATGTCTTGGTATGGTTACACATGTCATAGGTGCTTACGTACTCATTGACGAATTTAGACATCCCAGGCCACCAGTAGTTCCGCGATACGAGCTGAAGGGTTTTGGCACGACCACCATGACCGGCGATCGGCGAGTCGTGGTGGATCTTGACGATATCCCGCCGGAGCTCCGCGTTCTTTGGGACGTACACGCACCCACGAAACAACAGAAGCCCTTGTTCGGCATTCCACTCCTCAAAACCCCTTTGCAGCCGGGGCGGCCTGAGGTCCTGTACCTTTTCAAGTGCCTCGGCCACCTCCCGATCCTTCTCCGAACATTCCCGAATGCGCTTCAGAAGCGACTGATCGGCCGTCACCGAGGCATGACCGCGTCTGGCGGAGGCGATGCGGAAGCGCTCTGGCTTGAGAACCACCTGATCGGTGTTATCGTCCTCATCGCCGATCTGATGGTCTGATCGACACGACAGGGCATCAGCCTTTCCATTGGACGTCCCGGCCTTGTGCGTGATGCGGAAGTCGAAGCGAGCCAGGAACAGCGACCATCGTGCTTGACGGCGTGTGAGATGCTGAGACGGGCGCCAGTACTCGAGGTTCTTGTGATCGGTGACGATCTCGAACTGATTGGGTAACCCCTCGAGGTAGTGGCGCCAATCGTCTAGCACCTCAATGATCGCGAGCATCTCCTTATCGTAGATCTCGTAGTTCCGCTGCGCCGGATCCATCGCATGTGATCTGAAGGCGATGGGATGCCATTTGCCGTCGTCCTGCTTCTGCATCAACACACCGCCAGTGGCATAGCCCGAGGCATCAACTTCAATGCGCGTTTCCCGGTTAGGGTCGTACAGCACCAAGACTGGAGTCGTCGCGAAGAGCCGCTTGAGCTCGTCGAAAGCGTGCTGCTCTTCTTCGCCCCAATGCCATGGGTCGTTCCCTGTGAGCCGGTCGAGTGGTCGCGAGATCTTAGCGAAGTCTTTAATAAAGCGGCGGTAGAAATTGGAGAACCCCCGGAACTTCTGAATATCTTTTTTGTTCCGGGGTACCGGCCACTCATTGATTCCTTTCAGCTTCGTGGGATCCATCGCCACCTCATCGCCACCGAACACATAGCCAACGTAGTCGACCTTGGGAACGTCCCACTCGCACTTTTCAGGCTTCAGGAACAGATCGTTGTCCTGAAGGCGACGCAGAACCTCGCGTGTGACCTTTTCATGCTCCTCTTTGTTGGTGGAGAAGATGAGTATGTCATCTAGGTACACAAGGATCTTGCCGCCGATGATGAGATCATGGAAGATCTCGTTCATCATGGCCTGGAAGGTCGCGGGGGAATTAGTGAGGCCAAAGAACATCACCAGGGGTTCGTACAGTCCCCGGTTAGTTACAAAGGCCGCCTTCCACTCGTCACCGGCTTTGATCCGGACGTTGTTGTATCCCCATCGGACATCAAACTTCGTGAAGAGCGTAGCGCCGCGGAGCTTATCCACCATTTCGGCGATCAACGGCAAGGGGTAACGATTTTTGACCATGATCGCGTTCAATCGGCGGTAGTCCTGCATGGGTCGAAGCGTCCCTTCCTTCTTTTTGATGAAGAAAAAGGGGGATGAGATTGGTGACTTTGACTCCCGTATGTAGCCCTTCGCTAGTTGTTCCTTGAGGAACTTGTCAAGCTCCTCCTGCTCGTTGTTCGACAGGGGGTACACCTTCGAATGGAATGTCAAATAGCCGGGCACGAGTTCGATCGCGTGGTCATACGGCTTCCTTTCAGGTAACCGCTCTGATGCTTCCTTCGAGAAGACCTTCAGAAACTCGTGGTACTGTTTGGGTACCGACTCCTCGGCGGTCTTAACGACCTTCTTCTTGATCTCTTCCTCGGCGAACAGCTGGGAATACGTGTGCCCTGCTGCGACGAACAGCTGAGGAGCGCCGGGAAGCGTGACACCTTGCTCCCAGGCTTCGATCAAATCGGCCTCATCCCACTCTACCTCCACCGGATCTTCTTCGGGTTCGAAGTCCGGGAGTACCCGACTCCGGCAGGCACCTATGACCAACCGTTTGGACTTCAGCGAACGCCTGCGCGCCGTGGGCCTGACCCCCGTATCACGCGCAGTCGCTGCTTGCTCCATTCGGCCAGTCTTCCTGGCACTGCACGTTTCAGGGCATCGCGACAATTTGAGGGAGCCCTTCTCCCAATCTATTTCGGGGTTGTGCTCGCGTAGCCAATCCAACCCGACGATCACATCCTCTGGACCGATGTCCGTGACCGTAAACACCGTCTTCTCAACGTGTTCTCCTATTTGCATCTGTAGTACTGCTACTTCTGAGATGCTTCCATCTTTATTCAGGGTGCCGTCGATATTGTAGAGCGGAATCGGCTCTTTTAGCTTCCGCGTCTGCACCTTATTTTCTACAATGAATCGCTTGTTGATAAACTTTGTGGTGGCTCCGCTGTCCACCATAGCGATTATGTCCTTGTGCCGTCTTTTCCCTTGAAGTCGTACTGGGATGTGAAAATGTTGGGACCCCTGGTCCAATTCGTACACCATCGCAGTAGACAATACGTTATACTTGTTACACGAAGATACTCGCGGCCCGACGCGTGCGGCACGAAGCGCGGACCGGATCAAAAACCCTCCTCCTTCATTGCCCGATAATGCTCAAGCTCCTCGCGCATCGACTTCACCTGTGCCATTAAGTCCGCCAGCTCCAATTGCTCGGATTTCGCTGAAGCGGCACTTATACTTGCCGAGGGTGATGTCGTGACGGGGGCGCTTGTCGCGGCCTGGGTGGATCCCGAGGCAACCGTAGCCCGCGCGTCAGCGCATTTTGTGTAAGGCTTGTCCTTACAATTGGGGCACTCGAAACGTCGGTACCCTTGCTTCCCACAGCCGAAGCATGTGCCGGGGAAGTTGCCTTTTCCGACGGCCGTATTGATGCTGGCGGAAGCTGCGTGCGTCGAGGGTGCACCACCACGTGCCCCACCGCGTCCTCGACCTCGGGCCGAGAAGAAGCTATTTAGCTCGGGCCGGCGGGCCCGGCTAATGTCGAGGATTTGCTCGACCTCAGTGGCGCGCTTGTCAGCGTCTTGCCACGTGGTGAAGGTCTCGAGCTCGATCTTTCGGTATACGCGGGAGGGGATGCCGCTCAGGTACTTGTCGCGTAGCTCTAGGTCCCCATACCCAGAGTGGTCCGCTGGACCCTTGAACAGCGCGGAGAATTCCGCAGCGGTGCGTTTTTCACGGACCGACTTGTCCGCGCAGAGCTTCGCCAGCTCCACTTGTGCTGCCGCCTCGTCGTTGAGATTTCCGAAGTGGGCCTTGAAGGCGACGGCAAAGGCCGCTTCGTTTGCGAATGGGGTCGTAGCCCCTTGCACACCTATCTGCACTGATACGAGCTGGGCGAAGTAGGGGGTGGCCCAGGCGCGGGCATCACCATCGAGTAGGCTGAGCGCAACCTGTACTTTGAGCTCGATGGTGGTCAACGACGTGTTGACCATCCAGTAGATGCGCAGCTGTGACAGGAACCTGTCGCAATCGATGACGGTTTTGCCATCGTATCGGAGTGGGAGGAGGAGTTTTAACGTCTCCTTGTCGAGGGCGGCTGCGGGGGACGACATTATCGGCGTCGGGGGGGACGGAGGACGCTGCGGGGGCGGAGGCGGCTGTGGTGGCCTTCCGCCGGTCGAACTTCGGGAGGAACGAGTGCTCGAGCGGCCTCTCGGTGGAGTCGGCGGTGAAGGTGCCGAAGAAAGTTTGGCGGGGGGGTCACGTACGTCAGGGACTGCTGACACAGGGGCGAGTGCTGTCGGCAATGCGGACCGAGCAGAATCCTCGGACTCGGACTCCGAGACTCCTTCTTCACCCGCACCCTCCTCAGGCTCTGGCTCTGGCGCAGGGTCTGGAGGGAAATCTCCTCTAGCTTGATCGACGACAGTTTGAGGGAGGCGGGAGGTAGGGGAGACAGGGCGAGAGTGCCGCGAGGCCGATCGAGACGCGAGGGTACTTCGGGGTCCAAGCGGGTGTTGCGCTCTTCGGATCGCCTTGTAACGAGGGTAATCTTCCTCGATCGATCGGGGTGTCCGATTTGGGCACGGCTATTGGTCGCAACGGTAGAGGACAGTCTCAGGGCCGTCGGGGATGTAGACGTCGATGAGGTCCTGGGAGTCGAATGCGTGGATCTGGCCTTGGCAGGCAGCCACGTTGGATGGGGGGAGGACGGGGAGGTGCGCGTACTACAATGGCCGTGCTATGCTAGCTTACGCTACGGCGCCCAAGAAGACACTAGGGTTCGCAGTTCACGTGGGGCCCAGTACTGCTTTTGACTATTATGCAGCAGGAACCTAGTCCACGTGTCCGTGAGGACAAGTACCGCCCACTGAAGTGCAGGTACTGAAGAGTTCGTTCCCTAAGTGGTGGCGATGTATGTACGCTATCTACGTATCGTAATGTACCGTAGGGGTGCGCACCACCCGACCTGTGGGAAAGGAAAGTGAATATAAGGGGTCCCGAGGGGACGCCGGCAGCTTGGGGAGTTTCGACCTAATGTCGCGACTTGAGGTCAAGCGACTAGAGAAAACTGAAAGGCTGGGGGCGTCCGACTAGATCTCACCAAAGCGATGGTGAGCAGTGCTCAAACCTAAGGCTAGGGACAAGAATGTATTAGTTAGTAAGTAAAAGAAGTAAGTACAGGAGAGCTTACTGACCTAGGGACAAGAGGTCGAAACTGAGGTCCCTAGGGCAGCAGAGGCTGGTTTATATACATGGGAAGATTTAGGGCAGGCTGTGCGCGTTGGTCCGTGCGCAGCTGGTCTGTGCGCAGCATGCCGACGCGGCCCCGGGGGCCGGTGAGTCAGAGCGGCTGCGTCAGCGGGGCCT
>NW_020169845.1:472445-477897 GCF_002117355.1 Postia placenta MAD-698-R-SB12 | reverse complement strand
GGCGGGTCCGAGCTGTGCCGTGCACTGCCGTCCTATCTAATCTGATCGTACAGTAGATAATGATGTGTCCGTATCGGGCAAGTAGTACAGAGGTCGCGGGTTCAAGCCCGCGAAAAGGAAAAAATTAAAAAACGGCTAGGCGCCGTGTCAAGTCGTGACACATATGGTCTGGATGAAGTATCGCTGTTAGAGGGAAGTATCAATGAGTTGACTAGACATACCTAAGGCTTGCACAAGTCTGATGGATTTTGACTGAGGGATGTAGATTTTGAGAGCAATGAGGGTTGCTATTGGCACAAATAGAATGAGTTTGCATGGTATAACCAGTATCAAAGATGACATATGCACAATTGTAAACACCTCATCAAATGGCAATGCGAGGCATGTAGTAAGATTTACCTGGATAGTTGTGAATGTCTGCAGTGTCGGGGTACAATGATGCGAGTATACAGTATGCGCTGACTATTCATACCTTATTGTGATAGGTGACTTGAAGCACTGAATTCGAAGAGAAGAAAAGTGGAAGACAGGGGGCACGCAGAGAGCAGATTACATAAGCAATAGGAGGGGAGTGCCACCAAAGGGGAAGAATTGTGCCATGACCATAGCAACATTTTTTCAGGTGATGGGTAAGTAGCAGGGTCTCACTGGAAAAGAAATTGTAAAGCAGAAGGTAGTATAAAGGAGGTTCATAAATGTGCGGACAGGATTGCTTTATGATACTGACCGGAAATGCTGATAGATTGGGCCAGATTGCATCTTGATCTGGACTTGATCGAGGTCCAGGCACCTGAGGTCATGTGCAATTTCTCTCGTAGGCAACCAACACGCTTTGATGCACTTTTTGCATGTTCTGACCAGTGGTAATGCATTGATGGTGCAGGAGTGTGAGAAATACATTTAGTGGCCATGAAAAGGACAACAGCAAGTATGTGACTAGAATCATACAAGGATCACACAAAGATCAATCATTTATGATGTCTAGTAGTATATATCTCTGATGATCGAGGTAGGAAACCTGCAAGTGAAATAGAATGGGGTCAATGCAGGATCCTGAGTGGCCAAATTGGGATTTTTAATGGCCACAGGCCACTTAAAGGAGTTGAATGGTCCAGCTGGCATGATATACAATGGAGGGGGTGAGCTGTTCGTAATTGTGTGGACAGGAATGCACTCTATTCATGATAGGATTGCGCGGTGTGCAGAACAGGAATGTTCAGCGATCAGAATAAGAATTCAATACCGGAAGGTCCAGATGATTATGCGCAAGAGACCTGATGCCAAGGAAATCTAGACCGATAATGCATGCGACATGGACCAGATGGCGGGCCGGGGCGGGCCACAGGGCAAAAAAGCTAGGGCAAGATTTGTCACGAGTTGGTACGGCGCCTAGCCGTTTTTTAATTTTTTCCTTTTCGCAGGCTCGAACCCGCGACCTCTGTACTATATGCTTGAACGGACAAGTTGTTATCTACTGTACGATCAGATTAGATAGGACGGCAGTGCGCGGCACAGCTCTGGCTCCGCTGACACAGCCACTCTGACTCACCGGCCCCTGGGGCCACGTCGGCATGCTGTGCACGGACCAGCTGCGCACGGACCAGCACGCACAGCCTCCCCTGAACTTCCCCTGTATATAAGCCTGCCTCTTCTGCCCTAGGGACCTCATTATCGACCTCTTGTCCCTAGGTCAGTAAGCTCATGTATTACTTACCTACTTACCAATGCTAACTTATCTTGTCCCTAGCTTTAGGTTTGAGCGTTGCTCACCATTGCTTCGGTGAGAATCAGTCGGACGCCCCCAGCCTTTAAGTTTTCTCCAGTAGTCGCTTGACCTCAAGTTGTGACAAGATTCTTATCTGATTTGACTGATTTGTGTTCTCGGATGACATTATCTACTCACGCATGCGGGAATGGAGGGAGATTTGGCCACAAAATAATGTACATAACAGGATGTGATGTTAGCAAGATATGTAAATGAAAATACATGTATATCCTATTGGCAGAGACTCAGCACTCAGTCAATACTATCTTCTGCATTGAAGATGAGAAGTCGAGAAGCTCATACAACTCAACTTCATCCTGCAAATATGTCCAACCCTCTTTTCCATCCTTGCAGTGAAGTCGAACAGATCTCTCAATGACAGAGAGAGGCAGCCAAGTAAAGTCATTGGGCCCCCTCATCCCTTGATCCGATGCCTCTTTGGGACTCTTCGGGCGCCTGCGTACCAGAATTGCGCACGTGAATATCGGGCCGTGTCTGCGCAAGCCGTGGGAAAAGTCGCCGCGACTTTTCGACTGTCGTACAGTCGTAGATTAATCGCCCCAGTCGTGGGAACGACTGGGACGACTGGCAGACGACTGGCCCAACACTGGCGCGAGCCAAGAACGTGATCAAATCACGGCTGCATCACGCTTAGTCATCTGTGACCCTTTCAGCGACCTTCAGCCATATCTAGGCGCAGCGAAAAGTCGCTTTCTTTTCAGCGACGTTTGAGCGGCAACTTTGAACGCACCTACTGTCTGGACTCCCCGAAATTGAAACAGACTATGATTTCGCGCCTTGCACCGCTCTTAGCTCCTCGAGCTGAGAACATGAATATCTTTCGACGTATCAACTTGATTCTTGCTGCGTTCGGCTCTGCTCATTGCCGCGGAGAGCACGGTACTAATACCATGGTCTGTCCATGCGTGGCTGCTGTCACCTCTGCCACTCCCTGTGGACATAGGATCGGTTTTGCCTACGAACGCAAGCATCTGTTGATTTTGGAACTGCGCTCTGCGATCTCGGTTTCATAACGGAGATAAACATGGCTGCATTGCGTGGGACCTCCTCATGTGGTCCTCTTTCATTCAGCGCAGAGGAGCTTACTCGGACCACGAGGGGAAGCCCGAAGAGTAAGTGGCGAGTGGGCGGGGTGCTAGTCGCACAGGTGGGGCTGACGGAGGCGGAGGCGGGAGTGGGGCTGATGTAGACCTGCGTGACGACGAACTCTACCGCTGACTGCGAGGGGATGGTCACTGTCAAATGTTCCCTGCGCTGATTATCGTTGGCTTGTTGCGGGCGGTATTGGCGGCGGTGACCTATTGAGACTGGGGCAGCGTGCATGACATTCAAGAAAGTCTGGAACAATAGACAGAGCAGCGTGAGGCATAAGCTCATGGAGGCCCGAGAAAATGCTGATTCCTCACAATCAAACTAAGGATGCTGCTACGTGCAGCTGATGGCAAGCGCTGGCAATCTAAGACCAAATGCTGCGCGCTCGGTCGGACGTGCGGGGCCAGACAGCTTTGTCGTGATTCTCAGCCGTCTCTCGCTCATTTTCTAAAGCCTGAGGTATGTTGCCTGCTAACCACCGCCCATTTCACCTACTAGCTCAGAGCTTGCCTAAAACGCACCGCAAACTCGAAATGCCACCGATTAAGAACGGCCGTGTTCTATTCAACGAGACCCCCACAGACCACCCCGTGCCTGGACGGACGACGGTATACGATGGCTCTCAGACGATCGACCCGGATATGGTACCCCTGAACGGCGGTTTCCTCGTGAAGACGCTTGTCGTTTCCATCGAACCTCTCATCCTGAGGAAGATGAACCTATTGGTATGTTCTCTGAATATTGTTTGTCTTTATTGGGCTAAGATTCGACCTTCAGTACGTTATAGGACAACCGTGAGTGTCTTTTCATCCAACTCGTTCCGCTGGCGTTTCTGCCGACCATTGCTCTGTCCATGGGAGCTTTGAGCTATGGAGTACGTTCGGCTCGGGTGACCCATCTTGAAGGACAATTGGTCCGGCTTAGCGAAATCACATTGCCATGATGTCATGGCGACGACTTCAACCAGCAACCTCATAGTAGATAACTAGCAAATGAACACAGAAAAAAGGCGAGAGCCAGAGGTACTAACTCCGCAAAAGCGCCACATTCCGCCCAGTGCTGCCTCCAGTGGCAATAAAATTGCAGCATCACATCTCGCCTATTGTCTCCAACACGCATCCCTCTGCATTACTGACGCCCATCCTCGCAGCATCTCGAACTTTGGCGTTGGTGTCGTCCTGCGTTCCGAAGACTCTGCCTTCAAGCCCGGCGATCATGTCTATTCGGGCGACATCCGTACGCCTCTCACCCCTGCGCGTTCTAGGTGATTGTATTGACAAGGGATTTCAGTCTTCCAGGAGTACTTTGTTGCTACCGACACCAGCCTATTTCAAGTTCTGGAGAACAAGCAGAATCTGCCGTGGTCCGTCTACGTCGGAGTATGTGGTATGCCTGGTATGTAGTCGTCAAAGCGCTAACTTTCTCTTATGTGCTCATGGCCATTGGCAGGCCAGACAGCACACCATGGGTGGAGGGAGTTCGCGCATGCACCAAAGGGCAAAGTCGCCTTCGTTAGTTCTGGCGCAGGTTCGCGATCTCCCCCTGCTCAGTCATACGAGATGCCTATCCACACACACGTCTAGGTCCAGTAGAAGCGACGGTCATCCAGCTCGCCAAGCAGGACGGCCTCAAGGTGATTGCTTCTGCCGGTTCTGATGAGAAGGTCGAGTTCGTTAAGTCGCTCGGCGCGGACGTCGCGTTCAATTACAAGAAGGAACAGATTGCTGACGTGCTCCAGCGCGAGGGCCCCACTGACATGTGTGTTGTAGTGCTTTTGTTGTGTCGCACAGGGAGAGGCTAACGGTGGCGCTTATAGATACTGGGACAACGTCGGCGGAGAGACCCTCGAGGCTGCGATCAACGCCGCCGCTATAGGGGGGCGCTTCATCGAGTGTGGAATGGTCTCTGGGTACAACAAGGAGACACCGTACCCCGTGAAAAACTTGATGCTCATCGTGGTCAAGGAGCTCCAGATCCTTGGCTTCCTTTCGTCATCTCTACAAACGAAGCACCTTGCGAACTTCTACCGCGAGATCCCGCCAGCGGTCGCGCGCGGGGAGATCAAGTATTTTGAGGACCGCCGGCTCGGGCTGGAGAATGTAGGGGAGACGATTTTGGATATGTTGACGGGCCAGATAAAGGGGAAGAGCGTGATTGTAGTCTCTCAGAAATAAATATGTTATTCGCATGTCCAGCACATCCCGTACGAGTGCTTCGATGCTGAAAGGACTCGGAAGGGATAAGTACGATATGCCATACTGGTGTGTGATACATTGCACTCAGTGTCAGGCGATCTTGCTTATTGGAACTCTGACATGAGTGTGGGGATTCGGACGCCATTGACAGTTGGTAACGCCCATGCATAGCGGGCGCTTAGTAATTCAAGTTCGATCCTTGTCACAAGCCCGCACGACATGGGCTACTAGCACCGGCACTGGCCTGTCTTCAATTTCTGCGCGTATGCGTGCCGTTGTCATGGGATAACCAGCGCCACGCTCTGAAAATAATGCGATACACTCGGCGGTCACGCCATGTACATACATTCAAATTTCGATGACAATAGCGTAGCTCAAT
>NW_020169845.1:466331-472027 GCF_002117355.1 Postia placenta MAD-698-R-SB12 | reverse complement strand
CAAAGCATATGCATACAGTCCTCACTATTTGCGCTATCCACAAGACAGCAACGACCGGTGTGGAAGTGCGAGGCTGGCGGGCACAGTAGCAAGATATCCTCGAGGGTCGAGAATCTATCATAACAGTAATGGACCAGTGAGATTTAGCTGTCGCCTGGATGATGGAGCTCACCGAAGGATCGCGACCAGCAGAGCTCACGCTGGTACTAGAGGACCAACTTTCCTTGAAGCGCGCTTGACATTGAGGACACAACCTCTTGCATGGGTGCGTTGAACCTACGAATACCGCATTTCTGGCTCTCGACGTGATGACAGAGAACACTGAGGGCGCTGAATTCTTTACCACATCCCTCCCATTGCTTGGGACACATGTAGATCTTGTCATCGTGTACCGCGCTGGCAAGGTGATCATTGAGGCCTCTAAGAGCCTCGAACTCCCGATGGCAAAGGAAACATTCGAATCCCTTCCCGTTAAAAGAGAGGGAGGTCGCGAGGGAGGTGATGGCTCGTCTGGGAGCAGCAGGTCCGTCGGGGCCTTGCACGAGCCGAGCGGGATTGGTCACCACGTTTGTCTTGTCAAGCTCCACCGCGATTTGATTGACCTGTTCCCTCGTTACGCCCGACTTACACGCCCCTGATTCGAGGTGTGCAATTAGTCCCCCGGCAAGCTTGAAGCGCCTGTTGCATTTGCGTCCCGGGCAAAGCAGAGGTTTCTTGGGTTTTTTCTTATGCTCGATCAAGTGACCGTGAAGGTCTGCAGCCGTGTCGAAGCATTTGTTGCATTTGTTGCATTTGTTGTAGAGATTGTGTCGCTTTATCTTATGCTTTTTCAATTGGCTAGGGGAGTGGAATCCCTTGAAGACGGATTTCACAGCTCGGATAAGTGTTTACGGCATTGAATGAGGACATCTTACTACATGGCACAAGGAGCAAAGATTGAAGTCCGAAGAATGCACGGCTGTTGCGTGAGATTGGAGGGCATTCTCTGAAGCGAAGCGCCTATCGCATGCAGAGCAGTACGTCACAGTGGAATACGGAGGAAGCTGTATGGACCAGACGAGAGATGAAGACACGATAACTGTCTAGCACGGTGATACGCACAGATTATGTGCTCAGAACTATGCACGTCCAATATAGCGTGTAAGGCGATGGCAGGTGAGCAACTTGCTGTTACTGCTCGTCGTGCTGTTCAAAGTACTGCTCGAGTGGGAGATGGCACCAGAGCATGGCTGGACGCGTGTCCAAGTCTGCATACCTGCCGATGCGTGCAGGTATGCTTCTCCGGGACTTGACTAGATAACGTGCTGAGGTTATGGTACCGGGACGATCTTTCAAGAAGGACCATCTCCTCGTTTAGAATACAAAGCCGAATAAGGGCATACACTGACGAATGCTAGACACCATCGCGAGCATCAGGATGTCCATGTCTTTTATTTTTAATGCAACATGTTCCGTACAAGCCAAACATCCCTAATTCACTCATCACAGGGAGTAGCGCTGGATACGATGTAATCGGCACAGCCTGTAGCGACAGCACTCTGTGCTGGTGACATCGTAAATCGGTCCAATGGCTTACTGTACAGTAGGTTGCGCATGTCTGTCGCGTAAGATAGCAGGGCGAAAGCGAGGGAAGAGAGCTAGGTGTCTAGAGCGGAGGAATACAAAGTTCAAAGAGGAACGATAGTATGTCTCCGATCATGCCTCTCCCCTCCTTGTCAAAGAGCGAGCCTCTTACCCAACGCCTTCGTCACGTCTCCGATAACGTCTTGCATAGGCTGGTTGAAACGGCGAATCCCACACGCCTGGCTCTCCACATGCTGGCAGAGCCCACTCAGCGTGCGGAACTCGGCGCCGCACCCCTCCCACTTCGTCGGGCACCTATATATCTCCGCGTCGTGCGCCGGGCTCTGCATATGCTCGTTGAGGCGGCCGAGGGTCTTGAAGCTCTGGTGGCACAGAAAGCACTCGTATTGCGAGCCATTGAATGAGCTCGCCGTTGCAATGGCGATCACCGGTGGTTTTGGTGGCACATACCCATCGAGCCCGGGTAGTAAGCGCGAAGCGTTCGTGATGACGTTCGCTTTGTCGTACCGCACGGCGAGCGCGTTCACGTAGTGACGGTTCGCCCCTGAGCGGCAGCCGCCGGATTCGAGGTGGTTGAGGAGCCCCGCACCGGAGAGGAAGAGCTTTTGGCACTTCATCCCCGGGCAAGGCACCGTTCTCTCCTTGTGTTTAGACGACCTCAAGTGCGTCTGCAGATTACCTTCACAGGCGAAAAAGCGCCTGCATTCGACGCAGTAGTGATGCGACTCGGCGAGATGACCATCCAGATCAACATCGGCCTTGAATATCTGTGCAGCAACCATGTAAGCATGCTGCAGGCATGGAATCAGTGAAAGAATGCACGATGTTGCATTTAGGGCACCCAAGCGGAATATGCCTGAAGGGTGATGCCTCGTGTGCCTCGAGAGCCTTATTGTTCTCAAAGTAACGATTGCATTGAATACGACAGTTGTGCTTGTTGATGCGGTGGTTGTCAAGGTTGCTTTGAGTAACGAACAGCTATAATGAGTGCATAAGCTGCATTTCATATTACGATAAGTAGGGACGCACATAGTGACACAGTGGACACTGAATAACCGCATGCTCTGGAGAGTTCTGGAGATGTTCCCGTAGTGATTCGACACTGATAAACCACCGACTGCATTGATAACAGCACACATTCACGCTCTGCGTCGCCATGCTATACGTTGCCGCATTCAGCCACGCCAACCTCATCGTCTCCATGTTCAACGCAGCTAAATTGTTCAAAGCAGCCATGTTAAACAAGGCCATCTGGAACGCCGCCGCGTTGAATGCCGCCATCGCGCTAGCTTGTCTTCGTTGGCACATATTTGCGTGAGCAGGTGCAGCCATCATACGCGAATCTGGCGACGCACCACAGTCTATGATGTTTGAAAGCCGCCTACAACCTATGCGCAACTTCGCTCTCTTGATACTGTGGAATGATGGGTATAGGAAAACACTATAAACGTTGAAAGGAAAAGGTCAACTCACGAGGTGTCGCGATCGATGCCTGTGTAAGCGCCCGCGAAGCTCAATGAGACGCCGCCTACAGTATGGTGAAGCGAAATCTATTTAGGTGTAGCCACGAGGCATCGCCGGACGGAGATGGTCACTCGTCTGGTAAATGCAGCCACTAGTACTCGTGTCGTCGGAAGGCCATCATTGTCGTGAACAGCAAGACACTATTAAATTGAGGTTTGCTAGAGAGTATACATGATGCAAAATATCGACAGGTCGAGCTCCAAGCACATAGTCATTGCACGCAGGTACGAGGACGTTGCGCTGAGGGCCTGACTCTGATCGACGTGCTGCACCAAAACGAATGCGGAAGGAACATACTACTCTGTGATAACGTCATGGCACGTGCATTCCGACAACGACGACGTCCTTGTGGTCCTAGCCAGGGTTGATGCATCAGCGTAGCTTATCTATCTTGCATCGACACGACTGTGATCCAACGACGACAAAGCACCATCTGCACGATTATGAGGTCCTGC
Source organism: Postia placenta MAD-698-R-SB12 (assembly GCF_002117355.1). NCBI lineage: Eukaryota > Fungi > Basidiomycota > Agaricomycetes > Polyporales > Adustoporiaceae > Rhodonia > Rhodonia placenta. Next base: position 468,464 of record NW_020169845.1, on the reverse strand, counting down.
GTACAACAAAATGATGATGTGCATATAATTATACAGTATTCGCTGATGACTCACCGGAAGCTGGTTGGTCGTCTGCTGCTGGCGACAGATGGGTCATTATGAATCATTGAGGCAATCGAGGACCGCAGCTGATGATCGGGAAATGGGAACTTGAAAGGCGGGCAAGAGCGAGCGAGCGAAGGCAGATTCAATGTATTGCTGGTAACATGGGGTAACCTCGAGACACTTTTTGTCCCAAAGCGAAGTGAAAAAAAACACCACAGGAAGACTTTCAGAATGTGAGCCGTGCCATTCCGGTGGACAGATCGGCGAGGACATTGCGCATCGAGTGATTGAACCTGCGAATGCCACATTGCTCGCTTTCGACGTGCTGACACAAGGCGCTGAGTGCCCTAAATGTGCGTGCCTTGCTCATACTACTTGTCAAATACTAACGGTAAAGGGCTCTACGCACACATGGAGTGCTGATCCTCCATCGAATTCCAGGATAAGTGCCGCGCCGCAGCCTTTAAAGTGTACGGAAGTGGAGATGGATGAACTATCATTGCTATCACCACGAGGCGAATACACTCACATAATCTGCTGCGCTTTTGGAGCCTTCGAGTCTTGGGATTGAACCCCTCTGGCATGTCCATACTCATTCAAGTCTAGCGGGACACCGACGGTCCCTATACTCCACGATGTTGACTTTTGGGTATGTCGGGCAAGCGTCGCTGCCGGCCCGGGTCACGTGGTCGTGCGCCGGTGTGGGAATAGGACTTATGTAGGCGTTGCGCGCCGTAGGTAGCCCCATCGGTTTGTAACCTGATCCACCATTGATCCCTGTCCATCGAGGACGTTGGCTGCCGGCGGTCTTTCCGGCGTCGTTCTCACACAAACCGATCGACAAATCAAGGCTTTGCTGTTGCCTAGAACCTCGCTATACTACTCTCTCGTCTGGTACTGGCGCCAACATGACTTCGGAGCATGACACCAAGTTCCCCCTTTTGGTCGAGGGGAAGTATCGGGTCTGGGCAATGAAGATGGAGGCGGAGTTGGTTAGGAAGGGACTGTGGGGGGTAGTGGAAGTCGAGGTGGAGCCCAAGGAGGGGGAAGACAGGGCTGAGGTGTTAGCGAAGGAGCTAAAAAAGCGGAAGAAGGCCGACATGGCCAAGGCGTGGGCGGAGAGCGTGCTCCGGGTTGGTGACAACCAGTTGGAGCTGTTGGAGGACGAAACGGACCCCCGTGAGTGCTGGCGGGTCCTCCAGGATGCGCACCGTTCACGAGGTTTCGCCACGGAGCTGGCAAAGTGGCGGCAGTTTTACCGCGCAGAGATGGAAGGCGGCGAGACAGCACAGGCTTGGATCTCCCGGGTCAAAGGCTATGCACGGGCGCTCCGGGATGTCGACGTCGAGGTATCGGACCAGCAGAAGGTCCTTGTTCTCATTATGGGACTTGGCGAGGACTTTGAGCGGGTGGTCATGGTGGTTGACGAGATGCCGACAAGGGAGCACACATTTGACAATGTGTGTGCAAAGCTGCTGAATCAGGAGACAAGGCTCGGGAAGCGGCGGGACAATGGCGAGGCGACTGTCGCCAACATTGCAGCTTCAGGGGGAGCTTTGGGGGGCAAGGTGACGTGTTTTCGCTGCGGAAAGGTTGGGCACATTCGACGGAATTGTCCGGACAAAAGGACTCATGCAAGCTTGGCGGTTGTGGAGGATGTCTTCGCATTTTGATTGGGCATAGGTTAATGGCAGCTCGCTTGAGGGGGAGTGTTGACTTTTGGGTATGTCGGGCAAGCGTCGCTGCTGTCGTGACTTGAGGTCGAGCAACTGGAGAGAACTTAAAGGCTGGGGGCATCCGACTAGATCTTACCGAAGCGATGGTGAGCAACTGTCACGAGTTGGTACGGCGTCTAGCCGTTTTTTTAATTTTTTCCTTTTTGCGGACTCGAACCCGCGACCTCTGTACTACCTGCCTGATATGGACGCGTCACTATCTACTGTACGATTAGATTAGATGGGGCGGCAGCGCACGGCACAGCTCGGGCCCCGCTGACACAGCCGCTCTGACTCACCGGCCCCCGTGGCCGCGTCGGCATGCTGCGCACAGACCAGCTGCGCACGGACCAACGTGCACAGCCTGCCCTAA
>NW_020169845.1:461802-465933 GCF_002117355.1 Postia placenta MAD-698-R-SB12 | reverse complement strand
CTTACACTAACTAATACATTTTCTTGTCCCTAGCCTTAGGTTTGAGCGCTGCTCACCATCGCTTCGGTGAGATTTAGTCGGACGCCCCCAGCTTTCAGATCTTCCCCTGTCGCTTGACCTCAAGTCGCGACAGCAACGCTCAAACCTAAGGCTAGGGACAAGAAATGTATTAGTTAGTGTAAGGTAAGTGAGAGAATACAGGAGCTTACTGACCTAGGGACAAGAGGTCGAAACTGAGGTCCCTAGGGCAGCAGAGGCCGGCTTATATACATGGGGAGATTAGGGCAGGCTGTGCACGTTGGTCCGTGCGCAGCTGGTCTGTGCGCAGCATGCCGACGTGGCCCCGGGGGCCGGTGAGTCAGAGCGGCTGTGTCAGCGGAGCCAGAGCTGTGCCGCGCACTGCCGCCCCATCTAATCTAATCGTACAGTAGATAACGACGTGTCCGTATCAGGCAAGTAGTACAGAGGTCGCGGGTTCGAGCCCACGAAAAGGAAAAAATTAAAAAACGGCTAGGCGCCGTACCAACTCGTGACATTACCCCCCCCCTCAACGGCGCATGACCTCATGCGAGGCGCCCTTGCCCATCTCCCACCCAGAGCGGCATTGTGCTTCAGTCAGCGGCGAAGGCATTGGCTGAAAGTGGAGACCACCAAAGATAGCAGTATTGAGGCGGCAAGGGGTGTTCGGATTCTTCCGGTGGAAGTCGGCTATAAGGGCCGGCACATTGGCAACGTTGCGCGCCGGTTCCCATGACGTATGCGAATCGTCATAACCCTTCCACTTGACAAGGTACTGCAGTTGGCGCCGGAAGATCCTCGAATCCTTGATCTGCTCAACCTTGTACTTCTCGTCGCCCTCAACCTCGATCGCAGGTGGCTCCTCCGGCTCCCGGCCCGGGATATCGCTATGCGTGTACTTGCTCAGCAAAGAGACATGGAACACCGGATGCACCGGCACCGACTTCGGCAGGACTAGTTTATCATCCAAGTCTCCGAGCTTTCGCCGCACAGCATATGGTCCGAGGCGCTTGGGACTGAGCTTCTTGCTCGGCTGTTTCAGCTTAAGGTTTCGGGCATCAAGCCAGACCTTGTCCCCCAGCGCAAAGACCGGTGCCTCTTGCACGTGCTTATCGTAGTACCTCTTCATGTGCTCGGCCGACAGCTCGAGCGCAGAGCGCGTATCGTCGCGAATCTCCTTCAGGATTTTGAGCCGGTCAGCGGCTGCAGGCATTGCTGACATCGGATTGATCCGCACTTGGATCTCAGGATGGTACCCCTGATGCAGGAAGAATGGGGAGTGCCCAGTCGCAGAGTGAACTCGGTTGTTTAGTGCGAATTCCGCGAGCGGCAACTGCCTTGCCCAATCATCCTGCCGGTGGCTTGTGAAAGCATGCAGGTACTGCTCGATCTCCTGATTCCAGCGCTCAGTCTGGCCATCTGTCTGAGGGTGGAATGCTGTGGACAGCGCCGGCTCGATCCCTAGTCCCTTGTACACCACGTGGAGATATTCTGAAGCGAACTGGGGACCTCGGTCTGATATGACCTTGGCCGGGGCCCCATGATGCTTGAACACATCGCGGATGTACAAGTCTGCCGCACCTTCTGCCGTCAGGGTCTCATGACAGGCCGAGAAGTGGACCTGCTTGGTAAAGTGGTCGGCAGTAACCAGGATCAAGTCGAACCCATCAGACTTTGGCAAGCCAACAATCATATCGGTCGTGATGATCTGCCACGGGCGCTCGGGGATCTCATTCGGCTTCAGCGGACCCTGGGGTTTGGTGGGGAATGTCTTGGTATGGTTGCACACGTCACAGGTGCTGACGTACTCATTGACAAATTTAGACATCCCAGGCCACCAATAGTTCCGTGATACGAGCTCCAGGGTCTTGGCACGACCACCATAACCGGCGATCGGCGAGTCATGGTGGATCTTGACGATATCCCGCCAGAGCTCCGCGTTCTTTGGGACGTACACGCATCTGCGGAACAGCAGAAGCCCTTGTTTGGCATTCCACTCCTCAAAACCCCTTTGCAGCCGGGGCGGCCCGAGGTCCTGCACCTTTTCAAGTGCCTTGGCCACCTCCCGATCCTTTTCCGAACATTCTCTGATGCGCTTCAGAAGCGACTGATCAGCTATCACCGAAGCATGGCCACGTCTGGCAGAGGCGATGCGGAAACGTTCTGGTTTGAGAACCACCTGATCGGTGTTATCGTCCTCATCGCCGACCTGATGGTCCGATCGTTGCGACAGGGCATCAGCCTTTCCATTCGACGTCCCGGCTTTGTGCGTGATGCAGAAGTCGAAGCGAGCTAGGAATAGTGACCAGCATGCTTGGCGACATGTGAGATGCTGAGACGGGCGCCAGTACTCGAGGTTCTTGTGATCGGTGACGATCTCGAACTGATTGGGTAACACCTCGAGGTAGTGGCGCCAATCATCTAGTGCTTCGATGATTGCGAGCATCTCCTTATCGTAGATCTTGTAGTTCCGCTGCGCCGGATCCATCGCATGGGATCTGAAGGCGATGGGATGCCATTTGCCATCGTCTTGCTTCTGCATCAGCACGCCGCCAGTGGCGTAGCCCGAGGCATCAACCTCGATGCGCGTCTCACGGTTAGGATTGTACAGCGCCAGGACTGGAGTCGTCGCGAAGAGTCGCTTGAGCTCGTCGAAGGCATGCTGCTCCTGTTCGCTCCAATGCTATGGGTCATTCCCGGTGAGCTGGTCGAGTGGTCGTGAGATCTTAGCGAAGTCTTTGATGAAGTGGCGGTAGAAATTGGAGAACCCCCGGAACTTCTGAACGTCTTTCTTGTTCCGGGGTACCGGCCACTCATTGATTCCTTTCAGCTTCACGGGATCCATCGCTACCTCATCGCCACCAAACACATAGCCGACATAGTCGACTTTGGGAATGTCCCATTCGCATTTCTCAGGCTTCAGGAACAGATCGTTGTCCTGAAGGCAGCGCAGAACCTCACGTGTGACCCTCTCATGTTCCTCCTTGTTGGTGGAGAAGATGAGTATATCGTCCAGGTACACAAGGATCTTTCTGCCAACAATGAGATCATGGAAGATCTCATTCATCATGGCCTGGAAGGTCGCAGGGGAGTTGGTGAGACCAAAGAACATCACCAAGGGCTCGTACAACCCTCGGTTAGTTACGAAGGCCGCTTTCCACTCGTCACCGGCTTTGATCCGGACATTGTTGTATCCCCATCGGACATCGAACTTCGTGAAGAGCGTAGCGCCACGGAGCTTGTCTACCATTTCGGCGATCAACGGCAAGGGGTAACGATTTTTGACCGTGATCGTGTTCAGTCGGCGGTAGTCCTGCACGGGTCGAAGTGTCCCTTCCTTCTTTTTGATGAAGAAGAAGGGGGATGAGATTGGTGACTTTGACTCCCGTATGTAGCCCTTCGCTAGTTGTTCCTTGAGGAACTTGTCAAGCTCCTCCTGCTCGTTGTTCGACAGGGGGTACACCTTCGAATGGAATGTCAAATAGCCAGGCACGAGTTCGATCGCGTGGTCATACGGCTTCCTTTCAGGTAACCGCTCTGATGCTTCCTTCGAGAAGACCTTCAGAAACTCGTGGTACTGTTTGGGTACCGACTCCTCGGCGGTCTTAACGACCTTCTTCTTGATCTCTTCCTCAGCGAACAGCTGGGAATACGTGTGCCCTGCTGCGACGAACAGCTGAGGGGCGCCGGGAAGCGTGATACCCTGCTCCCAGGCTTCGATCAAGTCAGTCTCATCCCATTCCTCTTCCACCGAATCTTCTTCGGGTTCGAAGTCTGGGAGTACCTTACTCCGGCAGGCACCTATGACCGACCGTTTGGACTTCAGTGAACACCTGCATGCCATGGGCCTGACCCCCATATCATGCGCAGTTGCTGCTTGCTCCATTCGGCCAATTCTCCTGGCACTGCACGTTTCAGGGTATCGTGACAATCTGAGGGAGCCTTTTTCCCAGTCGATCTCGGGGTTGTGCTCACATAGCCAGTCTAACCCAACGATCACATCCTCCGGACCGATGTCCGTGACCATGAATACCGTCTTCTCGACGTGTTCTCCTATTTGCATCTGTAGCACGGCTACTTCCGAGATGCTTCTGTCCTTGTTAAGGGTGCCGT
>NW_020169845.1:434001-457935 GCF_002117355.1 Postia placenta MAD-698-R-SB12 | reverse complement strand
GTTTATCAACAAGCGATTCATTATAGAAAATAAGGTGCAAACGCGGAAATTGAAAGAGCCGATTCCGCTATACAATATTGACGGCACCCTTAACAAGGACAGAAGCATCTCGGAAGTAGCCGTGCTACAGATGCAAATAGGAGAACACGTCGAGAAGACGGTATTCATGGTCACGGACATCGGTCCGGAGGATGTGATCGTTGGGTTAGACTGGCTATGTGAGCACAACCCCGAGATCGACTGGGAAAAAGGCTCCCTCAGATTGTCACGATACCCTGAAACGTGCAGTGCCAGGAGAATTGGCCGAATGGAGCAAGCAGCAACTGCGCATGATATGGGGGTCAGGCCCATGGCATGCAGGTGTTCACTGAAGTCCAAACGGTCGGTCATAGGTGCCTGCCGGAGTAAGGTACTCCCAGACTTCGAACCCGAAGAAGATCCGGCGGAAGTAGAGTGGAATGAGGCCGACTTGATTGAAGCCTGGGAGCAGGGTATCACGCTTCCCGGTGCCCCTCAGCTGTTTGTCGCAGCCGGGCATACGTACTTCCAGCTGTTCGCTGAGGAAAAGATCAAAAAGAAGGTCATTAAGACTGCCGAGGAGTCGGTACCTAAACAGTACCACGAGTTCCTGAATGTCTTCTCTAAGGAAGCATCAGAATGGCTACCCGAAAGGAAGCCTTATGATCACGCGATCGAGCTCGTGCCTGGCTATCCGATGTTCCACTCGAAGGTGTATCCCTTATCGAACAATGAGCAGGAGGAACTTCATATGTTCCTAAAAGAGCAGCTGGCAAAAGGCTACATACAGGAATCAAAGTCGCCTATCTCCTCCTCCTTCTTCATCATCAAAAAGAAAGAAGGGACACTTTGACCGGTACAAGACTATTGCCGGTTGAATGCGATCACAGTAAAGAACTGCTACCCCTTGCCGCTGATCGCCGAGATGGTGGATAAGCTCCGCGGTGCCACGCTCTTCACGAAGTTCGATGTCCGATGGGGATACAACAACGTCCGGATCAAAGCCGGTGACGAATGGAAGGCGGCCTTTGTGACTAACCGAGGGTTGTACGAGCCCTTGGTGATGTTCTTTGGTCTCACCAACTCCCCTGCGACCTTCCAGGCCATGATGAATGAGATCTTCCATGATCTCATTGTTGGCAGAAAGATCCTTGTGTACCTGGACGATATACTCATCTTCTCCACCAACAAGGAGGAACATGAGAGGGTCACACGTGAGGTTCTGCGCTGCCTTCAGGACAACGATCTGTTCCTGAAGCCTGAGAAATGCGAATGGGACATTCCCAAAGTCGACTATGTCGGCTATGTGTTTGGTGGCGATGAGGTAGCGATGGATCCCGTGAAGCTGAAAGGAATCAATGAGTGGCCGGTACCCCGGAACAAGAAAGACGTTCAGAAGTTCCGGGGGTTCTCCAACTTCTACCGCCGCTTCATCAAAGACTTCGCTAAGATCTCACGACCACTCGACCGGCTCACAGGGAATGACCCATGGCATTGGGGTGAGGAAGAGCAGCACGCCTTCGATGAGCTCAAGCGGCTCTTTGCGACAACTCCAGTCTTAGCGCTGTACGATCCTAATCGGAAAACGCGTATTGAGGTCGACGCCTCGGGCTACGCCACTGGCGGCGTGTTGATGCAGAAGCAGGATGACGGCAAATGGCATCCCATCGCCTTCCGGTCGCACGCCATGGACCCAGCCCAGCGGAACTACAAGATCTACAATAAGGAGATGCTGGCCATCATTGAGGCGCTAGACGATTGGCGCCACTACCTCGAGGGGTTGCCCAATCAGTTCGAGATCATCACCGATCACAAGAATCTTGAGTACTGGCGTACATCCAAGCATCTCACGCGTCGTCAAGCATGATGGTTGCTGTTCCTGGCTCGCTTCGACTTCCGCATCACGCACAAGGCCGGGACGTCGAATGGAAAGGCTGATGCCCTGTCACATCGATCAGACCATCAGATCGGCGATGAGGACGATAACACCAACCAGGTGGTTCTCAAACCAGAAAGGTTCCGCATCACCTCTGCCAGACGGGGCCATGCCTCGGTGACAGCCGATCAGTCGCTTCTGAAGCGCATCAGGGAATGTTCAGAGAAGGATCGCGTAGTGGCTGAAGTACTTGAGAAGGTGCAGGACCTCGGGCCGCCCCGGTTGCAAAGAGGCTTTGAGGAGTGGAATGCCAAACAAGGGCTCCTGCTGTTCCGCGGGTGCGTGTACATCCCAAAGAACGCGGAGCTCTGGTGGGATATCGTCAAGATCCACCACGACTTGCCGATCACCGGACATGGTGGTTGTGCCAAAACCCTGAAGCTTGTATCGCGGAACTACTGGTGGCCAGGAATGTCCAAATTTGTCAATGAGTACGTAAGCACCTGCGACGTGTGCAACCGTACCAAGACATTCCCAGCCAAGCCCCAGGGTCCGCTGAAGCCGAACGAGATCCCCGAGCGCCCGTGGCAGATCATCACGACCAATATGATTGTCGGTCTGCCGAAGTCTGATGGATTCGACTCGATCCTGGTCACTACTGACCGCTTTACCAAGCAGGTCCACTTCTCGGCCTGTCATGAGACCCTAACGGCAGAAGGTGCAGCAGACTTGTACATCCGCGATGTGTTCAAGCATCATGGGGCCCCGGCCAAGGTCATATCAGACCGAGGTCCCCAGTTCGCTTCAGAATATCTCCACGTGGTGTACAAGGGACTAGGGATCGAGCCGGTGCTGTCCACAGCATTCCATCCCCAGACAGACGGCCAGACAGAGCGTTGGAATCAGGAAATTGAACAGTACCTGCGCACTTTCACAAGCCACAGGCAGGATGATTGGGCAAAGCAATTGCCGCTCGCGGAATTCGCACTGAACAACCGAGTTCACTCCGCAACCAGGCACTCCCCTTTCTTCCTGCATCAAGGGTACAATCCTGAGATCCAAGTGCGGGTCAATCCAATGTCTGCGATGCCTGCAGCCGCTGATCGGCTCAAGATCCTGAAGGAGATTCGCAATGACACGCACTCTGCGCTCGAGCTATCAGCCGAGCGTATGAAAGTGTACTATAACAAGCACGTGCAGGAGGCACCAGTCTTTGCACCGGGGGACAAGGTCTGGCTTGACGCTTGGAACCTTAAGCTGAAACAGCTGAGCAAGAAGCTCAGTCCCAAGCGCCTTGGACCTTATGCCGTGCGGCGAAAGCTCGGAGACCTGGATTACAAATTAGTCCTGCCAAAGTCGGTGCCGGTGCACCCGGTATTCCATGTCTCCTTGCTTAGCAAGTACACGCATAGCGATATCCCGGGCCGGGAGCCGGAGGAGCCGCCTGCGATCGAGGTTGAGGGCAATGAGGAGTATGAAGTTGAGCAGATCAAGGACTCGAGGATCTTCCGGCGTCAACTACAGTACCTCATCAAGTGGAAGGGTTATGACGACTCGCATACATCATGGGAACCGGCACGCAATGTTGCCAATGCACCGGCCCTCATAGCCGACTTCCACCGGAAGAACCCGAATGCCCCTCGCCGCCTCAATACTGCTGTCTTTGGTGATCTCAACTTTCAGCCAGTGCCTTCGCTGATGACTGAAGCACGCTGCCGCTCCGGGTGGGAGATGGGCAAGGGCGCCTCGCATGAGGTCATGCGCCGTTGAGGGGGGGGGTAATGTCATGAGTTGGCATGGCGCCTAACCGTTCTGTCATTTTTTCCTTTTTGCGGGCTCGAACCCACGACCTCTGTACTACTTGCCTGATACGGACACATCATATCTACTGTACGATTAGATTAGATGGGGCGGCAGTGCACGGCACAGCTTGGGCTCCGCTGACACAGCCGCTCTGACTCACCGGCCCCCGGGGCCGCGTCAGCATGCTGCGCACGGACCAACTGCGCACGGACCAGTGCGCACAGCCTCCCCTAATCTCCTCATGTATATAAGCCGGCCTCTGCTGCCCTAGGGACCTCAGTTTTGACCTCTTGTCCCTAGGTCAGTAAGCTCCCATGTACTTACTTCCTTTTCTTTACTAACTAATATATTCTTGTCCCTAGCCTTAGGTTTGAGCGTTGCTCACCATCACTTCGGTAAGGATCAGTCAGACACCCCCAGCCTTCAAGTTTTCCAGTCGCTCGACCTCAAGTCGCGACAAACGTGATCATTGTACCCGTCTTCCAAAGTCTTACACCAACAAGTTATGGCAATTAGATAACCCTATTTAACAGTACACACAAATTTGATGTGAAGGTAAATGGCTACGAGCCTGACTCTCAGGCTGACCCATTCGGTCGGTTGGACCAGAAACGTCGATACCAGTTGAGTGAGCATGAGATCTCCGCTGCCATGCATCCAAAGTACCCAAGTGAGGCAGCATTGCGAGGTGGAAGTCGCGCATGCAGCACCGCGTTCAGCTGGCGGAAAGAGCTCTCCTGGACCCGCCCGTGCGGGAGGCCTCAGATCAGGTCTGCAGTACTCAGAGGAAGATGAATACGTACATCATACGGTGTATATCGTGCGCCCATCAGAGCTGAGTCTAGCCTGCCCGTAAAGAACCGCGCAATGTCAGTGGGGAAGACTGCATGTAGAGTAGAGAAGCCCACCAGTTCGGACTATCCGTAACAGGGCGCATGTGTGTGAAGGTTTCGAAAGCGTACTTTCCTGACTGATACCCTCCGTCTATGCACCAAGCGTCAGCGCTCGGCGCGGTGCTAATGATGAGTGCTAGGATGCGACTTACGGCCGCTTGCTCCAACACCACCAAAGGGAGTAGGTGCTGAAGGGGTCTCAGTCAGCATCAAGTACTTTGCGCGTGATGCGGGATAACACGGAGACACGCACCTCCGATTTGCAGCAGAGTATCGTTGATGGCGACGGTTCCGCTCAGCGTGTTGTCGATCACTGTGAATGATGAACATGCTATCGACGTTATGGACAGAAAGAACAACCTTTGGTCTTGAATGCCGCGTCATTGGAGAAGATGTATAAGCACAACGGATGGTCCCTGCGACTCTCAATTGTGAATCGAGATGCAGAGACACAGGATAGCACGTACCGCTCGCCGATGAATGCTATCGCCTCGTCCACGTCGCTAACAGGCACGATAGGCAGTACCGGCCCAAACAGTTCCCTGACAGTGCACAGAAAGCATTAGTCCAACTGCCCGAGAACATTCACAATCTCGAGCAATGGATGACGACTCACTCGCTCATGAGTGAATCTTTGGGTCCGACATCCCTCACAATCGTTGGCGCAGCATACAGCGTCTCCGTGTCTACTTCGCCGCCGATTACGATTGTACCACGGGTCGTGTCGACGAGCTTCTTGATGCGCTCCGCATGACGCTTGTTCACCATGCGGGTCACCTCGCCCGACTCGCGGGGGTCAACAGGGTGCAGTTCTTTGTATCTGCACAGATATGATCAGCTTGACTATATCTAACATTCACAGACCGAACGCACGCTGCAACAAGCGCTTCGACAACGGCATCCTGGAAGTGCGCCGGGACAATGACGTAGTCCGGACATAGGCAGATCTGGAAAGTCGACTATTAGAGGGTGGATGGCTGTCTTAGGTTGAACATACACACCTGGCCACCGTTCGCTAGCTTTCCCCACATAATTCGCTTTGCTGCCGTCTTGAGGTCGCATTTTGGGTCAATTACACAAGGGCATTTGCCTGAGCAATGCATATGCGATTGTCTCTCGGAGATCACCATCATTCAATACTCACCTCCCAGCTAGCGGGATGCATGAGTGTCCGTCTGTATAAAGATGCAGGAAGGGTGCCTACTTCGAGTGTAACGGGTGTCAAGTGTTGAGCAGCAGCAGTGCTGACAACACGACCGACACGACCATTCCCTGTATACAGAACTGACCATGTGGAGTCAACAGCGAGCTCTAATCACATAGTCATGAAGACTCACTGTGATCGAACGGAAGCTCAAGGATCTAGACCAGAGTCAGGGTAATGCCATGGATCAGCGGAGAAGAGCGTACCTTTGTAGTCTCGGGAATAGCACCATTGACTACCCGAACGACATCAGGATCAAGATACTGCGGAATGAGCTCGGTGAGCAGTGTCGCAGTTGCCATAGACAGCTCAGATGGCTTGAGGAGAACTGTGTTTCCGGCTGCGATAGCGGCGGCCTGATGAGATCACGAGGACCAATGCATAAGCGGACGAGGTAGCAGCACGCTATCGAATGTACTCACGAGAGGACATAAAATGAGATAGACAGGATAGTTGAATGGGCCAATGATCAGCACGACTCCCTTGGGCTCTTTTCGGGTGATAGGCGACATAGGGTACCACAACAACGAGAACGGGGCACGTTGAGGTGAAGCCCAGGCTTCTACATTGTCATGTGCACCTTGCAGCTGAAGGAGTGTCCCGTTAATCTCCAGGCTAATGCCCGAAGTAGCCGAAGGAACCTATCAATATTTCTATAAGCCAGATAGACATGATCCGACTCACAGCTGAGCCTCCTTAAACGGTCGCCCAAGGTCTGCATGCAGCGCCTGTTGGAAGCGGCCTACGTTGTCGTCGAGAAGATAGAGTAGCTGGGATAGCTGTGCCTTGCGGAATGCGACAGACTTTGTCTTCCCGGATCTGAATGCTGCTTTGAGGCCTTCATAGACCTGGATTAGAACGGGTATGAGCAAGTCACATATGTACATTGTTTCCTGGTCTGACCTTGGGGATCTCCTCTAGCGGGGTGCACGACATGGTGTCGGGAAGGAGATGGTGTCGAGGAATGATTGTGCCAAAAGAGCGACGAGTAAGGATAGGCAGTGCGCCGTGCGTGGAGCGTTTAGGGGTATTGTGAGACGACAGTAGGCGAATACGGACTGTATTATGGTGGCATCCACACTGTGTTCTTCATCAAACAACGATGCATCTCCATGCAGGAGATCAATACTGTGCCTACCTGGGTAGTCGGCAGACCCCCCAAGTCGGCAGCCTTGACCTACCTCCAATCAGAGGGCAGGATTCCCCGGAACCTCTCGGGATGTTCGCAATCCGACGCGATCCGATCATTGATTTTGGCTCCATGGCCAATCAGGAAAGGGGTGCCGACTTGGGGTCTGCCGACTACCCAGGTAGGCACAGTATTAGAATGGGAACCTCTAACAGTTGTCAGCTCGGCGGCTGGACCAATTTGAAGCTCTGCTCTGCTCACTGGCCCAACACAACCGTTCTGCTTACCACATCCGTCCCCGCCCTCGCCGCTCGTTGACGTGTTGGCTCTTGTTGAAAGTGAAACACGCTCTAGGCGCAGATGCAAAATAGCAAGGACCAACATATAGGAGCCTTCCCGCAGGATCTGGACAGTTTCCACATGCAAACGGGACTTTGAAACAGACCCACTGTGTCGGTCGCCCCCTGACAGCCGACATGCCGTCCCCCTCGTGAGGTACGCTGGCCTGCCTCATCTCGGCGTGTCCCTCGCGCCCCACGCGCTCTAGCTGGCTGGCCACTGTTGCCCTCACGCCTCCGCTGGATTCTGTAGGCAGGGAACATGCATGGCGTCTGGTGCCAGAGCAACGCACAGGATGCTCTGGCGTGAGGATCGGGCGTTGGCCTTGCGGCCCCGATCAGACACCATTAGTCGGGAAAGCAAGGCAAAAGGCGGAATGTGGCAACGGCGACAAGCACGACACGGAGCGGCATAGGCCGCGAGACTACGTTGAGCCATCGCGACACAGATTTGCACACCCCGGCCACAGGAGGAGCCGACCATGCGCACGGCAGCATCTGCGACGGTGTCCATCTGTCGGTCGACACAAATGCACGCGGGCGACTCTGCACAACGCGTGCGTGCGTACGCCGCCGTAAACGAGCACGCATGATCGCACGCGATTGGCGGTACGCCACCCGCGTCTGCCTGTCGCCCCGTTGCGGAGACCCAGCCGTTACCTGTGTTCACTTGTCATAGTCGGTCGGAGTGGCAGAACTAGAGCGCGAGTGCCCGCTATTGATGCTGAGGGATATAAAACGCGGGCGGCCCTCGTGCATTGTGCGGGTTGGCGGCGGTGTGCTCGGGAGACTGCAGGGATATACAGACGACGATGCAGAGGAAAGATGCGATGACGATGCAGAGGAGACCCCAATGATAACGAGTATGTAATGCTCATCACGAGCAGTGAGCGCGGCGGAAGAAACACAGCGTTGTCGAGGAGGAATCGGGATGGTAGGCAGGACTGACGGAGTGATGGCATGGGCGAGAAGTTCGCTATGCCTCAGATAGAACAAACATCTGTGGTGTAGATCGCTCGGCTCCTGGAAGAGCATAGATTGAGGGATCATGCGCTGGGTTATGAGGTCTCATGCGGCCCACATGGCCTTCCATTCCTCAATGGTTGGTATTCCGAAGGGAGTATTAGCAGATTTGCTCTTGCAAACCACGTTCGATACTTACTCAGCTGATGCGGGGATTTTGAGCAGAGGGAGGACTTCGAAGCACTGTTTGTCCAGCGTTCAATGGGTCGCAAATTGGCCTCCGCGAAGAGAATGTAAGTGTTGCGCTCGGAGTAGTAAGCACAACAGTGTTAGTGACGAACAGGCTCGAGCACAGCCAGTCTACCTTGTATGACACGTCAATGCGGATCAACACCTTAGCCGGGAATGAGTAGCTTGAGTTTGTAACAGGATCAATGGTACTATGTGTGCAAAGAGACTTATAGAATACCTCGTGACGGCCTACAACCATGATCAGAATCTGAATTAATGCTCTACGCGGGTACACACGTTCTTGTTCATTATATCTTCCAACATACCCCCATTTGTCGTCGCTGAACAGCTCCTCGTCGCCCAGCCTTGCCAGCGCATTTGAGGTCATTCATACTGAAGGCCTTAGTGATACCTTTAGAATCGTTGTATGCCACCTCGGTCCTCAATCGCTTGCCGTAATTCCAACCAAGCAGTAGTGTATCACTAGACCTAGGGCGGAGAGACAAAGCACGTAGGAACGCAGAATGTGGTTCAGCAGCGAACCGTCGCCAATGAACAATGGCCGTCCATCAAGAACCATGCGCGAGCCGCGAATCGCGTTCAGCTCTGTGGGCATCCGGACATGTCTGCGATGGCGAGCCTCAGGGGAGCATGATGGACCGGGCAAAGATTAGATCAGGAAACGAGGAGAGGCTGTTGCATGAGTCCTCCTGCGTAGCCGTAAAAGATGAGTATTGTAGCGCGTGCTTACAGCGTCCACTCACTCATTATTCGACGTGCGGGCAGACCGGAGGATGTGCGTGTCGCAGGCATGTAGTATGTATCAGATACATGTACAACTACAGGATTAGACGCTTTGTGAGGCCCGCGATAGGCCGCCCTTGCGGGCCCGGCTGGGCCCGGCCTACAACGGCCGGCTTGGCACGGCCTGAGGGCTTCAAACCGGGCTTTGCATATCACTACTAGCGAGCAAGGAATAGTCTTTTCGTCAGTGCGCCGTCTGTAATTCTTGGTCTCAACGCATTGGATAACACTCCGAGGTTCTCGGGAGAAATCAGTAAGATAGTACGAAGACAGCGAAGGCGTTTTGACAGGAGCAAACTGAGACGGCTTGCTGCGGTCGAAGTTGTCCAGGAAGAGCCAGCCGGATAGTCAATTGGAGCTCGTAACCCGGCTCCCTGGGAGTGGTAAAAGAATGGCACTGCGACGAAACCGAACACCCCATACAAGCAGTTACATCTCTTGCATCTTCTGCTATGGGAACAGCGCTTCTGCTTACCGCGTCTTCGCGTCCTGAATACATGCAGGCTTCAGACAAGAAGCTCCCGGGAGATCCGAGAATCCCGTGTTTCACTTCGGCTTGTAAGACTAGAAATCTGGACATACCGGTCTACATGCTTGTGAGTAGTTTATACACTATTGTGCCGCCATCCCGTACACCCATTTGTGCCACTGCACGAGACCATACACAAGGAAGATTGGAGTATGTGCGTGGGAGATGCATATGAACAGCCACCGTGGACTGTGTTCATTCACGCACCACGCAAGCGTGATGATCCACAGAGAGCAGGACACGATGTAGAGGTCGTTCGAACATGCCATGAGCACCGCCAGCTGGACCGCCGTGATGAGCACCCTGGCCCTATACACGGAGTCAAGAAGAACGGGTATCGTCGGTATCCGCGCTACCTTGTCGTCCTCAAAGTCCCGCATGTCGTGTGTGATCTACCAGATACACCCAAAATGAATGGATATAGACAGCTGTGACGAGCTGACAGGACTCACCGACATGCATGTCCAGTTAATGGTGGACCAGACCATAAGGCGCACGGGGTCCCAGGTCCTAGAGACAGGTGCAGACACCACGGACCAAATTACCGGAAAGAACCCTGAGCTAGAGAAATACGTGAGCGCCTCATTGTCCGCTCTCTCGTGCAACTTTCTCTTACCCACGAATGACGCCGACAAATACCGCCTTCATGACCGGAACGCGTTTAAGGACGAACGCATGCTTGGCCTCGCCTCTCGAGGTAAGAGCCGGCCAATTGAAAAGCGGTGTATTCCATAAGAGCGCAGGTACGAGGATGCATGCGACCAGCATCCACGTGGAGAGAGGACAGCACAGCAGTCCTATCAGCAATGCGACGGCATTGAGGATGAGATATATCCGCGCACGCGAGAAGACGGACACGACGTCGCGATCGTCAAGCTCTCGCGCTTGTGCATATACCGGTGCCTGGTCTAGGTAATGATCAAGTCCATATCCTATGTAATCGGCTGAGCAGAGCGCGACAACCTGGATTGAAGGACCGGCCAGGTAAGGGACGTTGTGGATGTGCTATACAGGGCATGCTTACCGGTCTCCAGTCTATAGTGCCAAAGGTAGAGTGGGAAGTAAAGACCGCTACGACAAAGCTGCATACTTGGAGCCAGAATGGTTCTGAAATGAGGCGCGTGCGTATTTCTTGTGCAGTAGACGGTGGAAGTGACATCGCGGTCATGTCGGCAAATGTGGTGCGGTCGAGGTCGAGGTCGAGGATAAAGTGAGCCTCCTGCACCGTATCATCTTTTCATATGTCTTCATTAGCATGCCCTATCCCCATGTGCTCATTTGCGCTCAGAGGATGGGCGGTGCGGCAGATTTTAGGTTAATTTACAGCCATACAGGGGAGCGGAGCGATCGTCCCTGTTGTTTCGGTCTCTGTCATATTGATGTGAATGTGTGATGCACAGGAGCCACGACTGTGTGATATAGTTAGATGACTGCATACACAGCCCAAGTCAGCTCGTAACGCACCACGGGAGATGGACCATGGCCGTGAACTCACCCCGATGTCAGTCAGCCTGCAGATGCGAGAGCGGAGCATATAGTTGATACGAAAGATGGACTTCCCGAACAGCGGCGCCGATTTAGCTCTTCCGGCTGTCACATTTTGCCGGCGCTGTTCATACATGGGACTCAGAGACGCAACAAGGCTGCAATAGCTTCGTGTCGCAAAGCACCTGACGAGTAGCCCCAGGGGGAAGGGAACCACTGACAGACGTTAAATATGTCCAGAACGTAGGGCGATTCTGGCTATATGTTCGTATTGGATTGATTCACGAGCAGTACCGATGTGCACTACTGACTCGTATCAATTTCATTTCCCTGAGAGCAAAGGCACATACATCTTCGGACACTCCACAGTATACGTCAACTAAGTAGTTGCCATGTGAGCAGCATTGCCTGATCTATACAGTCTGACCCAACGGAAGATTCATAGCTAGATTCACGACACCATATACGAGGTGGAAGTAGGATGCGTGCGAGAACAATCTCCGTTCGGCAGAATCATCGCGTGTGTCTTCTTGCGGGGCTGTGCGCTGACCAGCGGGTAGACTCTGGAAGGCTTCAACATGAGATTGGAAAGCGTTGCCAGGGGCGCATACTAATCTTCAATCGCCGGAGTGGCAGGTGCTTGATGTATATCACACCGAGGGTGTAGCAAAGCTACAGATCTCCACAGTGGCATTAACATATGATTATCGTCTCCTGCAGGCGGGGGGCTGTAACGGGTTAGACGGCTGGCGTGATTGGTATTCGCATGCCGGCGGGCACAGGAACCACGCGAGGACGCTGAGATCTGAAAGATCAACCAGCTGGCGTCACAGTCCGCCTAAGAATGCCTGTGGCAGCCGCCAGGCTGTCTAATCTCTGCTGAGGAAACGGAACGTGCATCTGGTAAACACACCTTTTCTTCTTCTTCTAGCAAAGAGGAGCTCGCATCCGTTCTCGTCTCTTCTGGCATCTGAGATCTCAATGCCTGTTCTCGGTGAAGCTTCGTACGAGAATACCGGAGCGTTACGTAAAGGCGGCGGCCATCATCGAGTTAGTTGGAAGGCATCCACGCCGCTCAGGGAGGCTAGGCGTTTGTCTGGAGTGTAGCCTTCTATTCTTATCCTCTGACAGATGATTCCATATCGGTAGACCTGTTAAACTCAGCGTGTGCGCTGCGGGCGGAGACTACGGTCGATTGGTCGGATTCGGGAGTGCCGGCCGCCATCAATTGGTCACAAGAGTCACGACTGTTATGATGTGTCGCTTATATCATTACCATAGTCGAACTTGTATGTTACAATGAATGAAAAGACGAGGTTTTCGACAGTTCAAGCTTGCCTGAAGTTGGAGAGTCGTAATGTATATCTATGCACATAATCAGAATGACTATACAAGACGCTGGAGAAGTCCAGGACCAAGTAGAAAGAAAATAATAACAGCAGTCTGACAAGCGTACTGTAGCTATGGTCAGATATCCTTGTGCATGCTTGTATCGAATACATTGGTGGTATAACACTATGCAAAGTAAGACCTGACCAATGCATGCCTCTGAAAAGTTTCCTACTTCAAAAAGAAAGAATATTTGGAGTAAGTAGATCTCATTACATAATACAGCTGCAAATATATGACCGATATTGGAAGGGTGACAACAACGCCGATGACGCCAATGTGACGCTCGGCCTGCGAGCGCCAATCGAATCCGACCAATCGACCATGGCCTCCTGCGGGCGGGGATAGTAGGCGATCCCTGGAGACAACAACTCACTGCGGCGAGATGTGGCCGCAGCGATATTTTGCCGGGTCTAGCCAGGTCGGGACCATAGTTCCGAGCGCCGATTCCCAATTTCGCATCAACTCCGCTTGCGCAGGTATGAAATGAGCTGAAAAGTTTGTGAAACGCAAGTCCTTTTGAACGTGATATGTCACCTGCCATATTTGGTAGATCTACCCCGTTTTCCCACGATTTGATGTGCTGTGAAACGGCCGCTGTGATGCAGGTCCATGCCTATAGCCATTTCTATCTTCTTCTATGATGTGATCAATGAACTTACTCGCTATGGGCTTCGGCTGCCTGTCCATTCAGGAGGCCCAAATACCGCCGGCGGCCTGCTCGTCGCTACCTCCCGCAAGTCGTCCCCCAGAACTGCTAGGAACAACCTAACCACAAGCAGCCTCCTGTGACTAGCAATGGGTTCGGCGTCGTCTAGGTACATCCTTACTGAAGTTCCCAAGTATGCTACCCCCGTTGCTGAGGCTCGTGGCGACTCGTGCAAAACGTATGATTATGTCATTGTCGGCGGAGGTGCGTACTGGCTCACTGGCTAGTTCTCATTGGTAACAACATATCGCATGTTGTGGCGCAGGCACCGCCGGCTGTGTGCTCGCCTCGAGGCTCTCCGAGGATCCCAATGTGACTGTGCTCCTCCTTGAGGCTGGAAAAAGGTCGGACAAGTCGCTCTCATTCGCACGCGGTACTCACACAATCCATTGTTCAGTCACGAAGGCATATTGCCGAGTCGAATCCCGCTCTCCTTCACAAAGCTATTGAACAGTGAATTCGACTGGAAGTTCTCTACCACGTGCGTCTTTCTATTGGATGTGGCATCATGAGGGTCGCAATGGGCTGCGACCGGCGTTATTGGCAGAAATATGCAGGCATCTGCCATGATTTATAGCATGTCGTGACGTTAAATTCAGGTTTACAAAGCAGAGTTACCGCGGCGCAGAGCTACGCTTCCACAATGAAGGCAGACTGAGGGTGGCCTCTGCTAGTGTCTGAAGCAGGTCGCGATGGTCATTCTGCCGGCAGCTGGCGGAACTCATCTGGTTGTTTGTCACAAGCCAGTCGAGTCATGTACATGCGTCTGAGTTGGGACATCGAGGGAGAAACAAGTATTATTCTGGAAGTGGTGCCCCCGTGCAATCCGATCACGCCCATGCCACCCCTCATGATTTTTGTCGGTGCATTACTAAGACATCCATCCCAGTCCTCAGGAGAAGCTCGACGGCCGTCGTATCGCATGGGCCAGAGGAAGAGTGCTTGGCGGGTCGAGGTGCGTACGGAGAATTGCCAAACTGTTCCGGGGATAATGATATGTTCATAGCACAATAAATGCTGTGATTTACCACCGCTGCGCGCCGGAAGGTCAGTACATAACACGGTCTGATGTATTCTGGCTCATGTCATTGCAGACTACGATGCATGGGAGAAGCAGGGGGCTACTGGCTGGGGCTACGAGACCATGAAACGGTGGGTGGTCTGAATTGCCGCTGTTATTCGTGTCCTTAAATCATAGCCCAGGCTGTTCCTCAAGGCGGAGAAATACCTGCCCGAGGCACACTCGACGGTCGACCCGTCGCACCACGGTGACTCTGGCCCGTGGAAGGTTAGAGGTGTCCCACTGGCGGTGAGCACCGACCAAGGCTGAGTACAAGCGCGATCTAATGCAAGATAGCCTGCTAGCGAGACGATTGTGCAAGCCTGTGAGAACGCGGGTATTCGTAGCCTACCGTAAGTAGCTCTGTACAAGGTCTTTCTCTATTTATACCCATTACGCGACAGGGATTTCAACACTGATGAGGGCACGCTGGGCGTGGGCGCATTCACGGCCTTCATAGACGAGAAGAGTGAACGTGGGTTGCCTGCGTTCCATTATCCTTATCCGCAATATCAATTGTACGATGCATGACACAGGGAGCTCGGCAGCGACGGCATATCTCCACCCGGGAGTGCTTCAGCGGCCCAACCTGACTGTCGCTGTCTCAATCACGACGGAACGGATCCTCTTTACGAACGACGCCGACGGCACGCCGCGCGCTACGGGCGTGGTGGTCTCGACTGCCGACGGCGCACCCAAGTACCAGGTGCGCGCGGCGAAGGAGGTGGTCGTATGTGGGGGTGCAATATGCTCGCCGCAACTGCTGCTTGCCTCCGGGATCGGGCCTGCCGCGCACCTCGCAGAGAGGAATGTGCCCCTCGTGCGCAATGTCCCGATGGTCGGCGAGAACCTGCTCGCGGTACGTTGTGTGGACTGGCCATTACCATACGCAAAGGCTGACGCATGCGATGCACATGCAGCACTTCTCGCCGGGCGCGATGCTGTTCAGGATGAAGCCAGGGACGACGTGGGACTATCTGTACAGCCCGACGTCTACGATCGTTGGCCTCCTTAGATGGCTTGTCTTCGGCACGGGGCCCCTGTCCACGATTGGAGGTCAAGTCGGAGTCTTTGTGCGTTCTGATGACCCTCGGTGAGCCTTTCTGCACTGGTTCGCTTGATTCAAACCTCAAATCAGTTCAAAGTCTGCGCTCACCATCCCGGGGTCCAATCGCGGACCTTAGCTCAGGGCCAAAGGCGCCGGACATCGAGCTCGCGACCGCGCCGATGACTGTGATTGCCCGAGGCACTGTGAATCCCCCTCCGGGTACACACGGGATTACGATGGTATGGCTCTCATTGGACTGTAAGTCGCCTGTGCGTTGCTAAAGCTGGCGGCACCGGTAGGGCCCGATTCTGTTGAAGCCACAGAGTAAGGGCACAATCCGGCTGCAATCCACGAACATGTGGGACCCGCCGCTCATTGATCCCAAGTGCGTCGTTTGCAGCGAGGTGTGACGCATGCTGATGTTGTGACTTCTGCCCAGCTACCTCGCTACGGAAAGCGACATGAACCTCGCGCTGGAGTGCATGCGGATCACCATGCGCATCGCACGCTTGGAGCCCATTGCGTCCAAATTGGATCTGTCAAACCCACCTGCGAAGCCTGTATTCGACGAATTCTGGCCGACATATCAGGACCCTGACACTGTGAGCCGTCCATCATTCTGTCTAGCATACTCTGATAGTTCGGGCGGTGCTTAGGTCTCGGATGAAGACCTCAAGACCTGGCTGCGGAAGTGGGGCACGACGGCGTGGCATCCGGTGCGTTGCGCTCGCTGCTTCTTTGTTTGTATACCGCAGATGTCCTGATATCACATGTTAGACCTCGACCGTCAAGATGGGCGCATCTCCCGCCACAAGCGCTGTGGACACGGAACTGCGTGTGCACGGCGTGCACGGCCTGCGCGTGGTGGACGCTTCCGTCTTCCCCGATCAGGTGTCGGGGCACCCGTGCGCCGCGGTGATAGCGATCGCGGAGAGAGCAGCGGAGCTCATGAAGAGCTGAGATGGTATGGCTGTTAGCGGGGACATTATCGTCTGTCTTCAAGTCGTTGGACACGTGTGTAACCTTTTTGGAACTATTTTTGGGTGTATTGGTCTGACTTTCAAATTGTAAACATGGGGGTGCATCGGAAATGCGGAAGGCCGGGAGCAGAGCCTCTGGCACTCCAGCTTCATAAGTTCACACGCAATTGGCAAAGGATCGATGGCCACTGTCAGGTCAGGCCGTGCGTTGCCGGGAAGAAGCTATCTTGATGGTATAAGCAGCGAGCTGGCTCAACTCAAAGCACTAGGGAGCAGGCTTTTGCATATTGTCAACATGATACGTAACGATTGTCAATTGTATTTGCAAATTGTCATCACTGCTGCGAACGGAACGCGATGTGGCAGACGGCATTATCCGAGATAAGTTTCTCCATTAGTGATTTTCGCAAGTTGTACTAGAAACGCTGTGTTTCAGGTAGTCAATCTGAATCACCTCAAAACACTGACAATGGCTACTTTAGCTGTCCATCGCCATACTTTCATGAACTGCACTGCAGTTCTGATGAACCCGGATGTTTCATGCAGATTCATGCGATGGTACCTCCCGACCCGCGCTGTGGCCGCGGAATCTCCCTCCAAGTACAACAGGACGCTGTTGACGCGCTGCATCTGTCTCAAGGATATGTTCAGGGATTGGAAGATCAGATTGTTCTGAACATCACAAAAGTAGTGCATGCCATTTAAACGTCTCTTCCCCAGCATGTTTTCGTCGCATTTCAGCAGTCAGCACTAGCTCAGGCAACAACCACCACTTCGTAGTCGTCTGTGTCTGATACAGTCTGTGTTCATGGAAAATCGTATCGCATTATCTGTGCTTGCGGGGTCATTGGTTGTGTACTTGCTGTACAGGCGATGGTCGAAGATTTCAATATCTGACGTCCCGGGACCAAGATGGCAGTCCTTCTGGACAGGTAAACATGACTTTACTTCTTCATTACACAGCTCACTTCCGTTTTATCCAGGAAACATAAAGCAGCTCCGACATGAAGAGGTAATCACTATGGACACTGAATGGCAAACTAATTTTGGTAATGTTGCACGCATCTGGTACCCGTTCGGGGTACGTCTTCGCCTACCTTTCTTACTCCGATAGCACTAACATTATCACCTGATCGACAGAGGGAAGCACTCTGGATAAGCGATCCACAAGCCATGAAGTACATTCTCCAGAAATCTGGTTATGCCTTTGAGAAGATCCCAGAACGAAGAATAGCAGCAAAACTTATAGGCGACGGAGGACTTGATGGGGCTGATGGTGGGCCCTATACGTCTCATAGACTAAAGGCAAAGGTGACTCAGAGCATATTTTTGACAGCGAAGACTCACCAGAGGCAGAGGCGTTTGATGGACCCTGCATTCGGAACACCGGTGGTCAAGGCATTCTTCCCCTGATTCATCCAATATGCTGAGACCGTACGCTTACAAAGTTCAAGCATGACTTTTATCGCTAACAAATCTGTCTCCACACAGCTGTGCGCTCAATGGACTCAACTTGTCGATAACTCCAGTGATGGGACAACATGCGGAGTGAATGTTGCACGTGGCTTGAGCTGCGCCACAGTCCATACGGTGTGCGATGGTACCGTGCCGCTTTTTTCCCTCCGGGAGAACAGCTCATGTAATATCCATAGCATTATTTGGCTATCGTACTGGGTGCCTGGAGAACGAGGACAATGAGCTTGCCAAGGGGTACATGAATTTCTTGTGAGACTATCTCGAGGCCCTGAACAATCTTTCTTGCTGATGCGATATGCTGTAGGACTGTCTGCGCATCCAGACCATCAAGCTTGAGACTCATGTTCGAGACATTGGCAGAGTATTTGACGGTCCCAATTGCTTCCGCATTGTACTTGAACTTGCCCACAAGAGTTGCGGCGAAGTTGCGATTCAACAGGAACGTGGCGCATCGTGTCGCCGAAGAGTTGTTGGAGACAAAGCTCTCGCAAGGGCTCCCGCGAACGGACAAGCGAGATCTCATGAGCATCTTTGGTCATTATGTTCTTCAGTGATTATTTCCAGCTTGCACTTAGATTCTCTTCGCAGCGCAAGCCTGCAAATCCATGCATGCGCATTCAAGGATGAGCCGCTACGAGGTCATCTCACAAGTACGCACGATTATGTTTGCGGGCTCGGAGACGACGACAAACGCGCTCAGCTTTGCGCTCCTGGAGCTGGCGAAATACCCACACTACCAGCGTCGTCTCCGCTCGGAGATTAGAGCAATGGAAGAGACCGTTCGTGCACGAGGCGACGAAATCTCTCCCGCGGAAGTGGAGGCAATGCCCTTCTTGCAGGCGTTCATCAAGGAAGTACTGCGCCTCCATCCACTCGTTCCGTACATGTACCGCCAACCCGTCGCCAACGACATCATTCCCTTATCTAAGCCAATCACCACTCGGTCAGGTCAGGTAATTCACGAATTACCTGTTCCAGCGGGCCTGCGTCTTGTACTCTCCATACCGAGCTGCAATCGGTCAGTTACCTAAATCTCATGCATCAAGGTGGATAGTGAGACTCAGCGAACGACATTGACAGGGACAAAGATATATGGGGGGAAGATGCCGAGATCTTTAATCCCGACCGGTACCTAATCCCTCCCAGAGAGCGGACAATCGTAATTGAGCACTCTGAGAATTGTTCTGTCTCTGTTCATTAAGTCTTCCTGAATCTCGTAGTCAACAATTTTAGCGCTGCTCGAGCTCATTGGGTTCATGGCTCTACGGGAGGTGGCGAATGAATACAAACAGATTTGCTGCCGAAAACCCACAAGCCTGCCGCACTGCCGTTCACTTCTGCCATATGCCAGACACAGCCCCCGAGCACCAAACCCTGTGTCTTCGCTGGTGAGAATATTTTCGTTATCTGCGGCCTTCTCACGGTGACGGAAATTATACGTCAACGCTCATGGCACTCGAGAAGGAGGACTGCTTGGCAAAGTTATTGTTCGACATGGATGCAACGTATCCGCGGGCCGAAACGATGACTTGAAGGGGAAACAATGTGACGCTGTTTCTATATCATTAGATCTACTGAGCTCAATGTACCAATGGTGCTCGGGCATGGATGAGCGAGCCCTGTCCTTCCAACAACAGCGGTGAATTGTGGCTGTGACTGTTGACTTTCGCCTGGGGACGAGACGAGGGGAGTGGGAACGCGGACGCGAGCGAGCAAAATGGCGGGATTGTTAGAAACGCGTGGGGGCCA
The DNA here is from genome assembly GCF_002117355.1 of Postia placenta MAD-698-R-SB12. Taxonomy (NCBI): domain Eukaryota; kingdom Fungi; phylum Basidiomycota; class Agaricomycetes; order Polyporales; family Adustoporiaceae; genus Rhodonia; species Rhodonia placenta. The sequence continues at coordinate 438,251 of NW_020169845.1, read as the reverse complement.
AGTACGGCCGCGCTACGGTACAAGTACTCTACGGGATCGATGTATTTTACTTGGCAATCGTGCTACGATCGTTCTCCCGGCTAGGCACAGGGCGCGTCGGGTCGGCCCGCTCGACACCGCGGGCCCCAAAATCTAACAGTGACGATATATTTCCGGGCCCCGCCAGATCGTTATCACAGTCCCGACCATTGATTTGATTGATACCGCTTCCGCACAGATCTTCTCGGGTACGTCTAACGATACGAAATCCGCTGGGAAACTAAAGAGAAGACCTATGTATAAACCAACCGCCCACAGGAATAAATTAGCTCGACAGATGGACGTGATTTTGATCGAGAGTCTCGGGTCTACAGTTGCAACATAAGCTCTTGATGAACTCGGTGGAAACCTGTTGAGTGGCTCTTATTAAGCCACTCCGCGCACGGTTGATTGTCGATTTTGGCAGTGCATAATCATTGCGACAGCAGAAATGATATGGAAATGCTCCGTTAAAGGAATGGGCGTGGGCAAATACGGTAGCATCATTTTGATACTTTTGCCACACCTCGCACGTTACACCTGTCAAGGAACGAAGCACTATGGCGAGATATTCTGATCATCTTGTCTGAGCGCTGCAGCTTATATGATCGATCGTTTGAACAGAGTAGAGTCTTCCATGGAGCGTTCATCACTATGATCATCACTGCCGTGCCTGTGATCCTTGTCGTGAACGACAGAATCACATGGGCGACTAACGTCCCGTGTGTTCTCCATCCGAGCTTGGTTGTTTTGAAAGAGTGCTGCGTGTACGAAGGAGTGGTTCAGCACATCACTATACTCTGGAGGCCGGGGCTCGTCTGCATTCTTCCCTTATACTAGATACTGTGATACAACGTGTGACCTGCCGATGTGCCCTGTAGTCCCTGATTATATAGGATATTGAACGATTCAGCTTAAAGCAATGCTCTGGCTCGTGGATATGTTGATGACCGTAGGTTGTCTACCTTGCTCGTATCTGTCATGTGTAAGTTGATTTAGGCATTATAATTATGCGAGTCAGACTTTCCTAGACACATTGTCTCCTCGCAGGTTTTGTAGAGGAATACTTCTGCTATTTTTTCCCACGGTAGAAGGCATCCTCACACTCGACTTCTTTCTATCTTGCATGTGGTGCCGCGCATTCAATCTAGATAACGCCAAGCGGTAGAGCGAGTGGGTAAGCGAGGAAATGAACGAGTAAGCGAAGCAAACTACTAACATTGCCATTGCAGAGTTCACATAAACTAGAGAGTGCAGCATCGTCAGCGAGCACATAGAAACGGAATCACATAGACCTACCTTTGCTTCCCGGGAAGTGGAACATGGACCAGTAGAACAGTGTGGTGTTAGCTGCGAGATACTGTACAGCTGCGTGTCACGATTGCGAATTCGATGCTCTCGGCTCACTCACCGCGACAGCTTGACCGACTTGGATAACTCTATATATTCCTGCATTTGTCAGTGCGTCTACGGCAGAAAGCAATACATGCGTACGATGTCAAAATCCCCCGGTTGATTGCGTACACCATCAGCTTTCGAACGAGGGTGTCTGTACTGGTGTAGAGATCAGTACTTTATACCAAATGATGAGACGCTCAGGATGCCTACCGGTTCAATCCAGTGTTCTCGTTATGTAAGGCCCAACATAGGCAAACTGTGATGCAGACATCCGTGACAGAAGCGGTAACCGGCTGTACTGACGCAGAAACCTAAGATCACGGCGATTTAACACCAACAACTCCTAGGAAACCGTGCGCGCGCTATCATATATTACGCACCCTCGTCCGCTGATATACGCCAGGGAGTGTGGGGTCCACTAAGCTGCAGAGCAATCAAGGACAACGTTAAGATCACATATCTAGCTAGTTTAGAGGAGGGCTCTTACCCTATCGCACAGTTCGCTGGATCACAATTGACACCAATCAATACATACTGGATATTTGGTAGGCGTCACTCCATAATAACATTACCTATTCCAAAGCCTGAAAGGCAACTCAGCAAATTTGCTTAGCTGCAACAACGTATGTTTGCCTTACCGAAAGACACGAAAGCTAACACAACCTACACAACGAACCATCAGGCTCACGTTGTAGGCATGTACACTGGAACCCACCAGCGTCCCCACGACCGGCAGTTTGTAGAACTTTCTACCGAAGACTTCCGATCTAGAATTTCAGTGGTGCATATGCAATAACAGCCGCCGCACTCACGGATCCAGATCGTGCGTAGGTAGTACCTGAGCATTATGTTAGTAGCTGTCACAGAAGCGTACAATGCAATAACTCGTACAGTTGCACGGTTAACACGACAATCGCCTGTTACCCAACGTATCAGAGGGATTGAGATTCAGAGAAAGGTTCAAAACGCTCACCGCAAACATATATTCCAGCTGATGTGTGAATATCGATTAGCGTGAATATACAATCTATTCCGAAGCCAATGCGTCTTACTGGCCCTGTACTTTGAAACGCAGACTTCATTATTAGTTGCTTTACAACATGTATAATTGACCATACGGCTCCAATTTGGTGAGAGCTAAGGGATCCATATGTCCTTGAACCAGATATTTATACATGAACTGGACACACAATGAGGATGGGTCATCGCAGGTAGTGTTTATAACTCGCCTGGACCGATACAACAGTGATCAGAGTGTCGAATGTCCTGCATTCAGCCGACGGTCAGTGAGAAGCATCAGTCCAATGAATGTGCCAACCATAGACCATAAACCTGTCAAAGTTGGAGCGTCGCTTTCAGGCTTTAGCGGCAGCAAAACTCACAAGTATTTTCATGCCCAACATGTCTCCTGGGTATTCGCGCATATAGTACATGACCTGAGCACAAGTGAGGCCGAAAAGTCTGGTTTTCTCATAATTGTGATGTGGAAGACGACATACACAGGAAGGGCACTCACGGTGTGGCAATCATTACCCCAATGAAAAAGCAGCCCATGTTCGAGTTCAAGTCGAGCTCCATGCCTGTCACGCTGACTGTCGAGAGCGAAGAGCGTGAGGCGGGAGGGGGGCGGAATGGTTAGCTCACGCGTTGACATCCGGTGCGGTTGCTTTTCTCTTGTGTTTCGCCAGCTTTGGATAGCGTATTTGCTAATCAATCATCATGCGGAGATAGGAGCGATTTAGAGAAGGCAGGCACAACGCGATCACTCGAATGATGTCTCAGAATGGAAGACTGTATCGCCTTGACAAAAGTGCTTGAGGTTCGCCACCCGAGATAGCGTGCCAGTCAGGCTGTCAAAGCGAAGAAAGACTTGGAATAACCTGTACCAAGTTTGAGATGTGCATGCATTCACATGCCGTCGGCTGAAACTAAACATGATTATATTCGTGTTCCCACAAAAGTGAAACTGTGACTCTGGGTGCCTTCCGAGCGCAAGACCTTGAAATCGGGCGAAAAGCTGGCCGCTAGATACCACACGCTGCAGGGCGCTCCACGAAGACATCCCGTGGTCGGTTCTTCTGAGCGTCGTTTGACATGCTAAGAACACGCAGCATCATTGATCGGAGATCGAGAACAAATTACATCGGTGAAACGGGGTAAGCGCACGAATAGGAGGGATGTGTGGGAGAATCTCTCAGCGAATGCGCAATTTGCACTGTGGATGATCCTGCGCCCTACGGAAATCTGCGATCAGAGAATCGTCGAGGAAACTGTCGCCAATCGCGGTGCATATCATCTGGGAGGAGTCGGGAGTGCCTAAATTCAGCTATGACCTCGTTTAAAAGCTACACAGGCGGCGCTGAGATTGAGTTCAACCCGGGTTCATCAAACAGCACGCTCAACCCAGGATGGACCGGGTTTTTCCCCGAATTGGCACCGCCGGGTCTTTTCTGATTCAGCCTGGCATTGGGTAAAACCTGGCACCCGGTGACCTGCGCCACGACAGGTTCAGTGGACGGGCCGGACAATGCCGCTATTCCGCGAGCACCCCATAATTCCCATAAAATAATTCAAATAAATAATATATATATTATCCTGTATTCTACGGACATTCGACAGCAGCGCAAACCAATAGCTACTAGCTACATATAGGAAGTGTGTTCAGTATGTCAGTAGGTCAGTATGTCAGTAGGTCAGTATGTCAGTAAGTCAGTAAGTTCGGACGTCAGTAGGTTGGGACGTCAGTATTGTCAGTATATGATTAGTGCGTCGCTATTGTCAGTGGTATGTCAGTCTTGTCAGTCTTGTCAATATCATGTACTCCAGTCGGCCAC
>NW_020169845.1:418880-432254 GCF_002117355.1 Postia placenta MAD-698-R-SB12 | reverse complement strand
GACAAGACTGACATACCACTGACAATAGCGACGCACTAATCATATACTGACAATACTGACGTCCCAACCTACTGACGTCCGAACTTACTGACTTACTGACATACTGACCTACTGACATACTGACCTACTGACATACTGAACACACTTCCTATATGTAGCTAGTAGCTATTGGTTTGCGCTGCTGTCGAATGTCCGTAGAATACAGGATAATATATATATTATTTATTTGAATTATTTTATGGGAATTATGGGGTGCTCGCGGAATAGCGGCATTGTCCGGCCCGTCCACTGAACCTGTCGTGGCGCAGGTCACCGGGTGCCAGGTTTTACCCAATGCCAGGCTGAATCAGAAAAGACCCGGCGGTGCCAATTCGGGGAAAAACCCGGTCCATCCTGGGTTGAGCGTGCTGTTTGATGAACCCGGGTTGAACTCAATCTCAGCGCCGCCTGTGTAAATGCAATTCCGCAGGATCTGGATGGTTTGGGAATGCAAGATCGGACTTCGAACTAAATCCGTTATGTCGGTCCGTGCCGCGTGGTAGAAAAGGATAGACGGTTAGACCGTGTTACCAACTTCCAAGTGACCAATGGGAGCGGGAATGAATGAGATAAGCAGAACGATCGTTTGATCCAAGTTCCAGCGAAGAACGGGCGGAGGTTGCAAAGATCATCTGCAATGCTCGGTCTGGCCTGGAAGGGGGGTGCCACCGGTACCCCAGATACAAATGTGACAGTCTTCAGCGTCTAATAGCTCAGCAGTAGTCGTTGACCAGCTGCTTTGCCGACACGATCTACAAGTGGACTATATTCTGCACCTTGTCCAGACTCTTACGTCAAAGCATTTAGTGGCCTTCGAACCGATGTAGCTGTACCGTGTTACGCTCGATGCAATGACGATGAACCTCTGCGGCTGACGGTTTCGGAGGTTCTTTGATAGATTAGCTGTCGAGGTACCAGTATCATCCGCCTCATTTCTCATCATGCCACTGCACACGCCGTGATGTCTCTTCTTTCCGTTCTCCTTGTCGGGTTCTCGAAATTACAGGCACTATAGAACAGCCGCTGTTGTCAACACTACTTCTACAAAGCTCGAACTCCAGGTGTGCGTCAGTCTTCCTTCCTTCCAACGCCCATGATTCAATCATTCGTTTGAAAGCGACAGATTCATATGATAGGACACGTACGCCGTTCAGGTCATACTGCTCTGCTGCGCAGAGCAGATACTTAAGATGGAATCTCACCCCTCGGCGACCAACTCTTACGTGAAGAAAGTACTGCTAACGGTGTTCAATTACGCCCGCCGGGTCCTCTCGTTGACCTTGGTCTTGTCTCGCCTTCGACATGTGCCATCTCGTGGCGGTCCTTGCCTTCCTGGGTGTCGCCGCGACACTCGTAACCGCGGTTGAGACAAGTTCGGCGTACAGCAGAAGCACTATATCTACGTGTCAAGGAATTGCTAATGCGGTATCCTCCGCATCATCCGTTTATTATCCTGGTATGTACCTTCGGCTTTGTAGGAAACGTGTGCTCAGCGGTACCCTCCAGCGAGTCCACAGTACGAGGCAGACATATCGCACTATGCTAGTTCGAGCACGCAGAACGCTACTTGCTCTGTCGAGCCAGGAACCTCGGAGGACGTAGGAATAATTGTACGATCTCTGCGTACCTTCGTTCGTGGTCATACACTGCTAATCACATCTTTCACATAGCTCCAAATCCTAGGAGAAAACCGGACGCCATTTGCAGTATGCTTCTACAAGGCTCATTCAGACACCAGACTCACCAGACTAACACTATACGTTATAGATCAAGGGCGGCGGCCATATCATGAACCCTGGGTTCTCGTCTACGACGGGGGTGCAGATCTCCATGAGCAGATTTAGACATGTCGATTACGACCCATCTAGTCAAACGGCCACGATCGGTGCTGGTCTCGTCTGGGATGACGTGTATTCGGCACTTGATCGATACAATGTCAACGTGGTGGGCGGTAGAAACAGCGGCGTCGGCGTCGCGGGCCTGGCGCTCGGCGGAGGTGTGTACATTGCATACCGACCGCAGGCGCTTTTGATCTGAACAAACTGGAGGCTACTCCTGGCTAACAAATCAGTACGGCCTGGTACTTGACACCATACAGATGTTCCAGCTAGTGCTACCGGATGGGTCTGTGACAAACGTGACTCAGTCGTCAGACCCCGACCTGTTCTTCGGATTGAAGGTGCGGCATGGACCTAGTGCTCATCAGGCCCTGTGCTGACCTCGTCATAAGGGTGGATACAACAACTTTGTATGTTCCCCTTTTTCGTGGTTGCATAGTGAGACACTCTTCAACTAATCAATCTGTAGGGCGTCGTTACAGCATTCACCCTTCAGACACATCCCCAGGGTCAGGTTTGGGTACGCAGACCTGTCTGTAGTCCGGTGTTAAATACTGATATGTCTGCAGGGTGGCACTATAATCTACCCGAACAGCAGTATAAAAGATGTCAGCGCCGCGACGGTAGCATTCACCACGAATGTTACCGACCCAAAGGCCGCCATCATTACGTACTATGGCTATGATGAGGGAAACGCGAGTTTCGTCGGATTTCCCTTGTTTGTTGATTGCTCAAATGTATCTTTTGCTCTTAGATCATCGCGTCTGTTGACATATTCTACGATGCCCCCACTCCCCCAGACAGAATATTTGACGACTTTCTGGCGATTCCATCTCTGGAGAGTAACGTACAAACACGTTCCTTCCTATCGCTAGTCCAAGCTGTGACAACTGCGATGCCGGCGACCTTTCGGTAATGCACAATCTCTTTTTTTTTCCAAATTTCCAGACTAACATGCACTCCGGAAGCGGATATTTCGACACAGTTCCCCTGGCGGATGTGACGTCCGACTTCTTGGATGCCGTAGTCGCTGAATCCGAAGTGCGTACATTCTGCGCGATCGCACAGCACGCTAATAAATAGGCATTCTATAGTACTGGAGTAAACAACTCGTCTCCGATTCGGAACTTCTGATTGTTTACGGCATCGAGCCATTCCTACCAGACATTCTCACTCACGGAGGCCCATCCGCCTATCCATGGACCCGTGCGCAGCGCTACCAACCGACAAATGTCATATTTATCTGGTCAAATCCCGCCTACGACGACGACTTTGCGAATGCGGCCATACAAACTACCGCACGGCTGAAGTCCGCTGCTGCGCAGGGGGCGAATGTCGACGATGCTGGCATACCATCATATCCTAACTATGCTTTTGAGACCACGCCTGTGTCTCAGATATGGGGTAGTGCTTTGCCGACGCTCACATACCTGAAGCAGGTGTATGACCCGGACAATGTGATGAGTCTCGCAGGTGGATGGAAGGTCCCTACCTGAATGTACGTGAGACGCGACCCTTTCATTGGATAACCTCAATTTCCTATTCAGTACGTCTATGGACTGTGACACTCATGTTATTTAGAGATCCCCTCGCTACCACGGGTGTGTAAAATGCCGAACTTCGTTAGTCTGGAAAATAGTGGGCTGGGCTTCTGCCTTGAAGTTCGTAGAGCGCGGAAAGGACCCGTATCATCTTCCAATGATAATTTGGTGAGACATTATGTGTCAAATTGTATAGTAGACATGATCCGGGCATGCACATGTTCGAGAATTCATTCATCTTCACTGATATCATGAGGAGGTATATAGGCACCGAGCGTTGACTTCGGAAAAACAGCGGGCAAGATGTGGAAGAGTGTTTCATGGGCTGAACGGAAAACCCTGCACGGAGCGTGTTCTGGGACCCCGGAGACTGGATGGGTACCCACTTCGAAACCGGTGCGAGTGCCTGATTCAGCTCTTGCACTTCTCTTATTGCGCCATGTTGACGCTCTGCGGACGGTAGTCCGGATTAGGCACTTTTAAGCCTAGAGACACGCGTTTCATATATGCAAGTACACCTGCGACAGGAAAGGATCCCAACCTCTACTCGAAGATCAAAGAAATCACATAAACCCGGGCGTTCTCAAGTGTCTGCGCCCACCGGATGTCTCATCGTGAGATCCGGTCAGCAGGGTATCAGGACATGTGCGGCTAAAGTTGGATGTGGCGCGTTGCTCACCTAGGCGTCGTCCTGCAGACCAGGCACTGACGGTCGAGCCGATGTACCGCAGCATGAGGTGGGCGGCGAACTCACAATCTAGCAGATGGAAAATCCCATTATAAGGTTCGGTGCTTCTTCGCAGCTGTGTTATGCATCGTGGCTCCCGAGCATTTAGCATTCAAAGCCTAACAGACGCTCTGCGCATCATGGGGTCTGGGACCGCTTTGTTCTCCCTGCTTGCTATTGTGCTGGCACACCTCGTAAACGGCGCGCTCTACACCAATCCTAGTCAACTGGGTGCCAGTCAATATGATTTTATCATTGTGGGCGGTGAGCTCCTCGGGAATCCCTTCACCTGGTCTTGGTTAATATGCACCATTAGCGGGTACTGCTGGACTTGTCATCGCAAACAGGCTGTCAGAGATCCCGTCTAACTCGGTTTTAGTCATCGAAGCTGGTATTAGGTGATAATAGGGAATCCCTCCATCGAGGGACTGTCGCTGACATGTTACTCTGAAGTAACCTTGCTGATCCTAGCGATGAAGTACCATTCCTGGATTCCACCCTCTCTCCGGACACAATATTGACCTGGAATTACACCACAACCCCTCAATCAGGGCTGAACGATCGCACTTTGCCGTACCCAAGGGGCCGTGTCTTAGGCGGCTCCAGTACAATTAGTAGGCGCTCTCCAGAATTTAGCGAAACACAAGCTCAGACGGCCGTTTGACAGACTTCCAGATATGGACGCGAGGATCCGTCGACGACTACAACCGATATGCGAATGTCACGGGTGACCCCGGCTGGTCTTGGAATGAGATATTGCCATATATGAAGAAGGCAAGAACACCTGTTTTCTCATCGTACGGGACCCTGAAGATACAATTTCAGAGCGAAAGCCTGGTACCGCCAAGCGACCATCACAACACAACAGGGCAGGTCGACCCTCTTGTTCACGGCACGAGCGGTCCCGTCCAAATCAGCCTGGCTGGCTACTCGACGGGGATCGACCAACGCGTGATCGAGACGTCTCATGAGCTGCAGCATGAGTTTCCATACAACATTGATTACAATGCGGGATATCCTCTCGGCCTTGGTGAGCCTGCATGCTGATACCTCAATTATCCCCTCATGTTTTGTATCAGGCTGGTCGGTGGGTGCGGTGTCAACTTCGGGACGGAGAAGCAGCTCTGCCACGGCGTATCTTGATCCGATCCTCTCTCGCTCCAACTTAGATGTCCTTATTCAGACGCAAGTCACAAAGCTCGTCTCGCAGAACTCCACTGGGGGCTCCCTGTCTTTCAGGACTGTTGAGATGGCACAGAGCTCGACCAGTCAGTACGATTTCCAACGTTGCGTTCAGGACTTACTGATGGGATCCAGGTGAGCGTTACACTGTCAGCGCGACAAAAGAGGTCATCCTCTCTGCTGGCACCATTGGCACGGCACAGATTCTGCAGCTGAGCGGGATTGGGGACCCCGCACTCCTTGAGTCCGTGGGAGTGACGCCTCTCGTCAACTCGCCGAATGTTGGCCAGCACCTCACCGACCACCCGCTCTTGAGCAATCAGTGGCTTGTCAACACGAGCTTTACGCTCGACAACGTCGCGCGCAACGCGACTCTCGCGGATGAATTACTCCAAGAGTGGAACACGACTGGAACGGGAGTATTTGTAGACGACGGTACAAACCAGATTGCGTGGACGAGGCTGGCCAACGAGACAGAGGTATTCAAGAACGTCACAGACCCTTCCGCGGGACCTGCTTCTCCGCATATTGAGCTTATTCCAGCCGTGCGTTTCCCTCGCTGCCATCGGCTATTAAAAGCTCTCAATGGTCTGCATTAGGACGGCTACGCCTCGTTTGTGGCACCTTTACCAGAGACAGGAAACTATCTAACCATTCTCACAAATGTTGTTTCTCCCGCGTCCCGTACGTATCGTAGTGTTTGTTCTTAGTCTGCTCTGACTTCCAAGACATTACATATAGGCGGCTCAGTGACCCTAGCCTCGGACGACCCTTTCGATGACCCTCTAATCGATCCCGGCTTCTACACGAACCCGCTCGATCTATACAGCATGGTCGAGGCCATCAAGCAGGCACGCCGCTTCTTGTCAGCCTCGGCATGGGATGGCTACGTGGTATCAGAGACGTCGTACCTCTCCGCGGCGCAGACAGACGAGCAGATCGCTGAGTACGCGCGCAATTTTACGTCAACTGTGTTCCACCCAATTGGGACCGCTCGGATGGCGGCGAACGACAGCAATGAAGGGGTTGTCACACCAAGCCTGCTTGTCAAGGGCACAGATGGCCTCAGGATAGTTGATGCATCGGTGCTGGTATGAGATTAGTTTGGCAATGAACTTCTGCATTGACTGATATGTTGTTGGATAGCCATACATTCCAGCCGCGCACCCTCAGGCTTGCATCTACGCCGTGGCGGAGAGAGCAGCTGACCTAATCAAGGCTGCTTGGGGGGAATCCATGTGATGGCAATCTCCTGGCGAGCTTTTCGAGCAATGACAGTGAAGCCTGATGGGGCAAAGCAACTTTCTTTCATTCGTGCAATAAGTTTATTTATCATAATGATGCGGACTTTCTTCTTTTCCCCACTGTTATCTTTCGTACAATATCCTAAAGGAGCGCGTCTATTTAGTCATGATGTTCAGTTTCGGTTGAGGTCCACAGTAGTAGATCTGGGACCATCACAGGCAGACACCATTCAACCGTCACGGTACTCACAGAATATGATATACGGAGCTTGTGGGCTGGTGCACGAGGACATGCCGGACTGTGGATGCCAATGCATTTCACAACTACTGTAAGGCAGTGTTGATACCTTAATCGCCTCCAGTGACAGTGACAATGCCATGATGAAACTCGCTAATTAATACATTGACCATCAGTATTCCGAACGCAAGCGAGGTGTCATGTACACCTTCTCCCTCGCATGCTTTCTCAAAACGCGATACAACAACTTTCGCGATGGATTCCTCGGTATCGCCTCAACGAACTTGACATTACTATAGCTGTCAGCAGGCTGTGTCCGAAGCGTGGTTGAACAGGACGATTCCCGCACAGTAGCAGTCGGCAGTCTCTTGCAGGCGCCGCGCATGATAGCCCGCATATCGGGTCTGCCTGTGAGATTGACTGGTATAACGTGTGTGATGTAACTTCTGGCTGCAGTGCAGAAGTATTGGACTCTAGAAGATTGAAGTGCTCTCGAGCAACATAATTGTATGTATTGATTCCCCATATATGGGCATACCGGTTCTGGGACGGACAGGGAGCTCTACGACGAAGTGTAGTACAGTGGCCGGCAAAGTACGTACAAATCAATGTGTTCTAGTATGTCACCTGTGTTTCCCGAACATTGTCGAACCTGCTGTGGCTGCTGTGGCTATGGCATCTCGGATCACCGGCCGGAGAGAATAGTTGCTTGAGGTGCTCATGCCTATCTTTTTTAGCCCGCTGTAACATCTGGCCAATTGACACCATCCTTCTGTTGTCTTGTATTGCCTTATAATGTTATCGCAGACTGTGCACAAATTGACCATTCATAGCATTCATTTATATTTGAGGTCACGAGGACCCCAGATCGAGCGACTGTTTCTTTTTCCAGCCTTGTGCTGCCCTACATGCTTTTTGTTGTTCTCACGAGGTGAAAATAGAATAAGTGCATTGGTTGCACAAGAATACAAGTAGTACTACTTAATTATGCCTGCAAACATTAATCAGCATCACACAATATGCCCCAGACACTGTGTCACGAGTTGGCACAGCGCCTAGCCGTTTTTTAATTTTTTCCCTTTCGTGGGCTCGAACCCACGACCTCTGTACTACATGCCTGATATGGACACGTTGTTATCTACTGTATGATTAGATTAGATGGGGCGGCAGTGCACGGCACAGCTTGGGCTCCGCTGACACAGCCTCTCTAACTCACCGGCCCCTGGGGCCGCGTCAGCATGCTGCGCACGGGCCAGCGCGCACAGCCTGCCCTTATCTCCCCATGTATATAAGCCGGCCTCTGCTGCCCTAGGGACCTCAGTTTCGACCTCTTGTCCCTAGGTCAGTAAGCTCTCATGTATCTGCTTACTTACTTATACTAACTAATATACTTTCTTGTCCCTAGCCTTAGGTTTGAGCCTTGCTCACCATCGCTTCGGTAAGACCCAGTCGAATGCCCCCAGCATCCTTCAAAGTCTGTGTTTCCACTGTCGTGACATTAGGTCGAAACTCCTCACTGCTGCCGGCATTCTTTCGGAACCCACACACTCACTTCCTCTCCTATAGGTCGGGTGGTGCGCACCCTCACTATACCTTACGATATGTAGATAGCCTACTATACATCGCCAACACTAGAGAGACGAACTCTTCAGTACCTGCGCTCCAGTGAGCGGTACTTGTCCTCATGGACGCATAGCCTTGGTTCCTGCTGCATAATAGTCAAAAGCAGTATTGGGCCCTACGTGAACTGCGAATCTTAGTGTCTTCTTGGGCGCCATAGGTGTAAGCTAGATTAGCACGGCCTTTCGTAGTACGCGCACCTTCCCGTCCTCTCCCCATCCATCGTGGCTGCCTGTCAAGGCCAGATCCACACATTTGACTCTCAGGACCTCATCGACGTCTACATCCCAGACGGCCCTGAGACTGTCATCTACTGTTGCGAGCAGCAGCCGTGCCTGAACCGAACACCCCGATCGATCGCAGAGGACTACCCATGCTACAAAGCGATCCGACGAGCGCAACACCCGCTCGGACCCCGAAGCACCCTTGCATCTCGATTTGCCTCACAGCACTCTCGCCCTGCCTCCCCTACCTCCCGCCTTCCCCAAACTGTCACCGAGTCCAGTCAAATACGAGGAGATCTCCCTCCAGACCCTGCGCCAGAGCCTGAGCCTGAGGAGGGTGCGGGTGAAGAAGGAGTCTCGGAGCCCGAGTCCGCGGATTCTGCTCGGTCCACCTCACCGACAGCGCTTGCCCCCGCGTCAGCAGTCCCTGACGTACGTGACCCCCCCACCGAACTTCCTTCGGCACCTTCACCACCGACTCCACCGAGAGGCCGCTCGAGCACTCGCTCTTCTTGAAGTTCGACCAGCAGAGGGCCACCACAGCTGCCTCTGCCCCCGCAACGTCCTCCGTCCCCCCCGACACCGATAATGTCTTCCCCCGCGACCGCCCCCGACAAGGAGACCCTGAAACTCCTCCTCCCTCTTCGCTATGATGGCAAGACCGTCATCGAGTGCGACAGGTTCCTGTCGCAGCTGTGCATCTACTGGTTGGTCAACACGTCGCTGACGACCATCGAGCTCAAGGTGCAAGTTGCAATGAGCCTGCTCGATGGCGACGCCCGGGCTTGGGCCACTCCTTACTTCGCCCAACTCGCGTCGGTGCAGATGGGTGTGCAAGGGGTTACAACCCCCTTTGGGAACGAAGCGGCCTTCACCGCTGCCTTCAAGGCCCGCTTCGGAAATCTCGACGACGAGGCGGCAGCACAAGTAGAGCTGGTGAAGCTCTGTGCGGACAAGTCGGTCCGCGAAAAACACACTGCTGCGGAGTTCTCTGCGCTGTTCAAGGGTCCGGCGGACCGTTCCGGGTATGGGGACCTGGAACTACGCGACAAGTACCTGAGCGGCATCCCCTCCCGCGTGTATCGCAAGATTGAGCTCGAGACCTTCACCACATGGAGAGACACTGAGAAGCGCGCCACTGAGGTCGAGCAAATCCTCGACATCAGCCGGGCCCGTCGGCCCGAGCTAAATAACTTCTTCTCAGCACGAGGCCGGGGACGCGGAGGGGCATGTGGTGGTGCACCCCAGTCGCACGAAGCTTCGGCCAGCATCAATGCGGCCATCAGAAAAGGAAACTTCCCAGGCACATGCTTCGGCTGTGGGAAACAAGGGTACCGACGTTTCGAGTGCCCCAACTGTAAGGACAAGCCTTACACAAAACGCGCCGACGCGCAGGCTATGGTTGCCTCGGGTTCCACCCAGGCGGCGACAAGCGCCCCCGTCGCTTCATCCTCAGCAAGTACAAGCGCCGCTTCAGCGAAATTGGAAAGTTCCGAGCTGGCGGACTTGATAGCACAGATGAAGTTGATGCATGAGGAGCTCGAACACTATCGGGCAATGAAGGAGGAGGGTTTTTGATCCGGTCCGCGCTTCGTGCTGCACGCGTCGGGCCGCGTAATAATAATCTGTACAATGTATTGGCGACTGCAAATGTGTACAAATTAGACCACGGGTCCCAGCATTTCCACATCCCGGTGCGCCTCAAAGGAGAAAGACGGCACAAGGACATAATTGCAATGGTGGACAGCGGAGCCACTACAAAGTTCATCAACAAGCATTTCATCACGGAGAATCGAGTACAAACGTGGAAATTGAAAGAGCCAATTCCGCTTTACAATATCGATGGAACGCTCAATAAAGACGGAAGCATCTCGGAGGTAGCCGTGCTACAAATGCAGATAGGAGATCACGTCAAGAAGACAGTGTTCACGGTCACGGACATAGGTCCAGAAGATGTGATTGTCGGGTTGAATTGGCTGCGAGAGCACAACCCTGAAATCGATTGGGAAAAAGGCTCCCTCAAATTGTCACGATGCCCTGAAACGTGCAGTACCAGGAGGACTGGCCAAATGGAACAAGCAGCGACTACGCGTGATACAGGGGACAGGCCCACGGCGCGCAGGCGTTCGCCGAAGTCCAAACGGTCAGTCATAGGTGCCTGCCGGAGTAAGGTACTCCCGGACTTCGAACCCGAAGAAGATCCAGTGGAGGTAGAGTGGGATGAGGCCAACTTGATCGAAGCCTGGGAGCAAGGTATCACGCTTCCTGGCGCTCCTCAGCTGTTCGTCGCAGCAGGGCATACGTACTCCCAGCTGTTTGCTGAGGAGGAGATCAAAAAGAAGGTCATTAAGACTGCTGAGGAGTCGGTACCTAAACAGTACCACGAGTTCCTGAATGTCTTCTCCAAGGAAGCATCAGAATGGTTACCCAAAAGGAAGCCATACGATCATGCGATCGAACTCGTACCCGGCTACTCCACATTCCATTCAAAGGTGTACCCCTTGTCGAACAATGAGCAGGAGGAGCTTGACAAGTTCCTCAAAGAGCAATTGGCAAAGGGCTACATACGGGAATCAAAGTTGCCCATCTCGTCCCCCTTTTTCTTCATTAAAAAGAAGGAAGGGACACTTCGACCCATGCAGGACTACCGCCGATTGAACGCGATCACGATCAAAAATCGTTATCCCTTGCCGCTGATCGCCGAGATGGTGGATAAGCTCCGTGGCGCTACGCTCTTTACGAAGTTTGACGTCCGATGGGGATACAACAATGTCCGGATCAAAGCCGGTGATAGGCGCCAAGCCCCTCTGGGCCCCGATACACCTCTTTTTGGCAGTTGCATCCCGCCCGGCACTTCGACTCAGTCTCCCAACACTTTGATTTCGCCTTGGACGCTCTTCGACATCTTCGACGGTGCGCGACACTTGCTTGAAGCTCGGCACGGTCATCCCGATGCCTTGTGCATAGATCTCGGGACATCTCCCGCATCCGGTGAACAATACGGCCACTTGACGCTGCCCGGCCAAGCGCGCGCATCGCTCCAAGCCACACCGACGTAGCCGGTCTTTCCCAATTAGGTATCGAACCTCGCGACATGCCTTCAACGACAGACACCGGTCCGAAGTGTCTCGCATGTTTCTCTTCATCTCCGCGTTTGGCATGACATCACTCTACTGATGGACTTGGTATGTGCCCCTCGGTGAGGCAAAGCCCCTTGTACCAGTGTGCCACTTTCGATAGTCGTAGCGTCCTGTGTAGTATAAATTCTGTCGTACTTCTCTCCAAAAATGAAAAGATCCGGTTCCCCCCTCGAGTTCAGAGCTCATAAGTCGAGTTCACCCTGCATCTAAGTCCTCAACTGCGTCACTTCATTCCTCACTGCGTAACCTCGAAATCTCGTCTACTGCATTTACTCATCGATACCGTCTCGATGAACCCTTCGACTTCGACTATTGTCGAAGAAACTGCGAACCGTGCCCTAGCTAAGTCCACCCTATCGAGTCGTGTCCCTTCCTTCTACTATACGTCGAAGAGCTCTGCCGAGCTTCGAGCATCTCCGCTAACCACCCACAGCCTCCGAGTAGCTTCGACAACGTGTCGAAGCCACCTCGTACCTTCTCCATTGTTCGTAGCCTTTTCCAAGGGCATTTCTCGTGTTCACTCGAACCGCGGGACACCTTGCTACTAACTCCCCTCTCACTAAGACTATAATCCGTCTCTTTAGTCCCTTTAGGTCGCACCCAGGTTAGGGGTTAGGGTTTCGTAGGTCATATCATTTCTGGAGCCCACCACGAGGGGATCTCAGGCAAGAATTCGCCGCTTTCAGGTTTCCAAAAACGTCTCCAGTAGTCACCCGCTTGCAAGCGCGTGAGGCTGCTAGCCGCAGCGCCGCCGAGAACTTCGACAGCTCCTCTAGAACGCAATCGACTCCCTCTCCAACCATTCCCGGTAACTTCAACTGCGACAAAGAAGACGAGATAGACCAAGAACTCCAGGACGACTTCGACGATGAACCAATCCCTTTGACCGCCGAAGAACGCACTTCGTCCCCCGAGCTTCTAGGCCTCAATACTTCCGACTACAACACTTCGACTCCTGATCTTTTCGAACAATCCGGTTCTTCGCCCGAACCCAAGGATCCTTTCCCATCTACTTCGAATCTCGTACTTCCGACTCCGTCTTCTGTTTGCACCCACGCTCAGCCGCCCATTGCATCCTCTTCGCGACTTTCAGTCATACCTACATCCGACCTGGCACCTCCGCCACCATTAGCACCTTCGAACGCAGCTTCGAACTCCAACCCCGCACCACCCGCTCCTACGATTCCTTCGACTACTACCATGTCCTCTTCGAGCCCAGCTTCTACTACCACTACAAACATGAGTCAGAACATGAACACACCATTGATGCCCCCGCGCGGTCATTCGACGGCACCAAGCTTCGACCCGTCGGAAGTCCGTTCGCTTCGGCGTTACTTCCAGGACCTCGAAGCATTGTTCACCCGGTGTCAGATTACCGACGAAGCAGCCAAGAAACAGTGGGCTGTTCGGTACCCTTCAATTGACGTTGCTGACTTATGGGAAACCATCGAGTCCTTCATCGACGTAGCCAAGAGCTACAACGACTGGAAAGCCGACATATGAGCACTCTATCCTGGCGCCGACGATACAAGAAAGTGGTCGCTGGCAGACATGGATCAGCTCATCGGAGAACGCGCTCGT
>NW_020169845.1:413666-418860 GCF_002117355.1 Postia placenta MAD-698-R-SB12 | reverse complement strand
AACATCTCATTGCACAGCACTGACTCTCCACTATCGAACAAAGTTGCGCATTTCTTCGAGGATTCCAGCCAGCGTTGCTCACACGGCTCGAGACCCGACTGCATCTCAAGCATCCCGATCACTACGCCGACGACCCGTACACCATGGCAGAGATTCACGCGGCGGCTACGTTCATCTTACACGGTACATCGAGCACACCTACGACAGCGGCTAACCAAACTATCACTTCGACATCGAACACTTCGACACCGGTGCCCCCCGGGATGATCAAAACCGAAGACATCTCGATGATCATCGAAAGCCTGTCGAGGATGATCGCAACACTCATTCAGCCGACGACGCACGCTACGCACAACCACGCCCCCGCACCGAGACAACAAGCTGCCGTCCACGTCCATGAGAACAGCGGAGCGGAACAGACGTGCCATTACTGCGGCAATCGTGGCTGCAGGGTAGGCACCTGCGAGTTCGCGGAGATCGACATCCGGGACGGCAAGTGCAAGCGTAACACTGAAGGAAAGATCGTCCTTCCGAACGGAAGCTTCTGCCCCCGCACTATCCCTGGTCTCACGATACGAGATCGAATCTACGAGTGGCATAGAAGAAATCCCGCAGCACCCGCCACTCCGACAATGCTCTTTGAGATCGATGATCGCTCGACTATGCAGACCTTCACGCTCAACACCAGCAGCAGGATCGAGGCGCTCGAGCGAGAACTCCTTCAGCTTCGGAAGCGCAGGGAGGTCTTTGACGGCGTCGAGATTCTACAGCGGAAGAAGCCTACGACGCCAGCCGTCCCGAAGAGCGCGGAAGCCTCGGGATCTGGTACATCGAGAGGGGTGGCGGCACCCTCGAGCACTTCGATAAGCACGGCCCCGCCTCCAACGATACCAGCAGCATCGCCCGCGTCGTCTTCTTCCCCGCCTGCGCAATCCACGTCTCATCCTACTACTACGTCCGCTCCTCCAGCACCACCAGTACACCCTTTCGCAAACGCTCGTGACGCAACCTACGCCCCACCGAACGTTCGGAACTTCGCAACTCCGCCGAAGCCCTCGAACGACAAGGGCAAGGAACCAGCGTACAAGACCATCGTCCCCATTATCCAGCCGAAGCTCGTCAAAGAAATCTTCCAGCGTTCGATGAAGTCGCCGTTCGTCACGCTGACCCCAGAAGAGTTGCTGTCAATCGCGCCTGACGTTCGAAACAAGTACCGCGACGCCGTCACCCCTAAGCGAGTCTCGACGGAACCCGTCGCGTTGGCCCACATCGTAGAAATCGGCGCCGAAGAGGTCACGGCCGTCAACCAGCTCTCGTGTTCAGGTGCAACGTTGGAACCCGGTGCTACAGTCGTCCCCGACCCATATGAAACCTATCTGAAGCACATCCCGCACGGCGAGCACCCCGCAGAGTTCACCGTCGCACGCGATTCGAATGCGATTCGTTCGATCATCGCGTTGGTCGACAACAAGGAGCAAATCGAATGCATCGTCGACCCCGGTTCACAGATCGTCGCCATGTCAGAAGAGGTCTGTCTCGGCCTCAACCTCCTCTTCGATCCTACTATCCAGCTGAACATGCAATCGGCGAACGGCGAGGTGGACCGATCGTTGGGACTCATTCGAAATGTTCCCTTCCGCATCGGTGAGATCGTGTTGTACCTCCAGGCTCACGTCATTCGAAACGCAGCATACGACATCCTCCTCGGCCGACCCTTCGATGTGCTTACACAGAGCGTCGTCAAGAACTTCGCCGACGAGAACCAGACCATTACGATCCTCTGTCCGAACACCGGCGAAACCGTCACGATTCCGACGTACGCACGAGGAAGATCGCGAAGCCGGCAGCATCCTGTCGGGTGTCGCAAATCGCATTTTCTAGCTTCGAGGAATTGATTCCCCATGATCAAGGAGAAGCCGCGCTAGTCATCGACTACGATGGGGTAAACCCGAGTATTTCCTTCGTCGCTCCTATTGATTCCTCGATTCCGAACGCTGTCTCGTCACTATACCTCTCCGCATGCACCTCCGTTTCTTCATACTTGCAGTCTCTTTACACTTCGGACACTACTGCTGCTAATGCCGCCCCGTCGAACGCTTCGACGTGGGCTTCGACTCTTCTATTTTCAGCTCCGTTTGCTTCGACTCCCCCAGCTCCCCTTCCGACGAAGTCCATCTCGCAGCTTTCCAACTCAATTCTTCCCTTTCCTTCAACGACATCGACTTCTACCCCTTCAACGCACAAGATACTCGCCGCGACAAAGAAGAAGTACAAGCCTGTCGTTCTCAAAACTCGACCCGTCCTTGGTGCCGTCCCCGAACAATTTCGTATACTTCGAGACATCAAGGGCGACCCTCTATCCATCATGCCCAAGCTTTCGACCGACCCCCCGCTGTTCAAACCTACCGGTCGGTACACCCTCGAATGCTTCGAAATGACCGATAAGCTTCACGACGGCGACTTCCTACTTCCCGAAGAGCGTCGAGTCCTCCACCACTTCATGTGCCTGCACAACGAAGCCTTCGCCTGGACCGACGACGAGCGCGGATGTTTCAAGCCCGAGTACTTCCCCCCCATCGATTTCCCCGTCGTTCCTCACACGCCCTGGGTGCAGAAGAATATCCCCATTCCGCCCGGGATCTACAACGAGGTCTGCGCGGTGATCAAGCGAAAGATCGCCGCTGGAGTCTACGAGCCATCGAACTCGTCGTATCAATTGCGGTGGTTCTGTGTCGTCAAGAAGGACGGTAAATCGCTTCGACTCGTCCACTCCCTCGAGCCCCTCAATGCAGTCACGATCCAACATTCCGGTGTACCGCCAACGCCCGAATACCTCGCAGAACAATTCGGTGGAAGACCATGCGGCGGCATGCTCGACCTCTACGTCGGCTACGACGAACGACTCATCGCCGAGTCTTCGAGGGATCTAACGACGTTCCAGACACCCTACGGAGCCATGTGCCTGGTCACACTCCCGATGGGTTGGACGAACTCGGTCCCGATCTTCCACGACGACGTCACCTACATCCTGCAGCCCGAGATTCTGCACGTTACGGTGTCCTACGTCGACGATGTTCCCGTCAAGGGTCCCGAATCCGACTACGATGACGAGCGACTCCCTTCGAACCCCGGCATTCGACACTTCGTATGGGAGCATTTCGAGAACATGAATCGCATAGTCACTCGAATGCGCTACGCCGGAGGTACCTTCTCTGGAGTCAAAAGTATCCTCATCGCTCGAGAAATCATGGTGGTAGGATATCGCTGCACTCCTCAAGGACGCCTCCCCGACGGCTCTCGCGTCGCAGCGATACGCAACTGGGGTCCATGCGCTACTCTATCCGATGTTCGCGCGTTCCTCGGAACCATCGGCGTCGTTCGAATCTTCATCCGTAATTTCGCTCATCACGCCGACGCGCTCGTACGCCTCACGAGGAAGGACGTCGAGTTCGAGTTCGGTCCGGAGCAGATCGCGGCACAGGAAGACCTCAAGGACGCGCTGCTCTCATCCCCCGCACTCCGAGCCATCCATTATGATTCCCCCTCTCCCGTCATTCTCGCAGTCGACACGTCGTTCATCGCCGTCGGATATCACCTCTGCCAGTGCGACGAAGAAAACACGCGAGTCCGTTACTACAGCAGGTTCGGCTCGATTACGCTCAACGATCGCGAACAAAGGTTTTCGCAGCCGAAGCTCGAGATCTATGGCCTGTTCCGCGCACTACGATCCCTTCGACTCTACCTGATCGGCGTTCCGAACCTCATCGTCGAAGTCGATGCTCGGTACATCAAGGGTATGCTGAAGAATCCGGACATAGCCCCAAGCGCAAGTATCAACCGGTGGATCGTCTCGATTCTCACATTTCATTTCACGCTCGTCCACGTCCCCGGTACAATGCACGGCCCCGACGGCCTCTCTCGACGCACAGCTCAGCCCGGCGATGTCATCGAAGACGAAGTTGACGAAGAGTTCGACGATTGGATCGACCAGATGCATTCTTTCGTTCACCAGATTCAGCCCCTCCCATCCGTCCAGATGCGTGCCATCTTCACCAATGCCCGAGCCGAGGACGGCTCAGATTTCAATAGGGAGGAGGATAGCTACGAGCTAGTGCCTCGATCGGAGCAAGCGCAACTCGCAGACGCAAAGCTCGACGACGTGCTCGAATTTCATCGAACGTTAGCAAAGCCCGACGGCATCTCCGAAAGCGTTTACGAAGGATTCATCAAGTACTGCATGCAATTCTTCCTCGACAACGACACCCTCTGGCGCAAGGACAGTCACGGAGCACACAAGCTAGTCGTCAAGCCCGGCGATCGCCTTCGAATACTTCGAGAATGCCACGACCGCACCGCGCATCGAGGAATCTACGCAACCCGAGCCTTCGTTAATGAGCGATTCTGGTGGCCGTTCCACTACGCCGACATCGCCTGGTTCGTTTGATCGTGCCATATCTGCCAGTCTCGACAAGTGCGTCAAATCCTCATTCCTCCAACCGTCGCAGTACCAGCCCCCATCTTCGCGAAAATTCACATCGACACAATGCACATGCCAGCCTCGGGCGGATACAAGTACTTGGTCCAAGGTAGATGCTCGCTCACGACTTACCCCAAGTTTCGAATGCTTCGAAAAGAGACAGCGAAGGCCCTCGCCGACTGGATCTTCGAAGACATCCTCTGTCGATGGGGCGCGCTCAGCGAGATCGTCACCGACAACGGTACGGCGTTCATCAAGGCGGCCGATTACCTTTTGAAGAAGTACCACATCAACCATATTCGAATCAGTGGGTACAATTCGAGGGCG
Organism: Postia placenta MAD-698-R-SB12; assembly: GCF_002117355.1. Taxonomy (NCBI): domain Eukaryota; kingdom Fungi; phylum Basidiomycota; class Agaricomycetes; order Polyporales; family Adustoporiaceae; genus Rhodonia; species Rhodonia placenta. The sequence goes on along the minus strand of NW_020169845.1, from coordinate 414,056 downwards.
AACGGTCTCGTCGAACGTCCGCACTTCAGCACGCGACAAGCCTTGTTTAAGACAGCCGACGGAGATGAGAAGAAGTGGTCCCAAGCTGCGTATTTTGTATTTTGGTCAGAGCGCATCACGACTCGACGACGCATGGGCTGCTCACCCTATTTCGCTGTTACGGGCACCCATCCGCTCATTCCTCTCGACATCGTCGAAGCTACGTACCTGCAGCCACCACCGACTTCAGTCCTTTCGACAACCGATCTCATCGCCCGTAGGGCCATTGCGCTTCAGAAACGCGTCGAACAAGTCACCGAACTCCACTCGAAGGTCTTCGAAGCACGTCGGACTGCAGCAATTCGCTTCGAGAAAGAGCACGAGCACTCGATCCAGGAGTTTCGACTTCAA
>NW_020169845.1:405139-412515 GCF_002117355.1 Postia placenta MAD-698-R-SB12 | reverse complement strand
CGTTCATCAAGGCGGCCGATTACCTTTTGAAGAAGTACCACATCAACCATATTCGAATCAGTGGGTACAATTCGAGGGCGAACGGTCTCGTCGAACGTCCGCACTTCAGCACGCGACAAGCCTTGTTTAAGACAGCCGACGGAGATGAGAAGAAGTGGTCCCAAGCTGCGTATTTTGTATTTTGGTCAGAGCGCATCACGACTCGACGACGCATGGGCTGCTCACCCTATTTCGCTGTTACGGGCACCCATCCGCTCATTCCTCTCGACATCGTCGAAGCTACGTACCTGCAGCCACCACCGACTTCAGTCCTTTCGACAACCGATCTCATCGCCCGTAGGGCCATTGCGCTTCAGAAACGCGTCGAACAAGTCACCGAACTCCACTCGAAGGTCTTCGAAGCACGTCGGACTGCAGCAATTCGCTTCGAGAAAGAGCACGAGCACTCGATCCAGGATTTCGACTTCAAGCGCGGAGCCCTAGTGCTCATACGCAACACAAAGATCGAGAAGTCCCTCAACCGCAAGATGCGCCCACAATATCTAGGCCCCCTCATCGTTGTCTCGCGCAACAAGGGCGGCGCGTACATCGTGTGCGAACTCGACGGTACAGTCCTCGATCGACCCATTGCAGCATTCCGCGTCATTCCGTACTTCGCACGCAAATCCATTCCAATTCCCGAAGATCTCGAAGATGTTTCGACAGAGCGTCTTCGAGAACTCGAACTATCGAATTCTCTAGGCGACGACGACGATGATGAAGTCGAAGAAGCCGAAGAACGCGACGAATAGAGGTTCTTCCCTTACTTGTACAACACGATACGTACTTTCTTCTCTCCATTCCTGCTCTCACGTTACGCGATATGCTTGATTTTCTCCTACATTCTAGACCATCCCTTGTACGAATATCTTCGATTCAACTCGATAGTCGCGACATCGTTCGACGTTCTACGAACGCTTCGATTCGACCGTTGCGCGGAGGCTCACCTTAGACGAGTCCTCCTAGGCTGTGATGACAAACTGAGCCTATATTTTCATTAAGTCCATTTTCCCTCACTACGAACATTTCGATTTCACCTTCTATGCCCTTCGATCATATTACGACTTACTTCGAACACACTTATTTGCATTTCCTTTTCTTAGTTCCCACTAGGTTTTGTCTAGGCCAAGGGCCACATTTTTGATTCGACTATGGACACAATATTCTACGACATAAGGACAACTACGATACAAGACGACCCGCACCATCGCCTACTCATCGTCTACAGCCCCGCGCACGAAACCGATCCCTCCCTTCGCAAGCGCGGCCTTCTCCATCTTCTGGAGGTCGAGGTCCATGTCGTGAAGGAGCGCTCGACGGCGAGCGATGTGAGCGCGCTCCTCGCGGATGACGCGAATTATTCCCCGAGACTCGTCGTCGAGGTCGAGCACGTCGAGGTCGTCCTGTTCAAGGCCCAGGCGGCTGGCCCCATCGAGAGGCCGTCGTAGAAGTGGGCGCAGAGGCTCGTCGACTCGGCGCTTCTTCGAACCACTCGCGTCCGCGACCGAAGGCCCAGGAGAGGCCGGCCGAACTACGAAGTCGTCAGCGAAGGCCTAGGACAAGAAGAAACGACTTACTGCGCTTCTTTGTGGTTGATCCCCCGCCGCGTGTCTTCTTTGTTTTGCCCAGGACAGACACCTTGTCGAAGTAGCAGCCCTGTTGGAACTGCGCGCACCTATCGCAGGTCGTAGCGTTCTCGGCCCACACGCAATCGACCGGGGCCGAACGGTAACCGGCACAACGATCACACTGTCCAAGAGTTTAGCATCGAACCGCTTCGACGAAGAGTCGAGCTTACCTTCTGTCCCGACTGGCGCTTCTCAATCGCCGCGGCGGCCATGTCGACCTCGGACATCGCGAGTGGACGTTCGACCGTCCGAGGAGTCTTCTACAAAAGAGAGGTTAGTCATCAAACGATGATAGAAGAAAGCACTTACGACCGAGGGGTCGTCCGACAACTCGGTGACCTCGTCATCGACCCTTGCGCGCCCTTTCCCCTTGTCGACACCGGCAGGCGCAGGGTCGGGAAGGAGTCCTTCGGCGGCCGCGATCCTCGCCAACTCTTCGTCGGCGGCCTCTTGTGCGCGACGCTCGTCTTCGGCCTGCTTCCGACGGTCCTCTTCGTCCTTTTGACGCCGTTCGTCTTCGAGGCGGCGCTCCTCGGCGGCCTTCGCACGCTTCGCGGCCTCTTCGACGCGTCGTGCTTCCTCCTCGGCGAGGCGCTTCTGTTCTTCGAGGCGTCGTTCGACCTCGGCATCGATGGCAGTCGCGAGCTCGGGCCAGTCCCCGCGCGCCCACTCAACCCACGACTCCGACGCCCGCTCGGCGAGCTGTTTGACGGCGGCGGCGACGCGCAACTCCGTCTCCTTGTCGCGGATGGCGCCCAGGGCCTTGCGATAGGAAAGCTGTTCGAAAACAAAGGGTTAGCTGGGTTATGCAGGTTAACAAACAACTTACGACGAGTGGCGACAAGTCTTGAGCCCACTCTTCGACCACATCGAGCACGGCGTCGGCAGTCGGCGGAGCCTCGAGGACCACGAGCAAGGAGGCGAGGCGGCGGTTGACGAGAGAGGGAGTCGACGCAGGGGTGGCAGAGCGAGCAGACATCGTAGAAGCAGAGGAAGTGTGCGAGGAGGGGCGACGAGGTAACGAAGAAGGAACGATGGGATGGGGAAAATGAGGCTAAGTCTACCCTGCTTATAACCCCTTTCCGACCAGCGTTTAGCGCCGGCCACGTGGCGTTCGAAACCGACGCGGGTTGTCATGCCGCTTCGATCCGTTCACGACCATCGCGCTTCTCGCATCACGTGGAGGACCAAGGGCGGTCCAAATTTCAATAGGGAGGAGATGATAGGCACCAAGCCCCTCTGGGCCCCGATTCACCTCTTTTCGGCACTCGCATCCCGCCCGGCACTTCGACTGTCACCCAACAGTTCGATTTCACCTTCAACGCTCTTCGACATCTTCGACGGTGCGCGACGCTTGCTCGAAGCTCGGCACGGTCTTCCCGATGCCTCGTGCGTAGCCCTGGGAACATCTTCTGCATTCGGCGAACAATAGGACCACTTGACGCCGCTCGGCCAAGCGCGCGCTTCGCTCCAAGCCACACCGAAGTAGCCAGTCTTTCCCGATTGGGTATCGAACCTCGCGGCATGCCTTCACGACGGCTACCGGTCCGAAGTGGCCATATGTTGCCCTTCATCTCCGCGTTCGGCATGACGTCACTCTACCGATGGACTTGGTATGTGCCTCTTGGTGAGGCAGGTTCTTGAGGAACAATGCAAAGCCCCTTGTACTCGTATGCCACTCTCGAATAGTCGTAGCATCCTGCGTAGTATAAAATCTGTCGTACTTCTCTCCAAAAATACAAGATCCGTTCCCCCCCTCGAGTTCAGAGCTCATAAGTCGAGTTCGCCCCGCGTCTAAACTTTCAACTGCGTCACTTCGTCCCTCGCCGCGTAACTTCGAAACCTCGTCCACTGCGTTTACTCGTCGATACCGTCTCGACGACCCTTCGACTTCGACTATTGTCGAAGAAACTGCGAACCGCGCCCTAGCTAAGTACACCCCATCGAATCGTGTCCCTTCTCTATATGATACATCGAAGAGCTCTGCCGAGCTTCGATCGTCGCTAACTTTCCACAGCTTCCGAGTAGCTTCGACGACGTGTCGAAGCCACCTCGTACCTACCCGTTTGTTCGTAACCTTTCCCAAGGGCGTTTCTCGTGTTCACTCGAACCGCGGGACACCTTGCTGCTAAGTCCCCTCTCATCAGACTATAAGCCGTCTCTTTAGTCCCTTTAGGTCGCACCCAGAATAGGGGTTAGGGTTTCGTTGGTCGTATCACCGCTCCCCCAGCACCACCAGTACACCCCTTCACAAACGCTCGCGACGCAACATACGCCCCGCCGAACGTTCGAAACTTCGCAACTCCGCCAAAGCCCTTGAACGACAAGGGCAAGGAACCAGCGTACAAGACCATCGTCCCCATTATCCAGCCGAAGCTCGCCGAAGAAATCTTCCAGCGTTTGATGAAGTCGCAGTTCGTCACGCTGACCCCAGAAGAGTTGCTGTTGATCACTGATACGACCTACGAAACCCTAACCCCTAACCTGGGTGCGACCTAAAAGGACTCAAGAGACGGATTATAGTCTTAGTGAGAGGGGAGTTAGCAGCAAGGTGTCCCGCGATTCGAGTGAACACGAGAAACGCCTTTGAACAAGGCTACGAACGCTAGGGAAGGTATGAGGTGGCTTCGACACGTCGTTGAAGCTACTCGGAGGCTGTGGATAGTTAGCGGAGACAATCGAAGCTCGGCAGAGCTCTTTGATGTATCGTAGAGAGAAAAGAGACACTATTCGATAGGGTTGGACTTAGCTTAGTACGCGGTTCAAGGTGCAATGCAGTTCTTCGACAATAGTCGAAGTCAAAAGGTTCATCGAGACGGTATCAATGAGTAAATGCAGTAGACGAGATTTCGAGGTTATGCAGTGAGGAATGAAGTGACGCAGTTGAGGACTTAGACGCAGGGTGAACTCGACTTATGAGCTCTGAACTCGAGGGGGGAACCGGATCTTTTCATTTTTGGAGAGAAGTACGACAGAATTTATACTACACAGGATGCTACGACTATCGAAAGTGGCACACTGGTACAAGGGGCTTTGCATTGTTCCTCAAGAAGCTGCCTCACCGAGGGGCACATACCAAGTCCATCGGTAGAGTGACGTCATGCCGAATGCGGAGATGAAGAGCAACATATGGCCACTTTGGACCGGTAGCCGTCGTGAAGGCATGCCGCAAGGTTCAATACCTAATTGGGAAAGACCGGCTACGTCAGTGTGGCTTGGAGCAAAGCGCGCGCTTGGCCGAGCGGCGTCAAGTGGTCCTATTGTTCGCCGAATGCGGAAGATGTTCCGAGGGCTACGCACGAGGCATCGGGAAGACCGTGCCGAGCTTCGAGCAAGCGTCGCGCACCGTCGAAGATGTCGAAGAGCGTTGAAGGTGAAATCGAACTGTTGGGTGACAGTCGAAGTGCCGGGCGGGATGCGAGTGCCGAAAAGAGGTGAATCGGGGCCCAGAGGGGCTTGGTGCCTATCATCTCCTCCCTATTGAAATTTGGACCGCCCTCGGTCCTCCACGTGATGCGAGAAGCTTGATGGTTGTGAACGGATCGAAGCGGCATGACAACCCACATCGGTTTCGAATGCCACGTGGCCGGCGCTAAATGCTGGTCGGAAAGGGGTTATAAGCAGGGTAGACTTAGCCTCATTTTCCCCATCCCATCGTTCCTTCGTCGCTACCTTGTCACCCTCTCCCGCATACTCTCTGCTTTCTACGATGTCTTCTCGCTCCGCCACCCCTGCGTCGACGCCTTCGCTCGTCAACCGCCGCCTCGCCTCCTTGCTCGTGGTTCTTGAGGCTCCGCTGACCGCCAACGCTGCGCTCAATGTGGTCGAAGAGTGGGCGCAAGACTTGTCGCCGCTCGTCGTAAGTCGCTCGTAAATCTGCATAACCCAACTAACCCTTTGTTTTCGAACAGCTTGCCTATCGCAAGGCCTTGGGCACCATCCGCGACGAGGAGATGGAGCTGCGCGTCGCCACCGCCGTCAAACAGCTCGCAGAGCGGGTGTCGGAGTCATGGGTCGAGTGGGCGCGCGGTGACTGGCCCAAGCTCGCGACCGCCATCGATGCCGAGGTCAAACGACGCGTCGAAGAACAGAAGCGCCTCGCCGAGGAGGAAGCAAGACACGTCGAAGAGGCTGCGAAGCGTGCGAAGGCCACCGAGGACCGTCGCCTCGAAGACGAACAGCGTCGAAAGGACAAAGAGGACCGTCGCAGGCAGGCCGAAGACGAGCGTTGCGCACAAGAGGCTGCCAACAAGGAGTTGGCAAGGATCGCAGCCGCCGAGGGACTCCTTGCTGACCCCGCGCCTGCCGGTGTTGACAAGGGGAAAGGGCGCACGAGGGTCGATGACGAGGTCACTGAGTTGTCAGATGACCCTTCGGTCGTAAGTCTTCCTTTCTCTGTCGTCATTCAATTACTAATCTCCCTTTCGTAGAAGACTCCTCGGACGGTCGAACACCCGTTCGTAATGATGGAGGTTGATATGGCCACCATTGCGCTTGAGAAGCGCCTGTCGTGACAGAAGGTAAGCTCGACTCTTCGTGGAAGTGGTTCGATGCTAAACTCTTCGATAGTGTGATCGCTGCGCCGGCTACCGCGCGGCCCCAGTCGAGTGCATGTGGGTCGAGAATGTCACAACCTGCGAGAGGTGTGCGCAGTTCCAGCAGGGATGCTACTTTGACAAGGTTTCTGTGCTTGGGAAGACAAAGAAAACGCGCGGCGGGGGATCAACCACAAAAAAGCGCAGTAAGTTGTTTCTTCTTCTTGTCCTAGGCTTTCGCTGATGACTTAGTAGTTTGGCCGACCTCTCCTGGGCCTTTGGTCATGGACTCGAGTGGTTCGAAGAAGCGCCGAGTCGACGAGCCTCCGCGCCCCCTGCTTCGACTGCCTCTCGATGGGGCCAGCCGCCTTGGCCTCGAACAGGACAACCTCGACGCGCTCGACCTCGACAACAAATCTCGGGGGATAATTCGCGTCATCCGCGAGGAGCGTGCCTTCATCGCTCGCCGTCGAGCGCTCCTCCACAACATGGACCTCGACCTCCAAAAGATGGAGAAGGCCGCGCTTGCGAAGGGAGGGATTGTCACGACTTGGTACGGCGTCTAGCCGTTTTTTAATTTTTCCTTTTCACGGGCTCGAACCCGCAACCTCTGTACTACCTGCCTGATATGGACACGTCGTTATCTACTGTACGATAAGATTAGATAGGATGGCAGGGCACAGCATAGCTCGGGCTCCGCTGTCACAGCCGCTCTGACTCACTGGCCCCCGGGGCCGCGTCGGCATGCTGTGCACGGACCAGCTGTGCACGGACCAGTGCGCACAGCCTGCCCTTAACCTCCCCTGTATATAAGCCGGCCTCTGCTGCCCTAGGGACCTCAGTTTCGACCTCTTGTCCCTAGGTCAGTAAGCCCCCAGTTGTATTCCTTTCTTACCTTACTAACTAATGCATTTACTTGTCCCTAGCCTTAGGTTTGAGCCTAGCTCACCATCGCTTCGGTAAGATAAGTCAAACGCCCCCAGCATTTGGTTTTCCCCTGTTGCTCGACCCTAAGTCGCGACATTAGGTCGAAACTCCCCAACACTGCTGGCGTTCCAAAACAAAAACACTCATCTTTCCTCTCCTATAGGCTGGGTGGTGCGCACCCCTACTATACCCTACGATACTTAGATAGCCTACGATACATCGCCACCACTTAAGGGACGAACTCTTC
>NW_020169845.1:399419-403891 GCF_002117355.1 Postia placenta MAD-698-R-SB12 | reverse complement strand
ATCCCGACCTGCCTCCCCAGGCACCCCGCATCCCCCAACCTGTCGCTGGTACAGGTCAAGCGCGAGGAGATCCCCATCTCCCTCGAGGAACTGAGGCAGTCGCACAGCCTTCAGCGACCCCTCAAGCGATCCCCCAGCCCTCCCTGGGGCCGCGGCTGGAAAGGCCTCCCAAGACCGAGCCCCGCGACACTCCGCCGCATTCTTGGACCAGCTCGTCGTCAGCGGTCACCGCCTCGACTCCAGTCCCTGTCCTACGTGACCCCGCCTCCGGGCTTCCTCAACCGACTTCACCGCCGTCGCCGCCGCGAGGCCGCTCAAGCACTCATTCCCCGAGAAGTCCGCCCGGCGGACAGTCACAACAGTCGCCTTCGTCTGCGGGCAGTCCTTCGTCCCCCTCGTCACCGATAATGTCCTCTCCCGCTGCCGTCCCTGATAAGGAGACGTTGAAGCTCCTCCTCCCGCTTCGCTACGATGGCAAGACCGTCATCGAGTGCAACCGGTTCCTGTCGCAGCTGCGCATCTACTGGCTGATCAACACGTCATTGACCACCATCGAACTCAAGGTGCAGGTCGCACTTAGCCTGCTCGATGGAGATGCCCACGCCTGGGCCACTCCCTACTTCGCCCAGCTCGTGTCGGTGCAGATAGGGGTACAAGGGGCCACGACCCCATTCGCGAACAAAGCGGCCTTTGCCACCGCCTTCCGGGCCCGCTTCGGAAATCTCGACGATGAGGCGGCAGCACAAGTAGAGCTGGCAAAGCTCTGCGCGGACAAGTTGGTCCATGAAAAACGCACCGCCGCGGAATTCTCCGCGCTGTTCAAGGGTCCGGTGGATCACTCTGGGTATGGAGACCTGGAGCTACGCGACAAGTACCTGAGTGGCATCCCCTCCCGCGTGTACCGAAAGATCGAGCTCGAGACCTTCACCACGTGGCAAGCAGCTGAGAAGCGCGCCACTGAGGTCCAGCAGATCCTCGACATCAGCCGGGCCCGTCGGCCCGAGCTAAACAACTTCTTCTCGGCACGAGGTCGAGGACACGGAGGGGCACGTGGTGGTGCACCCTCGTCACACACAGCTTCGGCCAGCATCAATGCGGCCGTCGGAAAAGGAAACTTCCCCGGCAGTTGTTTCGGCTGTGGGAAGCAGGGGTACCGACACTTCGAATGCCCCAATTGTAAGGACAAGCCTTACACAAAACGCGCCAACGCACAGGCTACGGTTGCCTTGGGCTCCACCCAGGCTGCGACAAGCGCCCCCGTCACGACAACACCCTCGGCAAGTATAAGTGCTGCTTCAGCGAAATCTGAGCAATCGGAGCTGGCGGACTTAATGGCACAGGTGAAGTCGATGCGCGAGGAGCTCAAGCACTATCGGGCGATGAAGGAGGAGGGTTTTTGATCTGGTCCGTGCTTCGTGCCGCACGCGTCGGGCTGCGAGTGTCATCATGTAATAAGTATAATGTATTGTCTTCTGCAATGGTGTACGAATTGGACCAGGGGTCCCAACATTTTCACAACCCAGTTCGACTTCAAGGGAAAAGACGGCACAAAGACATAATCGCTATGGTGGACAGCGGAGCCACCACGACGTTCATCAACAAGCGATTCATTATCGAGAATAAGGTGCAAACGCGGAAGTTGAAAGAGCCGATTCCGCTATACAATATCGACGGCACCCTGAACAAAGACGGAAGCATCTCGGAAGTAGCAGTGCTACAGATGCACATAGGAAAACACGTCGAGAAGACGGTGTTCACGGTCACGGACATAGGTCCAGAGGATGTGATCGTTGGGTTGGATTGGCTATGCGAACACAACCCCGAGATCGATTGGGAGTCAGGCTCCCTAAAGCTGTCACGATGCCCTGAAACGTGCAGTGCCAGGAGGACTGGCCGAATGGAGCAAGCAACGACTGCGCGTGATACGGGGGACAGGCCCACAGCGCACAGACGTTCGCCGAAGTCCAAACAGTCGTTCATAGGTGCCTGCCGGAGCATGGTGCTCCCGGACTTCGAACCCAAAGAAGATTCGGTGGAAGTAGAATGGGATGAGGCTGACTTGATCAAAGCCTGGGAGCAGGGTATCACGCTTCCTGGCACCCCTCAGCTGTTCGTTGCAGCAGGGCACACGTATTCCCAGCTGTTCGCTGAGGAAGAGGTCAAGAAGAAGGTCGTCAAAACCGCCGAGGAGTCGGTACCCAAACAGTACCACGAGTTTCTGAAGGTCTTCTCGAAGGAAGCATCAGAACGGCTACCCGAAAGGAAGCCATACGATCACGCGATCGAACTCGTGCCCGGCTACTCCACGTTCCATTCGAAGGTATACCCATTGTCGAGCAACGAGCAAGAGGAACTGGACAAGTTCCTACAGGAGCAATTAGTGAAGGGCTACATACGGGAGTCGAAGTCGCCAATCTCATCCCCCTTTTTCTTCATCAAAAAGAAGGAAGGGACGCTTCGACCCGTACAGGACTACCGCCGATTGAATGCGGTCACGGTCAAGAATCGTTACCCTTTACCGTTGATCGCTGAGATGGTGGATAAGCTCCGCGGCGCTACGCTCTTTACCGAGTTCGATGTCTGATGGGGATACAACAACGTCCAGATCAAAGCCGGTGACGAATGGAAGGCGGCCTTTGTGACTAACCGAGGGTTGTACGAGCCCTTGGTGATGTTCTTCGGTCTCACCAATTCCCCCGCGACCTTCCAGGCAATGATGAACGAAATCTTCCATGATCTCATTGTCGGTGGCAAGATCCTCGTGTACCTGGACGATATACTCATCTTCTCCACCAACAAGGAGGAACATGAGAGGGTCACACGTGAGGTTCTGCGCTGCCTTCAGGACAACGATCTGTTCCTGAAGCCTGAGAAATGCGAATGGGACATTCCCAAAGTCGACTATGTCGGCTATGTGTTTGGTGGCGATGAGGTAGCGATGGATCCCGTGAAGCTGAAAGGAATCAATGAGTGGCCGGTACCCCGGAACAAGAAAGACGTTCAGAAGTTCCGGGGGTTCTCCAACTTCTACCGCTGCTTCATCAAGGACTTCGCTAAGATCTCGCGACCACTCGACCGGCTCACAGGGAACAACCCATGGCATTGGGGCGAAGAGGAACAGCACGCCTTTGACGAGCTCAAACGGCTCTTTGCGACGACTCCAGTCTTGGCGCTGTACGATCCTAATCGGGAGATGCCCATTGAGGTTGATGCCTCGGGCTATGCCACGGGCGGCGTATTGATGCAGAAGCAGGATGACGGCAAATGGCATCCCATCGCCTTCAGATCCCATGCAATGGATCCAGCGTAGCGGAACTACGAGATCTACGATAAGGAGATGCTCGCGATCATTGAGGCGCTAGACGATTGGCGCCACTATCTCGAGGGGTTACCCAATCAGTTCGAGATCGTAACCGATCATAAAAACCTCGAATATTGGCGCACGTCCCAGCACCTCACGCGTCGTCAAGCGCGATGGTCGCTATTCCTGGCTCGCTTCGACTTCCGCATCATGCACAAGGCCGGAGCGTTGAATGGAAAGGCTGATGCCCTATTGCATCGATCAGACCATCAAATCGGCGATGAGGAGGATAACACCAATCAGGTGGTTCTCAAGCCGGAGCGCTTCCGCATCGCCTCCGCCAGACGCGGTCATGCCTCGGTGACGGCCGATCAGTCGCTTCTGAAGCGCATTCGGGAGTGTTCGGAGAAGGATCGGGAGGTGGCTGAGGCACTTGAAAAGGTACAGGACCTCAGGCCGCCCTGACTGCAAAGGGGTTTTGAGGAGTGGAATGCCGAACAAGGGCTACTGTTGTTCCGTGGGTGCATGTACATCCCAAAGAACGTGGAGCTCCGGCAGGACATAGTCAAGATCCACCACGACTCGCCGATCGCCGGTCATGGCAGCCGTGCCAAAACCCTAGAGCTCGTATCGCGGAACTACTGGTGGCCAGGAATGTCCAAATTCGTCAATGAGTACGTAAGCACCTGTGACGTGTGCAACCGTACCAAGACATTCCCAGCCAAACCCCAGGGTCCGCTGAAGCCAAACGAGATCCCCGAGTGCCCGTGGCAGATCATCACGACCGATATGATCGTCGGCCTGCCAAAGTCTGATGGATTCGACTCGATCCTGGTTACCGCCGACCGCTTCACAAAGCAGGTCCACTTCTTGGCCTGTCATGAGACTCTGACGGCAGAAGGTGCGGCAGACCTGTACATCCGCGACGTATTCAAGCATCATGGGGCCCCAGCCAAGGTCATATCAGACCGAGGTCCCCAGTTTGCTTCAAAGTATCTCCATGTGGTGTACAAGGGTCTGGGAATCAAGCCAGCGCTGTCCACAGTGTTCCATCCCCAGACAGATGGCCAGACTGAGCGCTGGAACCAGGAGATCGAGCAGTACCTGCGTGCGTTCACCAGCCACAGGCAGGATGATTGGGCAAAGCAGTTGCCACTCGCGGAATTCGCAC
>NW_020169845.1:389906-397966 GCF_002117355.1 Postia placenta MAD-698-R-SB12 | reverse complement strand
AAGCCACGCGTCCGTGAGGACAAGTATCACCCACTGAAGTGCAGATACCGAAGAGTTCGTCCCTTAAGTGGTGGCGATGTATCGTAGGCTATCTAAGTATCGTAGGGTATAGTAGGGGTGCGCACCACCCAGCCTATAGGAGAGGAAAGATGAGTGTTTTTGTTTTGGAACGCCAGCAGTGTTGGGGAGTTTCGACCTAATGTCGCGACTTAGGGTCGAGCAACAGGGGAAAACCAAATGCTGGGGGCGTTTGACTTATCTTACCGAAGCGATGGTGAGCTAGGCTCAAACCTAAGGCTAGGGACAAGTAAATGCATTAGTTAGTAAGGTAAGAAAGGAATACAACTGGGGGCTTACTGACCTAGGGACAAGAGGTCGAAACTGAGGTCCCTAGGGCAGCAGAGGCCGGCTTATATACAGGGGAGGTTAAGGGCAGGCTGTGCGCACTGGTCCGTGCACAGCTGGTCCGTGCACAGCATGCCGACGCGGCCCCGGGGGCCGGTGAGTCAGAGCGGCTGTGACAGCGGAGCCCGAGCTATGCCGTGCCCTGCCATCCTATCTAATCTTATCGTACAGTAGATAACGACGTGTCCATATCAGGCAGGTAGTACAGAGGTTGCGGGTTTGAGCCCGCGAAAAGGAAAAAATCAAAAAAACGGCTAGACGCCATGCCAACTTGTGACATCCCCTGTCCATGATTGGAGGCCAAGTCGGAGTTATTGTGCATTCTGATGACCTTTGATGAGCCTTTATGCACTATGCTGCTGGACACAAACCTTATATGGGCTCAAGGTCTGTGCTCATTATCCAGGGATCCAATCACGGACCTTAGCTCAGGCTCTAATGTGCCAGAAATTGAGCTCGCGACTGCACCAATGGCTGTGGTAGACCGCAGAACACTGAAACCCTCCACCGAGTACACACAGAATCACATTGATATGGCTTTCATTGAACTGTAAGTGAAATGTGCATTTCTGAAGATGGCAATGTCAGTAGGGCCTGATTCTGCTGAAGCCGCAGAGCAAAGGCATGATCTGGCTGCAATCCATGAACATCTGGGACCCGCCACTCATCGACCCCAAGTGTGTTGTTTGCAATGAGGTGCAACATGCGCTAAGGTTGTGGCTTCTGCCCAGCTACCTCACTATGGAAAGCGACATGACCTGCCAGATCTTGTTTCCCCTAGGCAGCCTACAATAGAGTGCCCTTTTCAATGGTCAAAGGATGGGCTCTCTAAAGGTCTGCTTCAATATGCACCCTCCAGACCATAAGACAGCATTTCAAGTGTGCTAGTGATTGCTGACTGATGGCTGGGCCCTGCCAGCTGATGGCCATGTGAACTTACCATAGTGTTGGTTGCGAGCTGTGGCCTGGCCCGAGATAACCACTGCCTTTCGTTGAAGCTCAATATGTCACATCTATACTTACTGTGATGCATGATTCTCGAACACCGTGCAATCTGCTATGGCCATACCAATATTGTGTCCCAACGGAGACAGAGCTGAAGTGAAAACAGGCAACAAAGGGATTGGATTCAGATATAGAATAAAACAACAATATTTGATGGCATTTGTTAGTGTAGGTATCACGCAGGACAGGTGTATTGTAGCGAGCCCATGCAATACAATGTGTTTCGGAGATGAAATAGCTTATGTAACTCCGTTTTACTGTCGGGACCCCCCAAATTGAACAAGACTATGCCAGACCTGCCTACAAAGCCTGTATTCAACAAGTTCTGGCCAACAATAGGTACATTCAAAATTGCTGCTTAAATTCCGCTGGAAAACAAGCAACTTTTTGCTGCTTTTGAGTGCCCAAATGTGGCTAAAAGTGTCACAGGTGACTAATCGTGAAGCCATGATTTGATCATGTTTTCAGTTTGCAAAAGACTGACCAGCCAATCAGGATGGTGAATCATGCAAGCATGACATGGCCGTAAGCCAGAATCTGCAAGTGCTTGCACCGAGCAGTCGCTTATTTGTCACTGTTTGAGGCACTGCATGCAGGAATCAATTTTCTTGCACAAAACATTGAATCAAAATTGGATTAGAAGCAAATAGCACTTATTAAATCTTATTGATGTAGAAATTGAATGGAAATTGAAGAAAGATGCAAAGAGACAATGGAAAATGGATTACATAATTTATTTTTCTTCAATTTCATTTCTGTTTTAGGCGCCAGAATACTGATTAGGTAAATTCACTTTTTCTTCGATTTTTATTTGATTTTTGTACCAGAAAATTGAATACCACATGCAGTGAGGAGGGGAGCTCATATTCTGCTCGCTGCTTTGGACCACTTGAATGCCACTTGTTTTCCAGCAAGATATAAGCAGCAATTTTGAATGTATCTAATGCCTACATATGCTTATACAATATTTACCATCTAAATGGGTTTGTACTTGTGTGAACCTTAACCCTTTCTGGGGTTTGCAAACCCTAACATGACACCCTTATGCCCTGAGTAGCGTGCCTGATCCCGGCACTGCATGCGGTATTCAATTTTCTAGTACAAGAAATAAAATAAAAATCGAAAGAAAAGTTAATTTACCTAATGAGTACTCGAGCGCCTAATATGCAAGTGAAACCGAAGGAAAATCGATTATGTAATCCATTTTCCATTGTCTCTTTCAATTTTCCTTTGGTTTTTCTTCAATTTCCATTCAATTTCTACATCAGTAAGATTCAATAGGTGCTATTTGCTTTTAATTCAATTATGATTTGATATTTTGTGCAGGCACATTGATTCCTGCATGCAGTGCGGCCCTTCCTTGGGGTTCGCAAGTGCTTTGTAATCAACTCAAGGCAGCCACGAGTCTCACGGCAAAGTCATTGATTGATATTTGTCGTCTTCAAGATGCGCACCATCATGGTTGTTCAGCAGCCATTTCTGTCAAAGGTGACGTATGAGTAGTGTTGCTTGTGTCTCCTAGTTTGTGACTTCCTCCTCATGTACCTCGTGAGGTTGGGGCACGCGCCCTACGTTGCCATATTGATACATAACTTCGATTGCCATGCCGGATGTGTTCCTTATCTCTGGTGCCTTCCCTGAATGTACTCAGCTTTACGTATTGATCCCGCATTCTCGACGTTCCATGAGCATATTTGGACAAGCCAGCCACATCTTCGCCGGTATTCAAAAGCCTCTTGGGATCGATGGTTAACCATCTCTCCTCCCCCTACGAAAGTAACTATTCTGCAACTGATCGTTGAGCATAGCACAGACACGTCTACGCGACATCATCCAGACGTAAGTGGAGCAAGTCCGAATTTAACCTTTCGTGCTAATAGTAGGCCTTCGGTTGTTCCGGTGGGTAGTAGGCATCATGGAATACTGCAAGAAATGTTCGCGCTGGTTCGTCAGCATGGCTGCCCTCCAAGACCATCAACAAAACTCATCAAGACACGTTAGAACGATCCCGTGTGATGGGTGCAATGCAGTTCGTCGCGCTCGAGAGCTCTCTGTCTAGGCTGTTGATACTCATGAAGACATTTGTAGTTCTTCCATACGTGGAACGCATTGCAGCAGCATCGACTAGCCAAACACAACTACTGCGCTCCTTGTGAACGGCACTTCCGGAGCGCGCAAGGCCTCGCTATGCACTTAGATTCCCTCGCCCATCGGCTGAGGAGATTTGTGTGTCCAGGACGTCATTGCAGCAGACGCTGTAAGTGTGCCGCGGGGCTGGTCGCGCACCTAGAGTCAGGTGCATGCGCGTCCGGAATGGATCGCAGCAGTGTAAACAGCCTCGCTGTCGACATCGACCAATCGAACATCATCACAAATCCCACGCGCCTTCTCAGCTACCATGATGGCGTTATCACCACTGGTACTGTCATCACGGCTTATGCGACACCGCGCTCCTTCAATGGCAGATCCTTCGAGTGCTTCATGTGCCACAGACATTACCAGACGCTCGAGGGTCTCAATGAGCACCTCGCGAGCCCAGCTCACGACGAGCAACTCTATCGATGTCCCCAGGCTCTGCATGGCTGTGGCACAGAATTCCGCACCCTCAGCGCTCTGTGCCAGCATGTAGAGAGCGAGAAGTGTCGTATTAGGAGGTTCAATGCCCCAATGCAAAAGGTCATCGAATCGATGGCGAGCGCATTGAAGGGGTTGATCCTCTGAAAGGGAGGCGACAATCTTGCCTAATGTCGTGGACATGGACTAGCAGCGTTGGATAGCATGCGTGGGTGCTGACAGTCTTCGTCACTTGATGCGCGTCTGCCATGTACTAGTACTCTACATGCAAACTTGAAGTTTGTCCTCTTGACCTGGCTTTTTGACTAATGAATGGTGCTCAAATACGGTGTTATCTGTACTACAGTATCTACTGCTTCCGTGCAGTCCACGCTCTCGATATCATCGTGGTCCGAATTTGGAGTTTGCCGTGGGCGTGCGGCTGCGCATCTTGTTGGGAAGACGGTCGCAGTGGACTCGTGACTTCCTCGAGGCCTCTGGCTTCTATCGTTCGACGGCTTTAAATGGCATTTAGAAGACTTCCTGAATGACAAAGCAAACTATATAATGACTGCACGCCCTTCGTACTATCCTCCGCCGCTTTTGGTCTTCCTCATCTCTTCTTGTGAGTCTTCACGCATTGTAACTGCTCGTGGATTGAGATCAAGGCACGGATACCCAGGTGCTCAACATGTCTTACTGCGAACGTTGTCGTGTCGAATTTGTTTCGGACCATGTGTTATGGCAGCACGAAGCGAAGTCGCCAAAACACAACATCTGCGATGCGTGCAACGAAGACTTCAGTACAGCACGCGCTTTCAATCAGCACTATGCGGAGTGTCACGAGGAGCGTCATTGCCAGTGGTGCCACATGTATTTCGACAAGTCTCTTGCACTGATACAGCATCACCGCACTCAACATCGCTATTGCAACATATGTGACTTGGTTCGTATCAGAACCAGGACTGGATATCATTGTTCTGACGACGCACGACTTTCATGACAGGCTTTCCGCGATGGTGAAGCAATCGAAGCTCACAACGTCTCTGCGGAGCATACCCTGATATCTTGTCCGGGGCGCAAGTGTAACCGTCGCTTTGGCTCGGCAGCGGCCCTTATCAGTCATCTCGAGTCTGGTGCATGCAGTTCTAAAATGAACCGCAACAAGATCAACCAGCTCGCCGTCGACCTGGATAGGACCAACGTCATCACAAACCCATTGCGTCTCCTCCGCGCTCCAGATGGGTACGCCGCACCTCCCCACCCTATTATCAACATCGCTACCGAGCTGTCGTTTAATGGGCAAGCCTACGAGTGCTTTTTGTGCCATCACGAGTTCAAAAAGCTCGAGGGGCTCAATCAACATCTCGTGAGCCCCGTCCACGAGGCGGCAATCTATCGGTGTCCACAGCAATGGCAGGGGTGCAACACTGAGTTTCGGACGCTCAGTGGCCTCTGCCAACACGTGGAGAAGCAGAGATGCGCAGTCCGTCGATTCAACAGGCCTATGCAGAAGGTCGTTGAATCGATGGCTAGCGCCATGAAAGGGCTGGTGCTCTGAGAGGATTATCGAGCCGCGAGTTGGGGAGAGGGCTTCAGGAGATTTCGGTTTCTTCGACATCGCGCAGAGCAGCGACGTCGACGAAGCCTAGGTCTAGGCGTCTCACCAGAACTCAGGCGTCTCACCAGAACTCAGGCGTCTTTCGGTCGGCTGCCCGTGAGGTGGCTTCTGTGGCGTATCCAAATCGACGATTTGTATATCAGTGGTCGCTATACCGATGTGCAATGCCCCTGTATGTATTTGTCTTTTGTGCTCATCTTGTCATTGATTCTGGCCAGTGCATTCTGACGCGATGCGAAGATGCACTGCTTTTGGCTAATCCTTGTTCTGGTCATTGTGAACGCCTTCATAATACATACATACATGGCTGTACTCATTGTGTCACAAGACGTATCTGAAATCACGATTCTGTATATCTGTGAGGTACTCCTGGACCAGAAGAACGTCAAACTCGGCAAGCACAATCAAGGAGGGAAGTATACCTTTTGTACTTTCCGCTCGACGCGCGAGCCATCTGGAAGAGTGACTTCGATGTACACATCGTCGTACTTTGTGTCTGGTGGCTCCGCGTCCCTCCGCTTGTTTTCGCGCCACAGTAGGAAACGAATGATAAGCAGAATAATCATACAGCACACGTAGCAGATCCCGATGACGGTCCACGGGACATGGTTCCTGTCCAATTGCCCGCGTTTTGAGTCAGGATCCTGAGTGACAGCTGCTGACGCGGCTTACCTTGGGACGTATTTAGCTTGCCACATGAACGGCCCGGCGGCGTTGCCCACGCAGTAGGCGATGAGCATTATCGCGTTCACAGTGACTTTCTTCGTGTGTCCCGCCGTGACATTCGTAATCCAAGACAGCTGAAGCACGAACGCGGTCACGCTGATGGCTATTCAGGTGGCATTAGGTTCGTATCGGTGCAAGGGCATAAACCCACATACTGGTCATCCACTGTCCAAATAACAGCCCAACCTTGTCCGTCCAAGGGAGGAGATTCACGAGCAGGATGCCGAGGAGTGTGGAGAGGAAGTAGATCACGCCGACGTAGGCCCGTGCGTTGGTAAAATATGACGCGATGTGCACACCTGTGAAGATCGTGACGATCTCGACGACGCCGCTGACCATCGCGAGCAGCGTCGTCTGTAGGCTCGTGAAGCCAAACGACGCCATGATGATCTGCTGCTGGTTTGTCAGGCTGTTCAGCACGTTATCCAGTGAGGAGAAGAGCGCGAAGAGCCACGTCTTAGGGTCGAGGAGCGCCTCATAGAACCTGGCGCGACACTACGAGTTGGAACTAATCTGACGCAAAACAAAATTGAGGACATACTGTTCCTTTTTGAAGCGCTTGTTCTCGACACCCGTTTGGTTGCCCTGTTCGGTTGACCTGTGTTAGAACGTATACTGCTGCGGAATGCTATCGTGTACCTTGATGCGTTGTACAGCAGTGACTCGCTCCTCTGGCGCGAGGAACCATGCAGCCGTAGGGGAATCGGGGAACATGAACCTATGGCCTAGGTCAGCTCACGTCGTGTTTAAGCCTGCAGCACGGACCAGAACGCGACCGCTGTAATCAGAGTCAAGAGGCCGGTGATGATCACAAGCCTACGATAAGAGTGAACAAGCGCACTAGACAGGAGGAGTACAAACATACCATTGCCACGGCTGAAAGCCTCCCGTTTTGGAATGCAGGACACCAAAACTTATGAAACCAATGATGATCTGGGCTGGTCCAGGATATCAGAACGAGACGGCCTAGTACGCGCTGGATGGTGACATTGCTCACCTGTCCCGTTCATCAAAACTGCCAGAGGTTGCGCAAGTAAGCTTTGAGGACGCTGGATAAACAAACGTGCTTACACCAATAGCCCACGCGAATGGTCTGCTCTTTCCTTGTGTAGAACATAGACGTCACGATCATGAAGCCGGCCGTAATGGAGCCCTCGCACATGCCCAGAATGAACCGACATGCCATTAGTCCACCAAAGTTCTTGCATGCTGCATGGGAGCATAGAGCGATTCCCCAGACGAAGATGTTGATGCTGTTGACACGTCAGCGACGTCAGACTGACAGGTGAGTTGTGCCCTGACCTCATCCATTTTCCGACTGGGAATCGCTGGAGGGCCAGATTCTGTGGATACTCGAATGCGAGGTAGCTCAGATAAAATATCGTTCCAAGCCTGGTATCGGGCGTTGAAAAACAACGACCATCAGATTCGGTGTAAATCATACCAATTATACCTATGGACACATAATCAGCAGCTGCGCGTGTCAACTCCCTGAAACACTCACTCGTTCGTCGTGAGATGCGTAGCGGTCCTGAAAGTGTTTGATGTTACCTCGACTGTGAGCGCATGGCAGAACAGTATACGCACTTGATTCCAAGAATCGCAGAACTCCCTAGCGTTGTCTTGTCCATGAATTGAATCCAGTACAGGACTTCATGGCAACGATCGATCAACACTACAGATCAGGAATCTAATGTAGAAGTGCATACCACACATTAAAGGCATTATGTGCCGGTCGATCTTCTTCCGC
>NW_020169845.1:382819-387035 GCF_002117355.1 Postia placenta MAD-698-R-SB12 | reverse complement strand
GTGGCAACTGCTTTGCCCAATCATCCTGCCTGTGGCTGGTGAACGCACGCAGGTACTGCTCGATCTCCTGGTTCCAGCGCTCAGTCTGGCCATCTGTCTGGGGATGGAACACTGTGGACAGCGCTGGCTTGATTCCCAGACCCTTGTACACCACATGGAGATACTTTGAAGCAAACTGGGGACCTCGGTCTGATATGACCTTGGCTGGGGCCCCATGATGCTTGAATACGTCGCGGATGTACAGGTCTGCCGCACCTTCTGCCGTCAGAGTCTCATGACAGGCCAAGAAGTGGACCTGCTTTGTGAAGCGGTCGGCGGTAACCAGGATCGAGTCGAATCCATCAGACTTTGGCAGGCCGACGATCATATCGGTCGTGATGATCTGCCACGGGCACTCGGGGATCTCGTTTGGCTTCAGCGGACCCTGGGGTTTGGCTGGGAATGTCTTGGTACGGTTGCACACGTCGCAGGTGCTTACGTACTCATTGACGAATTTAGACATCCCAGGCCACCAGTAGTTCTGTGACACGAGCTCCAGGGTTTTGGCACGGCCGCCATGACCGGCGATCGGCGAGTCGTGGTGGATCTTGACTATGTCCTGCCGGAGCTCCGCGTTCTTTGGGATGTACACGCACCCACGGAACAACAGAAGCCCTTGTTCGGCATTCCACTCCTCAAAACCCCTTTGCAGTCGGGGCGGCCTGAGGTCCTGTACCTTTTCAAGTGCCTCGGCCACCTCCCGATCCTTCTCCGAACACTCCCTGATGCGCTTCAGAAGCGACTGATCAGCTGTCACCGAAGCATGGCCGCGTCTGACAGAGGCGATGCGAAATCTTTCCGGTTTGAGAACCACTTGATCGGTGTTATCGTCCTCATTGCCGATCTGGTGGTCTGACCGACGAGACAAGGCATCAGCCTTTCCATTCAACGCTCCGGCCTTGTGTGTGATGCGGAAGTCGAAGCGAGCCAGGAATAGCGACCATCGCGCTTGACGACGCGTGAGGTGCTGGGACGTGCGCCAATATTCGAGGTTCTTATGCTCGGTTATGATCTCGAACTGATTGGGTAACCCCTCGAGATAGTGGCGCCAATTGTCTAGTGTCTCAATGATCGCGAGTATCTCCTTATCGTAGATCTCGTAGTTATGCTGGGCAGGGTCCATAGCGTGAGATCTGAAGGCAATAGGGTGCCATTTGCCATCGTCCTGCTTCTGCATCAACACGCCGCCGGTGGCATAGCCTGAGGCATCAACCTCGATGCGCGTTTCTCGGTTAGCATTGTACAGCGCCAGGACTGGAGTCGTTGCAAAGAGCCGCTTGAGCTCGTCGAAGGCGTGCTGCTCTTCCTCACCCCAATGCCATGGGTCATTCCCTGTGAGCCGGTCGAGTGGTCGCGAGATCTTAGCGAAGTCCTTGATGAAGCGGCGGTAAAAGTTGGAGAACCCCCGGAACTTCTGAATATCTTTTTTGTTCCGGGGTACCGGCCACTCATTGATTCCTTTTAGCTTCGCGGGATCCATTGCCACCTCATTGCCACCGAACACATAGCCGACGTAGTCGACCTTGGGAACGTCCCACTTGCATTTCTCAGGCTTCAGGAATAGATTGTTGTCCTGGAGACGACGCAGAACCTCGCGTGTGACCTTCTCATGTTCCTCCTTGTTGGTGGAGAAGATGAGTATATTGTCCAGGTACACAAGGATCTTTCCGCCGATGATAAGATCATGGAAGATCTCATTCATCATGGCCTGGAAGGTCGCAGGGGAATTGGTGAGGCCGAAGAACATCACCAGAGGTTCATACAGCCCCGGTTAGTTACGAAGGTGGCTTTTCATTTGTCACCGGCTTTGATCCAGACATTGTTATAGCCCCACCTGACGTCAAACTTGGTGAAGAGCGTGGCTCCGCGCAGTTTATCTACCATCTTGGCGATCAACGGCAGCGGATAGCGATTCTTGACGGTGATCGCGTTCAACCGGCGGTAGTCCTGCACGGGTCGAAGTGTCCCTTCTTTCTTTTTGATGAAGAAGAAAGGGGACGAGATGGGCGACTTTGATTCCCGTATGTAGCCCTTTGCCAGTTGCTCCTTGAGGAACTTGTCAAGCTCCTCCTGCTCGTTGTTTGACAGGGGATACACCTTCAAATGGAATGTCAAATAGCCGGGCACGAGTTCAATCGCGTGATCATAAGGCTTCCTTTCGGGTAGCCGTTCTGACGCTTCTTTGGAGAAGACGTTCAGGAACTCGTGGTACTGTTTAGGTACCGACTCCTCAGCGGTGATAGGTGCCAAGCCCCTCCGGGCCCCGATTCACCTCTTTTTGGCAGTCGCATCCCGCCCGGCACTTCGACTCAGTCTCCCACCACTTCAATTTCACCTTCGACGGTCTTCGACACCTTCGACGGTGCGTGACTCTTACTCGAAGCTCGGCACAGTCGTCCCGATGCCTCGCGCATAAATCTCGGGACATCTCCCGCATTCGGCGAACAATAGGGCCACTTGACGCCGCTCGGCCAAGCGCGCGCATCGCTCCATGCCACACCGACGTAGCCGGTCTTTCCCGATTAGGTATCGAACCTCGCGACATGCCTTCAACGACGGACACCGGTCCGAAGTAGCCATATGTTGCTCTTTATCTCCGCGTTCGGCATGACGTCACTCTACCAATGGACTTGGTGTGTGCCCCTCGGTGAGGCAGCTTCTTGAGGAACAATGCAAAGCCCCTTGTACCAGTGTGCCACTTTCGATAGTCGTAGTGTCCTGTGTAGTATAAATTCTGTCGTACTTCTCTCCAAAAATGAAAAGATCCGGTTCCCCCCTCGAGTTCAGAGCTCATAAGTCGAGTTCACCCTGCGTCTAAGTCCTCAACTGCGTCACTTTGTCCCTCACTGCGTAACCTCGAAACCTCGTCCACTGTGTTTACTCGTCGATACCGTCTCGACGAACCCTTCGACTTCGACTATTGTTGAAGAAACTGTGAACCGCGTCCTAGCTAAGTCCCCCCCCCTTCGAGTTGTGTCCCTTCCTTCTACGATACATCAAAGAGCTCTGCCGAGCTTCGATCGTCTCCACTAACCACCCCCAGCCTCCGAGTAGCTTCGGCGACGTGTCGAAGCCACCTCGTACCTTCCCTAGCATTTGTAGCTTTTTCTGAAGGCGTTTCTCGTGTTCACTCGAACCGCGGGACACCTTGCTGCTAACTCCCCTCTCATTAGACTATAATCCGTCTCTCTAGTCCCTTTAGGTCGCACCCAGGTTAGGGGTTAGGGTTTCGTAGGTCATATCATTTCTGGAGCCCACCGCGAGGGGATCTCAGGCAAGAATTCGCTGCTTTCGGGTTTCCGAAAACGTCTCCAGTAGTCACCCGCTCACAAGTGCGTGAGGCTGCTAGCCACAGCGCCGCCGAGAACCTCGACAGCTCCTCTAGAACGCAATCGACTCCCTCTCCAACAATTCCCGGTGACTTCGACCGCGACGAGGAAGACGAGATAGACCAAGAACTCCAGGACGACTTCGACGAAGAACCAATCCCTTCGACCGCCGAAGAACGCACTTCGTCCCCCGAGCTTCTAGGCCTCACTACTTCCGACTACGACACTTCGACTCCTGAACTTTTCGAACGATCCAGTTCTTCGCCCGAACCCGAGGATCCATCCCATCTACTTCGAATCTCGTACTTCCGACTCCGTCTTCTGTTTGCACCCACGCTCAGCCGCCCATCGCATCCTCTTCACGACTTTCAGTCATACCTACATCCGACCTGGCACCTCCGCCACCATTAGCACCTTCGAACGCAGCTTCGAACTCCAACCCCGCACCACCCGCTCCTACGATTCCTTCGACTACTACCATGTCCTCTTCGAGCCCAGCTTCTACTACCACTACAAACATGAGTCAGAACATGAACACACCATTGATGCCCCCGCGCGGTCATTCGACGGCACCAAGCTTCGACCCGTCGGAAGTCCGTTCGCTTCGGCGTTACTTCCAGGACCTCGAAGCATTGTTCACCCGGTGTCAGATTACCGACGAAGCAGCCAAGAAACAGTGGGCTGTTCGGTACCCTTCAATTGACGTTGCTGACTTATGGGAAACCATCGAGTCCTTCATCGACGTAGCCAAGAGCTACAACGACTGGAAAGCCGACATATGAGCACTCTATCCTGGCGCCGACGATACAAGAAAGTGGTCGCTGGCAGACATGGATCAGCTCATCGGA
>NW_020169845.1:374743-382467 GCF_002117355.1 Postia placenta MAD-698-R-SB12 | reverse complement strand
CCATTACGAAACATCTCATTGCACAGCACTGACTCTCCACTATCGAACAAAGTTGCGCATTTCTTCGAGGATTCCAGCCAGCGTTGCTCACACGGCTCGAGACCCGACTGCATCTCAAGCATCCCGATCACTACGCCGACGACCCGTACACCATGGCAGAGATTCACGCGGCGGCTACGTTCATCTTACACGGTACATCGAGCACACCTACGACAGCGGCTAACCAAACTATCACTTCGACATCGAACACTTCGACACCGGTGCCCCCCGGGATGATCAAAACCGAAGACATCTCGATGATCATCGAAAGCCTGTCGAGGACGATCGCAACACTCATTCAGCCGACGACGCACACTACGCACAACCACGCCCCCGCACCGAGACAACAAGCTGCCGTCCACGTCCATGAGAACAGCGGAGCGGAACAGACGTGCCATTACTGCGGCAATCGTGGCTGCAGGGTAGGCACCTGCGAGTTCGTGGAGATCGACATCCGGGACGGCAAGTGCAAGCGTAACACCAAAGGAAAGATCGTCCTTCTGAACGGAAGTTTCTGCCCCCGCACTATTCCTGGTCTCACAATACGAGATCGAATCTACGAGTGGCATAGAAGAAATCTTGCAGCACCCGCCACTCCGACAATGCTCTTTGAGATCGATGATCGCTCGACTATGCAGACCTTCACGCTCAACACCAGCAGCAGGATCGAGGCGCTCGAGCGAGAACTCCTTCAGCTTCGGAAGCGCAGGGAGGTCTTTGACGGCGTCGAGATTCTACAGCGGAAGAAGCCTACGACGCCAGCCATCCCGAAGAGCGTGGAAGCCTCGGGATCTGGTACATCGAAGGGAGTGGCGGCACCCTCGAGCACTTCGACAAGCACGGCCCCGCCTCCGACGATACCAGCAGCAGCACCCGCGCCATCTTCCTCCTCGCCTACGCAATCCACGTCTCATCCTATTACTATGTCCGCTCCCCCAGCACCACCAGTACACCCCTTTGCAAACACTCGTGACGCAACCTACACCCCACCGAACGTTCGAAACTTCGCAACTCCGCCGAAGCCCTCGAACGACAAGGGCAAGGAACCAGCGTACAAGACCATCGTCCCCGTTATCCAGCCGAAGCTGGCCAAAGAAATCTTCCAGCGTTTGATGAAGTCGCAGTTCGTCACGCTGACCCCAGAAGAGTTGCTGTCGATTGCGCCCGACGTTCGAACCAAGTACTGCGACGCCGTCACCCCTAAGCGAGTCTCGACGGAACCCGTCGCGTCGGCCCACATTGTAGAAATCGGCGCCGACGAGGTCACAGCCGTCAACCAGCTCTCGTGTTCAGGCGCAATGTTGGAACCCGGTGCTACAATCGTCCCAGACCCCTATGAAACATATCTGAAGCACATCCCTCATGGCGAGTACCCCGCAGAATTCACTGTCACATGTGATTTGAATGCGATTCGTTCAATCATCGCATTGATCGACAACAAAGAGCAGATTGAATGCATCGTCGACCCAGGGTCGCAGATTGTCGCCATGTCGGAGGAGGTCTGTCTCGGCCTCAACCTCCTCTTTGATCCTACTATCCAGCTGAACATGCAATCGGCGAACGGCGAGGTGGACCGATTGTTAGGACTCATTCAAAATGTTCCCTTCTGCATCGGTGAGATCGTATTGTATCTCCAGGCTCACGTCATTCGAAACGCAGCATACGACATCCTCCTTGGCCGACCCTTCGACGTGCTTACGCAGAGTGTTGTCAAGAACTTTGCTGACAAGAACCAGACCATTACAATCCTCTGCCCGAACACCGGCAAAACCATCACAATTCCGACGTACACGCAAGGAAGATCACAAAGCCAGCAGCATCCTTTTGAGTGTCGCAAGTCACATTTTCTCGCTTTGAGGAATCGATTCCCCATGATCAAGGAGAAGCCGTGCTAGTCATCGACTACGATGGGGTAAAACCGAGTATTTCCTTCATCTCTCCTATTGATTCCTCGACTCCGAGCGCTGTTTCATCGCTGTATCTCTCCGCATGCACCTCCGTCTCATCATATTTGCAGTCTCTTTACACTTCCGACAATATAGCTTATAATGCCGCTCCATCGAACACTTCGACGTGGGCTTCAACTCTTCTATTTTCAGCTCCGTTTGCTTCGACTCCGCCATCTCCCATTCCAACGAAGTCCATCTCACAGTTTTCCAACTCGATTCTTCCCTTTCCTTCGACGACATCGACTTCTACCCCTTCAACGCACAAGATCCTCACCGCGACAAAGAAGAAATACAAGCCTGTTGCTCTCAAAACCAGACCCGTCCTTGGTGCCGTCCCCAAACAATTTCGAATACTTCGAGACATCAAGGGCGACCCTCTATCCATCATGCCTAAGCTTTCGACCGACCCCCCGCCATTCAAACCTACCGGTCGGTACACCCTCGAATGCTTCGAAGCAACTGATAAGCTTCACAACAGCGACTTCCTACTTCCCGACAAACATTGAGTCCTCCACCACTTCATGTGCCTGCACAATGAAGCTTTCGCCTGGACCAACGACGAGCGCGGATGCTTCAAGCCCGAGTACTTCCCCCCCATCGATTTCCCCGTTGTTCCTTACACGCCCTGGGTGCAGAAGAATATCCCCATTCCGCCAGGGATCTACAACAAAGTCTGCATGGTGATCAAGTGAAAGATCACCGCCAGAGTCTATGAACCATCGAACTCGTCGTATCGATCGTGGTGGTTCTGTGTCATCAAGAAGGACGGTAAATCTCTTCAACTTGTCCATTCCCTCAAGCCCCTCAATGCAGTTACAATCCAACACTCCAGTGTACCACCGATGCCCGAATACCTCGCAGAACAATTTGGAGGAAGACCATGCGGCGGCATGCTCGACCTTTATGTCGGCTATGACAAACAACTCATTGCCAATCTTCAAGAGATCTAACGACGTTCCAGACACCCTACAGAGCCATGCGCCTCGTAACCCTCCCGATGGGTTGGACAAACTCGGTCCCAATCTTCCACGACAACGTCACCTACATCCTCCAGCCCGAGATCCCGCACATTACGGTGCCCTACGTCGATGATGTTCCCATCAAAGGTCCCGAATCAGACTACAATGACGAACGGCTCCCTTCAAACTGCGGCATTCGATGCTTCGTATGGGAGCATTTCGAGAACATGAACCACGTAGTCACTCGAATGCGCTACGCCGGAGGTACCTTTTCAGGAGTCAAGAGCGTCCTCATCACTCGAGAAATCATGGTGGTAGGTCATCGCTGCACTCCTCAAGGTTGCCTCCCCGACAACTCTCGTGTCACTGCGATATGCAACTGGGGTGCATGCGCTACTCTATCCGACGTTCGAGCGTTCCTCAGAACCATCGGCGTTGTTCGTATCTTCATCCATAATTTTGCTCACTGCGCCGACGTGCTCGTACGCCTCACAAGGAAGGACGTCAAGTTCGAGTTTGGTCTGGAGCAAATCGCGGCGCAGGAAGACCTCAAGGACGCGCTACTCTCATCCCCCGCACTCCGAGCCCTCAATTATGATTCCCCCTCTCCCGTCATTCTCGCGGTCAACACGTCGTTCATTGCCATCGGATATCACCTCTGCCAGTGTGACGAAGCCAACCGCGAGTCCGTTACTACAACAGGTTCAGCTCAATCACGCTCAACAATTGCGAACGAAGGTTTTCACAGCCGCAGCTCGAGATCTACGGCCTATTCTGCACACTACGATCCCTTCGACTCTACCTGATCGGTGTTCGGAACCTCATCATCGAAGTCGATGCTCGGTACATCAAGGGTATGCTGAAGAATCCGGACATCGCCCCAAGCGTGAGTATTAACCGGTGGATCGTCTCGATTCTCACATTCCATTTCACGCTAGTCCACGTCCCCGGTACAATGCACGGCCCCGACGGCCTCTCTCGACGCACAGCTCAGCCCGGTGATGCCATCAAAGACGAGGTCGACGAAGAGTTCGACGATTGGATTGACCAGATGCATTCTTTCGTTCACCAGATTCAGCCCCTCCCATCCGTCCAGTTGCTGGCCATCTTCACCAATGACAGAGCCGAGGATGGCTCAGATTTCAATAGGGAGGAGGATAGCTACAAGCTAGTGCCTTGATCGGAGCAAGTGCAACTCGCCGATGCGAAGCTCGACTTGACATGCTCGAATTTCATCGAACGTTAGCAAAGCCCGAGGACATCTCCAAAAGTGTTTATGAAGGGTTCATCAAATACTGCATGCAATTCTTCCTCGACAACGACACCCTCTGGCGCAAGGACAGTCACGGAGCACACAAGCTAGTCGTCAAGCCCGGTGATCGCCTTCGAATACTTCGAGAATGCCATGACCGCACCGCGCATCAAGGAATCTACGCAACCCGAGCCTTCGTCAATGAGCGATTCTGGTGGCCGTTCCACTACGCCGACATCGCCTGGTTCGTTCGATGGTGCCATATCTGCCAGTCTCGACAAGTTTGTCAAATCCTCATTCCTCTGACCATCACAGTACCAGCCCCCATCTTTGCAAAAATTCACATCGACACAATGCACATGCCTGCCTCAGGCAGATACAAGTACTTGGTCCAAGGTAGATGTTTGCTCATGACTTACCCCGAGTTTCAACTGCTTCAAAAAGAGACAGCGAAGGCCCTTGCCGACTGGATCTTCGAAGACATCCTCTGTTGATGGGGCTGTCACGACTTGGTACGGCGTCTAGCCGTTTTTTAATTTTTCCTTTTCGCGGGCTCGAACCCGCGACCTCTGTACTACCTGCCTGATATGGACACGACGTTATCTACTGTACGATTAGATTAGATGGGGCGGCAGCGCACGGCACAGCTCGGGCTCCGCTGACACAGCCGCTCTGACTCACCGGCCCCCGGGGCCGCATCGGCATGCTGTGCATGGACCAGCTGCGCACGGACCAGCGCGCACAGCCTGCCCTTATCTCCCCATGTATATAAGCCGGCCTCTGCTGCCCTAGGGACCTCAGTTTCGACCTCTTGTCCCTAGGTCAGTAAGCATCCTTTGTATTCCTTTTCTTACCTTACTAACTAATACATTTACTTGTCCCTAGCCTTAGGTTTGAGCCTAGCTCACCATCGCTTCGGTAAGATAAGTCGAACGCCCCCAGCATTTGGTTTTCCCCTGTCACTTGACCCTAAGTCGCGACATTAGGTCGAAACTCCCCAACGCTGCCGGCGTTCCAAAAACAAAAACACTCATCTTTCCTCTCCTACAGGTTGGGTGGTGCGCACCCCTACTATACGCTACGATACGTAGATAAGCGTACTATACATCGCCACCACTTAGGGAACGAACTTTTCAGTACCTGCACTTCAGTGGGCGGTACTTGTCCTCACGGACGCGTGGCTTAGGTTCCTGCTGCATACTAGCCAAAAGCAGTACTGGGCCCCACGTGAATTGCGAACCCTAGTGTTACCTCGGGCGCCGTAGGTGTAAGCTAGCTTATACGGCCTTTTGTAGCACGCGCACCTCCCCTTCCTCCCCCCCCATCACCGTGGCTGACGAATTCTTCGACTGCTCTCGACTTGAGCACGCCTTCGACACCCAGGAGCAGGTCGACGTCTCTCGCGACGACCCAGACCGCAACGGCAACCTAGCCCCTTTCTTCAGCTGTGATCGGCAACCGTGCCCTAATCGAACCCCACGATCCATCACCACCAACGAAGACGAAGGGCGCTACGTGCCAATCCGACGAGTCCAACACCCCAGCGGCCCTGCACTCCGATACGCTGGCACCTCGAGGTCTACATCTCGCCACGTCACTCCCGTCCCATCCCGACCTGCCTCGCCAGGCACCCGCATTCCCCAACCTGTCGCCAGTACAGGTCAAGCGCGAGGAGATCCCTATCTCCCTCGAGGAACTGAGGCAGTCGCACAGCCTTCAGCGACCCCTCAAGCGATCCCCCAGCCCTCCCTGGGGCCGCGGCTGGAAAGGCCTCCCAAAACCGAGCCCCGCGACACTCCGCCGCATTCTTGGGCCAGCTCGTCGTCAGCGGTCACTGCCTCGACTCCAGTCCCTGTCCTACGTAACCCCGCCTCCGGGCTTCCTCAACCGACTTCACCGCCGTCGCCGCCGCGAGGCCGCTCAAGCACTCGTTCCCCGAGAAGTCCGCCCAGCGGACAGTCACAACAGTCGCCTCCGTCTGCGGGCAGTCCTTTGTCCCCCTCGCCGCTGATAATGTCCTCTCCTGCTGCTGCCCCTGATAAGGAGACATTGAAACTCCTCCTCCCACTCCGCTACGATGGCAAGACCATCATCGAGTGCAACCGGTTCCTGTCGCAGCTGCGCATCTACTGGTTGATCAACACATCATTGACCACCATCGAACTCAAGGTGCAGGTCGCACTTAGCCTGCTCGATGGAGACGCCCTCGCTTGGGCCACTCCCTACTTCGCTCAGCTCGTGTCGGTGCAGATAGGAGTGCAAGGGGCCACGACCCCATTCGCAAACGAAGCGGCCTTTGCCACCGCCTTTAGGGCCCGCTTCGGAAATCTCGACGACGAGGCGGCAGCACAAGTAGAGCTGGCGAAACTCTGCGCGGACAAGTCGGTCCGCGAAAAACGCACTGCCGCGGAGTTCTCCGCGCTGTTCAAGGGTCCAGCGGACCGCTCTGGGTATGGGGACCTGGAGCTACGCGACAAGTACCTGAGCGGCATCCCCTCCCGCGTATACCGCAAGATCGAGCTCGAGACCTTCACCACGTGGCAAGCAGCTGAGAAGTGCGCCACCGAAGTCGAGCAGATCCTCGATATCAGCCAGGCCCGTCGGCCCGAGCTAAACAACTTCTTCTCGGCCCGAGGTCGAGGACGCGGTGGGGCACGTGGTGGTGCACCCTCGACGCACGCAGCTTCGGCCAGCATCAATGCGGCCGTCGGAAAGGGAAACTTCCCCGGCACATGCTTCGGCTGTGGGAAGCAAGGGTACCGACGCTTCGAGTGCCCCAATTGTAAGGACAAGCCTTACACAAAACGCGCCGACGCGCGGGCTACGGCTGCCTCGGGCTCCACCCAGGCTGTGACAAGCGCCCCCGTCACGACAACACCCTCGGCAAGTATAAGTGCCGCTTCAGCGAAATCTGAGCAATCGGAGCTGGCGGACTTAATGGCACAGGTGAAGTCGATGCGCGAGGAGCTCGAGCATTATCGGGCGATGAAGGAGGAGGGTTTTTGATCCAGTCCGCGCTTCGTGCCGCACGCGTCGGGCCGCGAGTGTCATCATGTAATAAGTATAATGTATTGTCAACTGCAATGGTGTACGAGTTGGACCAGGGGTCCCAGCACTTTCACATTCCAGTAAGACTTCAAGGGAAAAGACAGCACAAAGACCTAATCGCTATGGTGGATAGCGGAGCCACCACGAAGTTTATCAACAAGCGATTCATTACCGAAAACAAGGTGCAGACGCGGAAGTTGAAGGAACCAATTCCGCTGTATAATATTGACGGCACCCTAAATAAGGACGGAAGCATCTCGGAGGTAGCATTGCTACAGATGCATATAGGAGAGCACGTCGAGAAGACGGTGTTCACGGTCACGGACATCGGTCAAGAAGACGTGATCGTTGGGTTGGATTGGCTACGTGAGCACAACCCTGAGATCGATTGGGAGAAGGGCTCCCTCCAATTGTCGCGATGCCCTGAAACGTGTAGCGCCAGGAGGACTGGCCGAATGGAGCAAGCAGCGACTGCGC
>NW_020169845.1:368897-371551 GCF_002117355.1 Postia placenta MAD-698-R-SB12 | reverse complement strand
CTTCAGTCAGTGGCGACGGCATCGGCTGAAAGTTGAGACCACCAAAGGCAGCAGCGTTGAGGCGGCGAGGGGCGTTCGGATTCTTCTGGTGGAAGTCGGCTATGAGGGCCGGTGCATTGGCAGCGTTGCGCGCCGGTTCCCATGACGTATGCTAGTCATCATAGCCCTTCCACTTGATGAGGTACTGCAGCTGACGCCGGAAGATCCGCGAATCCTTGATCCGCTCGACCTCGTACTCCTCGTCGCCCTCAACCTCGATCGCAGGCGGCTCCTCCAGCTCCCGGCCCGGGATATTGCTACGCGTGTACTTGCTAAGCAAGGAGACATGGAATACCGGGTGCACCGGCACTGACTTCGGCAGGACTAATTCGTAATCCAGATCTCCGAGCTTTCGCCGCACAACGTAAGGCCCAGGGCGCTTGGGGCTGAGCTTCTTGCTTGGCTGTTTCAGCCTAAGGTTCCGAGCGTCAAGCCAGACCTTGTCCCCTGGCGCGAAGACTGGTGCATTTTGCACGTGCTTATCGTAGTACACCTTCATGCGCTCGGCTGACAGCTCGAGCGCAGAGCGCGTGTCATCGCGAATCTCCTTCAGGATCTTGAGCCGATCAGTGGCTGCAGGCATCGCAGACATCGGATTGATCCGCACTTGGATCTCAGGATTGTACCCCTGATGCAGGAAGAATGGGGAGTGCCCGGTTGCGGAGTGAACTCGGTTGTTCAGTGCAAATTCCGCGAGCGGCAACTGCTTTGCCCAATCATCCTGCCTGTGGCTTGTGAAAGCACGCAGGTACTGTTCGATCTCCTGATTCCAGCGTTCAGTCTGACCGTCCGTCTGAGGGTGGAACGCTGTGGATAGCGCCGGCTCGATCCCTAGCCCCTTGTACACCACATGGAGATATTTCGAAGCAAACTGGGGACCTCGGTCTGATATGACCTTGGCCAGGGCCCCATGATGCTTGAACACATCGCGGATGTACAGGTCTGCCGCACCTTCTGCCGTCAGGGTCTCATGACAGGCCGAGAAGTGGACCTGCTTTGTGAAGCGGTCGGCGGTGACCAGGATCGAATCGAACCCATCAGACTTTGGCAAGCCGACGATCATATCGGTCGTGATGATCTGCCACGGGCGCTCGGGGATCTCATTCGGCTTCAGCGGACCCTGGGGCTTAGCGGGGAATGTCTTGGTACGGTTGCACACGTTGCAGGTTGGACATTCCTGGCCACCAGTAATTCCGCGATATGAGCTCGAGGGTTTTGGCACGACTGTCATGACTGGCGATCGGCGAGTCGTGGTGGATCTTAACGATATCCCGCCGGAGCTCCGCGTTCTTTGGGACATACACGCACCCACGGAACAGCAGGAGCCCTTGTTCAGCATTCCACTCCTCAAAGCCCCTTTGCAGCTGGGGCGGCCTGAGGTCCTGCACCTTTTCAAGTGCCTCGGCCACCTCCCGATCCTTCTCCGAACACTCCCGAATGCACTTCAGAAGCGATTGATCAGCCGTCACCAAGGCATGACCGCGTCTGGCGGAGGCGATGCGGAAGCGCTCCGGCTTGAGAACCACCTGATCGGTGTTATCGTCCTCATCGCCGATCTGATGGTCTGACCGGCGTGACAGGGCGTCAGCCTTTCCATTGGACGTCCCGGCCTTGTGTGTGATGCGGAAGTCGAAGCGAGCCAGGAACAGCGACCATCGCGCTTGACGGCGCGTGAGATGCTGGGATGTACGCCAGTACTCGAGGTTCTTGTGATCGGTTACGATCTCGAACTGATTGGGTAACCCCTCGAGATAGTGGCGCCAATCGTCCAGTGCTTCGATGATCGTGAGCATGTCTTTATCGTAGATCTCGTAGTTCCGCTGTGCTGGATCCATTGCATGGGATCGGAAGGCAATAGGGTGCCATTTGCCGTCGTCCTGCTTCTGCATCAACACGCCGCCAGTGGCGTAGCCTGAGGCATCAACCTCAATGCGCGTTTCTCGGTTAGGATCGTACAGTGCTAGGACGGGAGTCGTCGCGAAGAGCCGTTTGAGCTCATCGAAGGCATGTTGCTCCTCTTCGCCCCAATGCCATGGGTCGTTCCCTGTGAGTCGGTCGAGTGGTCGCGATATCTTGGCGAAGTCTTTAATGAAACAGCGGTAAAAGTTGGAGAACCCCTGGAACTTCTGAACATCTTTCTTGTTCCGGGGTACCGGCCACTCATTGATTCCTTTTAGCTTCGCGGGATCCATCGCCACCTCATCGCCACCGAACACATAGCCGACGTAGTCGACCTTGGGAACATCCCATTCGCACTTCTCAGGCTTCAGGAATAGATCGTTGTCCTGAAGGCGACGAAGAACCTCGCGTGTGACCCTCTCATGCTCCTCCTTATTGGTAGAGAAGATGAGTATATCGTCCAGGTACACAAGGATCTTTCCACCGATGATGAGATCGTGGAAGATCTCGTTCATCATTGCCTGGAAGGTCGCGGGGGAGTTGGTGAGACCGAAGAACATCACCAAGGGCTCGTACAACCCTCGGTTAGTCACAAACGCCGCCTTCCATTCGTCACCGGCTTTGATCCGGACGTTGTTGTATCCCCACCGGACATCGAACTTTGTGAACAACGTAGTGCCGTGCAGTTTATCTACCATCTTGGCGATCAACGGCAA
>NW_020169845.1:360458-363314 GCF_002117355.1 Postia placenta MAD-698-R-SB12 | reverse complement strand
AGAGGAGCAACATGCCTTCGATGAGCTCAAACGGCTCTTCGCGACGACTCCCGTCTTAGCGCTGTATGACCCTAATCGAGAAACGCACATTGAGGTCGACGCTTCGGGTTACGCCACTGGTGGCGTGTTGATGCAGAAGCAGGATGATGGCAAGTGGCATCCCATTGCCTTCAGATCCCATGCGATGGATCCAGCACAGCGGAACTACG
This sequence comes from Postia placenta MAD-698-R-SB12, assembly GCF_002117355.1. Classification (NCBI taxonomy): domain Eukaryota; kingdom Fungi; phylum Basidiomycota; class Agaricomycetes; order Polyporales; family Adustoporiaceae; genus Rhodonia; species Rhodonia placenta. The sequence continues at coordinate 363,105 of NW_020169845.1, read as the reverse complement.
AGATCTACGATAAAGACATGCTCACGATCATCGAAGCACTGGATGATTGGCGCCACTATCTCGAAGGATTACCCAATCAGTTCGAGATTGTAACTGATCATAAGAACCTCGAATATTGGCGCACATCACAGCACCTCACGCGTCGTCAAGCGCAATGGTCGCTATTCCTGGCTCGCTTCGACTTCCGTATCACGCACAAGGCCGGGACATCCAATGGAAAGGCTGATGCCCTGTCACGCCGGTCAGACCATCAGATCGGCGATGAGGACGATAACACCGATCAGGTGGTTCCCAAGCCAGAGCGCTTCCGCATCGCCTCCGCCCGACGCGGTCATGCCTCAGTAACGGCCAATCAGTCGCTTCTGAAGCGCATCAGGGAATGCTCGGAGAAAGATCGGGAGGTGGCCGAGGCACTTGAAAAGGTGCAGGACCTCGGGCCGCCCCGGCTGCAAAGGGGCTTTGAGGAGTGGAATGCCGAACAAGGGCTTCTGTTGTTCCGTGGGTGCGTGTACGTCCCAAAAAACGCGGAGCTCCGGCGGAACATAGTCAAGATCCACCACGACTCGCCGATCGCCGGACATGGTGGTCGTGCCAAAACCCTTGAGCTCGTATCGCGGAACTACTGGTGGCCTGGGATGTCCAAATTCGTCAATGAGTACGTAAGCACCTGCGACGTGTGCAACCGTACCAAGACATTCCCAGCCAAACCCCAGGGTCCACTGAAGCCGAACGAGATCCCCGAGCGCCCATGGCAGATCATCACGACTGATATGATCGTCGGCTTGCCAAAGTCTGATGGGTTCGATTCGATCCTGGTCACTGCTGACCGCTTCACAAAGCAGGTCCACTTCTCGGCCTGTCATGAGACCCTGACGGCAGAAGGCGCGGCAGACCTGTACATCCGCGATGTGTTCAAGCATCATGGGGCCCCAGCCAAGGTCATATCAGACCGAGGTCCCCAGTTTGCTTCGAAGTATCTCCATGCGGTGTACAAGGGGCTAGGGATCGAGCCGGCGCTATCCACAGCGTTCCACCCTCAGACGGACGGCCAGACCGAGCGCTGGAATCAGGAGATCGAGCAGTACCTGCGTGCTTTCACCAGCCACAGGCAGGATGATTGGGCAAAGCAGTTGCCGCTCGCGGAGTTCGCACTAAACAACCGAGTTCACTCCGCGACCAGGCACTCCCCTTTCTTCCTGCATCAGGGGTACAATCCTGAGATCCAGATTCGGATCAATCCGATGTCTGCGATGCCCGCTGCCGCTAATCGGCTCAAGATTCTGAAGGAGATTCGCGACGACACGTGCTCTGCGCTCGAGCTGTCAGCCGAGCGCATGAAGGTGTACTACGATAAGCACATGCAAGAGGCACCAGTCTTCGCGCCAGGGGACAAGGTCTGGCTTGACGCTCGGAACCTTAAGCTGAAACAGCCGAGCAAGAAGCTCAGTCCCAAGCGCCTTGGACCATATGCCGTGCGGCGAAAGCTCGGAGACCTGGATTATAAATTAGTCCTGCCAAAGTCGGTGCCTGTCACGAGTTGGTACGGCGTCTAGCCGTTTTTTAATTTTTCCTTTTCGCGGGCTCGAACCCGCGACCTCTGTACTACCTGCCTGATATGGACGCGTCGTTATCTACTGTACGATTAGATTAGATAGGACGGTAGTGCGCGGCACAGCTCGGGCTCCGCTGACACAGCCGCTCTGACTCACCGGCCCCCGGGGCCGCGTCGGCATGCTGCGCACAGACCAGCTGCGCACGGACCAACGCGCACAGCCTGCCCTAATCTCCCCATGTATATAAGCCGGCCTCTGCTGCCCTAGGGACCTCAGTTTCGACCTCTTGTCCCTAGGTCAGTAAGCCACAGTTGTATTCTTTTCTTACCCTACTAACTAATATACTTTCTTGTCCCTAGCCTTAGGTTTGAGCGCTGCTCACCATCGCTTCGGTGAGATTTAGTCGGACGCCCCCAGCTTTCTGATCTTCCCCTGTCGCTTGACCTCAAGTCGCGACATTAGGTCGAAACTCTCCACAGCTGCCGGCGTCCCTCGGGACTCCCACAAAACTCACATTCACTTCCTATAGGTTGGGTGGTGCGCACCCTTACTATACCCTACGATACGTAGATAGCGTACTATACATCGCCACCACTTAGGGGACGAACTCTTCAGTACCTGCACTTCAGTGGGCGGTACTTGTCCTCACGGACGCGTGGCTTAGGTTCCTGCTGCATACTAGCCAAAAGCAGTACTGGGCCCCACGTGAACTGCGAACCCTAGTGTTACCTCGGGCGCCGTAGGTGTAAGCTAGCTAGCACGGCCTTTCGTAGCACGCGCACCTCCCCTTCCTCCCCCCATCAACGTGGCTGACGAATTCTTCGACTGCTCTCGACTTGAGCACGCCTTCGACACCCAGGATCAGGTCGACGTCTCTCGTGACGACCCAAAGAGCAGCGAAGACAGACCTCCTTTCTTCATCTGTGATCGGCAACCGTGCCCTAATCGCACTCCACGGTCCATCACTGTTGACGAAGGGCACTTCGTACCAATCCGACGGGTCCAACACCCCCGCGGCCCTGCACTCCGGTACGCTGGCACCTCGAGGTCTACATCTCGCCACGTCACTCCCGTCCCACTCCCGACCTGCCTCG
>NW_020169845.1:352206-357630 GCF_002117355.1 Postia placenta MAD-698-R-SB12 | reverse complement strand
GTACAGGACTACCGCCGATTGAACGCGATCACGGTCAAAAATCGTTACCCCTTGCCGTTGATCGCCGAAATGGTGGATAAGCTCCGCGGCGCTACGCTCTTCACGAAGTTCGATGTCCGATGGGGATACAATAACGTCCGGATCAAAGCCGGTGATGAGTGGAAGGCGGCCTTCGTGACTAACCGGGGGCTGTACGAACCCCTAGTGATGTTCTTCGGTCTCACCAATTCCCCTGCGACCTTCCAGGCAATGATGAACGAGATATTCCACGATCTCATTGTTGGTGGCAAAATCCTCGTATACCTGGATGACATACTCATCTTCTCCACCAACAAGGAGGAGCACGAGAAGGTCACACGCGAGGTTCTTCGTCGCCTTCAGGACAATGATCTGTTCCTGAAGCCTGAGAAGTGCGAATGGGATGTTCCCAAGGTCGACTACGTTGGCTATGTGTTCGGTGGCGATGAGGTGGCGATGGATCCCGCGAAGCTGAAAGGAATCAATGAGTGGCCGGTACCCCGGAACAAAAAAGACGTTCAGAAGTTCCGGGGGTTCTCCAACTTCTACCGCCGCTTCATTAAGGACTTTGCTAAGATCTCGCGACCACTCGACCGACTCACAGGGAATGACCCATGGCATTGGGGCGAAGAAGAGCAGCACGCTTTCGATGAGCTCAAGCGGCTCTTCGCGACAACTCCAGTCTTGGCGCTGTACGACCCTAATCGGGAGACGCGCATTGAGGTTGATGCCTCGGGGTACGCCACTGGCGGCGTGTTGATGCAGAAGCAGGATGACGGCAAATGGCATCCCATTGCCTTCAGATCCCATGCAATGGATCCGGCACAGCGGAACTATGAGATCTACGATAAGGAGATGCTCGCGATCATTGAAGCGCTGGACGATTGGCGCCACTACCTTGAGGGGTTACCCAATCAGTTCGAGATCGTGACCGATCATAAGAACCTCGAGTACTGGCGTACATCCCAGCATCTCACGCGCCGTCAAGCGCGATGGTCGCTGTTCCTAGCCCGCTTCGACTTCCGCATCACGCACAAGGCCGGGACGTCCAATGGAAAGGCTGATGCCCTGTCGCGTCGATCAGACCATCAGATCGGCGATGAGGACGATAACACCGATCAGGTGGTCCTCAAACCGGAACGCTTCCGCATCGCCTCTGCCAGGCGTGGTCATGCTTCGGTAACGGCCGATCAGTCACTTCTAAAGCGCATCAGGGAATGTTCGGAGAAGGATCGAGAGGTGGCCGAGGCCCTTGAAAAGGTGCAGGACCTCGGGCCGCCCCGGCTGCAAAGGGGTTTTGAGGAGTGGAATGCCGAACAAGGGCTCCTGCTGTTCCGCAGGTGCGTGTACATACCAAAGAATGCGGAGCTCCGGCGGGATATAGTCAAGATCCACCACGACTCGCCAATCGCCGGTCATGGTGGTCGCGCCAAAACCCTGGAACTCGTGTCGCGGAACTACTGGTGGCCTGGGATGTCTAAATTCGTTAATGAATATGTAAGCACCTGTGACGTGTGCAACCGTACCAAGACATTCCCAGCCAAGCCCCAGGGTCCGCTGAAGCCGAACGAGATCCCCGAGCGCCCGTGGCAGATCATCACGACCGATATGATCGTCGGCTTGCCAAAGTCTGATGGGTTCGATTCGATCCTGGTCACCGCCGACCGCTTCACAAAGCAGGTCCACTTCTCGGCCTGTCATGAGACCTTGACGGCAGAAGGTGCGGCAGACCTGTACATCCGCGATGTGTTCAAGCATCATGGGGCCCCGGCCAAGGTCATATCAGACCGAGGACCCCAGTTCGCTTCGAAGTATCTCCATGCGGTGTACAAGGGACTGGGGATCGAGCCGGCGCTGTCTACAGCGTTCCACCCTCAGACAGACGGCCAGACTGAGCGCTGGAATCAGGAGATCGAGCAGTACCTGCGTGCTTTCACAAGCCACAGGCAGGATGACTGGGCGAAGCAGTTGCCGCTCGCGGAATTCGCACTGAACAACCGAGTTCACTCCGCGACCGGGCACTCCCCTTTCTTCCTGCATCAGGGGTACAATCCTGAGATCCAAGTACGGATCAATCCGATGTCTGCGATGCCTGCGGCCGCCGATCGGCTCAAGATCCTGAAGGAGATTCGCGACGATACGCGCTCTGCGCTCGAGCTGTCCGCCGAGCGCATGAAGGTGTACTACGATAAGCACGTGCAGGAGGCACCGGTCTTTGCGCCGGGGGACAAGGTCTGGCTTGATGCCCGGAACCTTAAGCTGAAACAGCCGAGCAAGAAGCTCAGTCCCAAGCGCCTCGGACCATATACCGTGCGGCGAAAGCTCGGAGATCTGGATTACGAATTAGTCCTGCCGAAGTCAGTGCCGGTGCACCCGGTATTCCATGTCTCCTTGCTTAGCAAGTACACGCGTAGCAATATCCCGGGCCGGGAGCTGGAGGAGCCGCCTGCGATCGAGGTTGAGGGCGACGAGGAGTACGAGGTCGAGCGGATCAAGGATTCGCGGATCTTCCGGCGTCAGCTGCAGTACCTCATCAAGTGGAAGGGCTATGATGACTAGCATACGTCATGGGAACCGGCGCGCAACGCTGCCAATGCACCGGCCCTCATAGCCGACTTCCACCAGAAGAATCCGAACGCCCCTCGCCGCCTCAATGCTGCTACCTTTGGTGGTCTCAACTTCCAGCCAATGCCTTCGCCGCTGACTGAAGCACGTTGCCGCTCCGGATGGGAGATGGGCAAGGGCGCCTCGCATGAGGTCATGCGCCGTTGAGGGGGGGGTAATGTCACGAGTTGGTACGGCGTCTAGCCGTTTTTTAATTTTTTCCTTTTCGCGGGCTCGAACCCGCGACCTCTGTACTACCTGCCTGATATGGACGCGTCGTTATCTACTGTACGATTAGATTAGATAGGACGGCAGTGCGCGGCACAGCTCGGGCTCCGCTGACACAGCCGCTCTGACTCACCGGCCCCCGGGGCCGCGTCGGCATGCTGCGCACAGACCAGCTGCGCACGGACCAACGCGCACAGCCTGCCCTAATCTCCCCATGTATATAAGCCGGCCTCTGCTGCCCTAGGGACCTCAGTTTCGACCTCTTGTCCCTAGGTCAGTAAGCCACAGTTGTATTCTTTTCTTACCCTACTAACTAATATACTTTCTTGTCCCTAGCCTTAGGTTTGAGCGCTGCTCACCATCGCTTCGGTGAGATTTAGTCGGACGCCCCCAGCTTTCTGATCTTCCCCTGTCGCTTGACCTCAAGTCGCGACATTGCCAGTGCACCCGGTATTCCATGTCTCCTTGCTTAGCAAGTACACGCGTAGCGATATCCCGGGTCGGGAGCCGGAGGAGCCGCCTGCGATCGAGGTTGAGGGCGATGAGGAGTACGAGGTTGAGCGGATCAAGGATTCGCGGATCTTCCAGCGTCAGTTACAGTACCTCGTCAAGTGGAAGGGTTATGATGATTCGCATACGTCATGGGAACCGGCGCGCAACGTTGCCAATGCGCCGGCCCTCATAGCCGACTTCCACCGGAAGAATCCGAACGCCCCTCGTTGCCTCAACGCTGCTACCTTTGGTGGTCTCAACTTTCAGCCAATGCCTTCGCCGCTGACTGAAGCACGCTGCCGCTCCGGGTGGGAGATGGGCAAGGGCACCTCGCATGAGGTCATGTGCCGTTGAGGGGGGGGTAATGTCACGAGTTGACACGGCGTCTAGCCGCTTTTTAATTTTTTCCTTTTCGCGGGCTCGAACCCGCAACCTCTGTACTACCTGCCCAATACAGACACATCATATCTACTGTACGATCAGATTAGATAGGACGGCAGTGCACGGCACAGCTCGGGCCCCGCTGACGCAGCCGCTCTGACTCACCGGCCCCCGGGGCCGCGTCAGCATGCTGCGCACGGACCAGCTGCGCACGGACCAGCGCGCACAGCCTCCCCTAAACTCCCCCTGTATATAAGCCTGCCTCTGCTGCCCTAGGGACCTCAGTTTCGACCTCTTGTCCCTAGGTCAGTAAGCCCCTGTACTTACTTACTTATTTTCAATACTAACTTACTTGTCCCTAGCCTTAGGTTTGAGCATAGCTCACCATCGCTTTGGTGAGACTTAGTCGGACGCCCCCAGCATTCAAGTTTTCCTCAGTCGCTTGACCTCAAGTCGCGACACCTTCAATTTCCGCGTCCGTACTCGATTCTCCGTGATGAAACACTTGTTGATGAACTTCGTGGTGGCTCCACTGTCCACCATTGCAATTATATCTTTGTGCTGTCTTTCTCCTTGAAGGCGCACCGGGATGTGGAAATGCTGGGACCCATGGTCCAATTCGTACACATTTGCGGTCGCCAATACATTGTACAGATTATTATTACGCGGCCCGACGCGTGCGGCATGAAGTGCGGACTGGATCAAAAAGACTCTTCCTTGAGCGCTCGGTAGTGCTCCAACTCCTCGCGCATTGACTTCATCTGTGCTATTAAGTCCGCCAGCTCGGAACTTTCCGATTTCGCTGAAGCGGCGCTTGTACTCGCTGAGGATGAAGCAACGGGGGCGCTTGTCGCTGCCTGGGTGGAACCCGAGGCAACCGTAGCCCGCGCGTCGGCGCGTTTTGTGTAAGGCTTGTCCTTACAGTTGGGGCACTCGAAACGTCGGTACCCTTGCTTCCCGCAGCCGAAGCATGTGCCGGGGAAGTCTCCTTTTCCGACGGCCGCATTGATGCTGGCCGAAGCTGTATGTGTCGAGGGAGCACCACCACGTGCCCCACCGCGTCCTCGACCTCGGGCCGAGAAGAAGTTGTTTAGCTCGGGCCGACGGGCCTGGCTGATATCGAGGATCTGCTCGACTTCGGTGGCGCACTTCTCAGCTGCTTGCCACGTGGTGAAGGTCTCGAGCTCGATCTTGCGGTATACGCGGGAGGGGATGCCGCTCAGGTACTTGTCGCGTAGCTCCAGGTCCCCATACCCGGAACGGTCCGCCGGACCCTTGAACAGCGCGGAGAACTCCGCAGCAGTGTGTTTTTCGCGGACCGACTTGTCCGCACAGAGCTTCACCAGCTCTACTTGTGCTGCCGCCTCGTCGTCGAGATTTCCGAAGCGGGCCTTGAAGGCAGCGGTGAAGGCCGCTTCGTTCCCAAAGGGGGTTGTAACCCCTTGCACACCCATCTGCACCGACGCGAGTTGGGCGAAGTAAGGAGTGGCCCAAGCCCGGGCGTCGCCATCGAGCAGGCTCATTGCAACTTGCACCTTGAGCTCGATGGTCGTCAGCGACGTGTTGACCAACCAGTAGATGCACAGCTGCGACAGGAACCTGTCGCACTCGATGACGGTCTTGCCATCATAGCGAAGAGGGAGGAGGAGTTTCAGGGTCTCCTTGTCGGGGGCGGTCGCGGGGGAAGACATTATCGGTGTC
>NW_020169845.1:339639-351866 GCF_002117355.1 Postia placenta MAD-698-R-SB12 | reverse complement strand
CCCGGAACGGTCCGCCGGACCCTTGAACAGCGCGGAGAACTCCGCAGCAGTGNGTTTTTCGCGGACCGACTTGTCCGCACAGAGCTTCACCAGCTCTACTTGTGCTGCCGCCTCGTCGTCGAGATTTCCGAAGCGGGCCTTGAAGGCAGCGGTGAAGGCCGCTTCGTTCCCAAAGGGGGTTGTAACCCCTTGCACACCCATCTGCACCGACGCGAGTTGGGCGAAGTAAGGAGTGGCCCAAGCCCGGGCGTCGCCATCGAGCAGGCTCATTGCAACTTGCACCTTGAGCTCGATGGTCGTCAGCGACGTGTTGACCAACCAGTAGATGCACAGCTGCGACAGGAACCTGTCGCACTCGATGACGGTCTTGCCATCATAGCGAAGAGGGAGGAGGAGTTTCAGGGTCTCCTTGTCGGGGGCGGTCGCGGGGGAAGACATTATCGGTGTCGGGGGGGACGGAGGACGTTGCGGGGGCAGAGGCAGCTGTGGTGGCCCTCCGCTGGTCGAACTTCGAGAGGAGCGAGTGCTCGAGCGGCCTCTCGGTGGAGTCGGCGGTGAAGGCGCCGAAGGAAGTTCGGTGGGGGGGTCACGTACGTCAGGGACTGCTGACGCAGGGGCGACCGCTGTCGGCGAGGCGGACCCAACAGAATCCTCGGACTCGGACTCCGAGACTCCTTCTTCACCCGCACCCTCCTCAGGCTCAGGCTCTGGCACAGGGTCTGGAGGGAGATCTCCTCGTGCTTGACTGGACTCGGCGACAGTTTGGGGAAGGCAGGAGGTAGGGGAGACAGGGCGAGAGTGCCTTGAGGCGGATCGAGATGCAAGGGTGCTTCGAGGGCCGAGCGGATGTTGTGCTCGCCTGATCGCCTTGTAGCGCGGGTAATCTTCCGCGATCGATCGGGGTGTCCGATTGGGGCACGGCTGCTGCTCACAACAGTGGATGACAGTCTCAGGGCCATCTGGGATGTAGACGTTGATGAGGTCCTGAGAGTCGAATGCGTGAACCTGGCCTTGACAGGCAGCCACGTTGGATGGGGGGAGGACGGGGAGGTGCGCGTACTACGAAAGGCCGTGTTACTCTAGCTTACACCTACGGCGCCCGAGATGACACTGAGATTCGCAGTTCACATAGGGCCCAATACTGCTTTTGACTATTATGCAGCAGAAACCAAGGCTACGCGTCCGTGAGGACAAGTACCGCTCACTGAAGCGCAGGTACTGAAGAGTTCGTTTCTCTGGTGTTGGCGATGTATAGTAGGCTATCTACGTATCGTAAGGTATAGTGAGGGTGCGCACCACCCGACCTATAGGAGAGGAAGTGAGTGTGTGGGTTCCGAAAGAATGCCAGCAGCAGTGAGGAGTTTCGACCTAATGTCGCGACTTAGGGTCGAGCGACAGGGGAAACACAGACTTTGAAGGATGCTGGGGGCGTTCGACTGGATCTTACCGAAGCGATGGTGAGCAAGGCTCAAACCTAAGGCTAGGGACAAGTAATATATTAGTTAGTATAAGTAAGTAAGCAGATACATGAACGCTTACTGACCTAGGGACAAGAGGTCAAAACTGAGGTCCCTAGGGCAGCAGAGGCCGGCTTATATACATGGGGAGATAAGGGCAGGCTGTGCGCGCTGGTCCGTGCGCAGCTGGTCCGTGCGCAGCATGCCAACGCGGCCCCGGGGGCCGGTGAGTCAGAGCGGCTGTGTCAGCAGAGCCTGAGCTATGCCGCGCACTGCCGTCCTATCTAATCTAATCGTACAGTAGATATGATGTGTCTGTATTGGGCAGGTAGTACAGAGGTTGCGGGTTCGAGCCCGTGAAAAGAAAAAAATTGAAAAAACGGCTAGGCGCCGTATCAACTCGTGACATCGACGTTCTACGAACGCTTCGATCCGACCGTTGCACGGAGGCTCACCTTAGACAAGTCCTTCTAGGCTGTGATGACAAACTGAGCCTATATTTTCATTAAGTCCATTTTCCCTCACTACGAACATTTCTATTTCACCTTCTATGTTCTTCGATCATATTACGACTTGCTTCGAACACACTTATTTGCATTTCCTTTTCTTAGTTCCCGCTAGGTTTTGTCTAGGCCAAAGGCCACATTTTCCATTCGACCATCTACACGATATTCTATGACACGATTAAAACTACGATACAAAACGACGTGCACCATCGCCTAGTCATCGTCGACAGCCCCACGCACGAACCTGATTCCTCTCTTTGCAAGCACGGCCTTCTCCATCTTTTGGAGGTCGAGGTCCATGTCATGTAGGAGCGCTCAATGGTGAGTGATGAGAGCACGCTCCTCGTGGATGACATGAATGATCCCCCGAAACTCGTCGTCGAGGTCGAGCACATCGAGGTCGTCCTGTTCCAGGCCAAGGCGGCTGGCCCTATCGAGAGGCAGTCGTAGCAGGGGGCGCGGAGGCTCGTCGACTCGACGCTTCTTCAAACCACTTGAGTCCGTGACCGAAGGCACGGGAGAGGTCGGCTGAACTACTAAGACGTCAGTCAAGATTAGGACATCCAGAGGAAACAACTTACTGCGCTTTTTTGTGGTGGATCCCCCACCGCGTGTTTTCTTTGTCTTCCCAAGCACAGACACCTTGTCAAAGTAGCATCCCTGCTGGATGTCGCGACTTAGGGTCGAGCGACAGGGGAAAACCAAATGCTGGGGGTGTTCAACTGATCTTACCGAAGTGATGGTGAGCTGGGCTCAAACCTAAGGCTAGGGACAAGTAAGTTAGCATTGAAAAGGTAAGTAAGTACATGAGCTTACTGACCTAAGGACAAGAGGTCGAAACTGAGGTCCCTAGGGCAGCAGAGGCCGGTTTATATACATGGGGAGATAAGGGCAGGCTGTGCGTGTTGGTCCGTGCGCAGCTAGTCCGTGCGCAGCATGCTGACACGGTCCTGGGGGCCGGTGAGTCAGAGCGGCTGTGGCAGCGGAGCCCGAGCTGTGCCGTGCACTGCTGCCCCATCTAATCTAATCGTACAGTAGATAACGACGCATCCATATCATGTATGTTGAAACATTTGTCTTTCTATTCCTTGTACTACTAGCGCCCATACTGGTGCCTGTCTTAGTGCTCACCCACAGGTTGAACATTATGTAGCTTACATAATGGGATCCGTGCGCACTTTGTGCCTGGTATCGTACCACTATGTTTCTTTCTTCACTAACACAACCACATAGACACGATGGTCCATATGCAGTCGGTACTTGTATAAGTAGCTGTACCATTAGTTGGTCAAACCCTAAGTTCGACCTGGTCATTCATTCAAGTCTCTGCTCCTCTTCGCTTGGGGTAGTGGTCATTCTCGACTTCCTTGCTTGATCTTCAGGATGACGCACTGTCCATAAGCCCTCGCTCGTTGTCTACGAGTCAGGCATCAATATAGGAGTATAGACTGTTGTATCAAAAGGTCGAACTTGCTAAGCTACGTTCCTAGTTTCACCTAGTCAAACAACTCATCCACCATCACATTGAACAATGCAGTAAACCCAGTTCCCTTGGGACTACCAGCCCTCGCAGGATCCCCCCTTCTCCAGTACGACCAAGCAGACCGTTGCTTCGTCATCACCACAAGAAGGACTCCCATCTATCCTCGAGGCGGCTCCTGGGTTCGCGCAGAAGGCTCCAACCCGCAGATCGTCACCCATCAACAGCTTGTCAGCTATTACCAGAGACACCCTCCCGCTCACCCAGAAGACATATTCGCCACCCTACGAATCAACGTTGAACCAGCACAAACAACAGAAAACCTACAGTCACCTGTTAACAAACAACCGTTTGAGCTTCCAGACGTTCATCCCTATGGCAACGTTCACTCAAGCAGATATCGATCAGCGCATCGCTGTCGCCCTTGCAGCATACCAATCCCAACAGTCAACTGCCAACCGACCCCTTCACCTTGACATCCCCGCTCCCGAACCTTTCAGCGGAAAGGCGGAGGACCTCAGACGCTTCATCCAATGCGTCCTCTCCTACTTTGTCGCCACCAACAACACCAGACTTAGCGATGAAGCAAAGATCGCCTTCACTGTAGTGTTGATGAGGAAGGACCTAGGGAAGACATGGGCAGACGCATACTATGAGAAGTCGGCAGGGGGAGTCCAGGTCTATCCCGATTGGGCAGCCTTCGCCACTGCCCTCGAGGAAGCGTTTCCTGAGCACGGAACGCGAATCAAGGCGCTCCAAATCCTGATGAAGCTGCCCGAACGACAGAAGAACAAGAAGACGGCACTCTCCCTCGGAAACTACGTCACCCGCTTTGAGCAGCTAGCGTCAAAAGCCCAGCTCAAGGACGCCGAAGTCAATGGCGTCAACTGCACCGAGAACGACTACCACACTCTCCACACCAACTTCATCAAAGGACTTCCGAAGGAGCTCTACGTCTCTCTCACAACTAGGGTCGCTAGAGACCGACCCAGCACCATGAAAGCCTGGTACGACGAAGTCCGAAACACCGATGCCACCAAACAAGGGGCCCTCACCGTCACAGACACCAAGGACTATGGCGAGCCAATGGATATCGACGCCGCTGCAGTCGCGGCAACCTTTGCCTCCACATCGGGAGGAAGGAAGTGGGAACTAGGAGCCGTTCTCAATGAGGCTGATCGGAAGCTCCACAGGGACGGAAACCTGTGCTTCTACTGCCACATCAAGGGCCACAGCGCCAGGGATTTCCATGAGAAAGCGGCCACACGACAAGGGGGTGGAAGGCCGAACCAGGGAGGATCTGGGAAGGACGACTTCCGTGCCAGAATCAAGGCACTCTCCGCTGACGAGAAGCGGGAGCTGTATGAAGAACTTACGATGGAGGATTTTTGAAGGGGCAGGGTGAGCCGACGCAACCACTGCCCGTATCCATTTCACTGTCCTGTGTAATTCTAGTAGTCCGAAATGAACGCACTCTGCACATTCCAATTACTGTGGGACTAAAAGACGTCAAGGCGCGTGCTTTCATCAATAGCAGCGCAACAGGAATCTTCATCAGCCCAAGATTCGTCCGAGAACATCGACTTCGGACAGAACCCCTTCCCCGACCCATCCCCATCTTCAACGTGGATGGAACCCCAAACAAAGAAGCACTCATCATGCGAAGAGCTCTCTTATCTTACAAGATAAGCAGAGAACCCCGATTCATCAAAGCCTATATCGCCAGCATTGGCAAGGAAGACATCATCTTCGGCCACATGTGGCTCAAACTTGAAAACCCCAAGATAGACTGGAAAACCGGACGAGTGGAGCTGAACCACCGGTGGACAAGAGACGAGACCAGGGCCTGGAAGATGGACCTGTATCAAAGGCGAGTGTCACGACTTGGTTCGGTGTCTAGCCGTTTTTTAATTTTTCCTTTTTGCGGGCTCGAACCCGCGACCTCTGTACTACATGCCCAATATGGATGTGTCGTTATCCACTGGATGATTACATTAGATGGGGTGGCAGTGCACGGCACAGCTCAGGCTCTGCTGACACAGCCGCTCTGACTCACCGGCCCCCGGGGCCGTGTCAGCATGCTGCGCACGGACTAGCTGCGCACGGACCAACGCGCACAGCCTGCCCTTATCTCCTCATGTATATAAGCCGGCCTCTGCTGCCCTAGGAACCTCAGTTTCGACCTCTTGTCCCTAGGTCAGTAAGCATCCTTTGTATTCTTTTTCTTACCTCACTAATATATTATCTTGTCCCTAGCCTTAGGTTTGAGCATCGCTCACCATCGCTTCAGTGAGAATCAGTCGGACGCCCCCAGCTCTTAGGTTTCCCCAGTCGCTTGACCTCAAGTTGCGACAGCGAGTGGCCCAGCTAGAACTAAAGAAGGCCATAACTACCCCACTCCCAGAACCAACGGAGGACGAATTCATCGTCATTCCCACCTCTGAGCATGCAACCCTTCCCAAACAAAAGACTAGCGGCGCAGCAGGATATGACATCTCTGCTGCGCATCAACTCATCATCCCTGCCCGATGACGAGGCCTGGTCAGCACTGACCTTATCATGGCTATCCCCGAAGGACACTACGGAAGAATCGCACCTTAATCCGGCCTAGCACTAAAGGAAATTGACATCGCTGCAGGAGTAATGGACTCTGATTACCGAGGCAAGATCTCAGTCCTACTGGTTAACAACTCTGACCTCCCATTCACCGTCAAAGTCGGTGACCGAGTCACTCAGCTCATCCTTGAAAGGATAAGCACCCCACCAGTAACTATAACCAACTGCATTGACGAAACTGAACACGGGGAGGATGGGTTTGGGTCAATGGGTATTGCGTCCATCGAGGAACAAGCAGAGGACATCGACGATGATGAGTTCATCATTTCCTACTTATCTGGAGCACCGATGATCACCAAGTACGAGAAATAGGAACCCCTGGCAGTGAGGGATGTTCCGCTCAAGGAGCGACTCCCTGAACCCTCATCTGGCTACAAACGACTTCACAACGGCATGATCTGGAAGGTCCACCACGACATTAGGCGCGTCACCACTTCCACCGAACTTGCAGCCTCGAACGCCCAAGGCAAGACAAAAAGAATGCTACCACAGATGGTACCATTCTACCTACATGATCTACTCCCTATTTTCGACAAAGCCACGGCTGCATGACTTCCAGACCACAAAATCAACCTCAAGGAGGGCTTCGCGGACAGGAAGCAACAGGTCTATCCGCTCAACCCGCAGCAACGAAAGCAACTCGACAAGTTCCTCGAGGAGAACCTGAGTAAAGGGTACATTCGCCTTTTGAAATCCCCATTGGTGAGTCCATTCTTCTTTGTTGGTAAAAAGGATGGTTCACTACGTCCCTGTCAAGACTACCGGCTGCTCAACGAGAACACAGTCAAGGATCGATACCCGCTCCCGCTTATATCTGACCTCCTGGACAAGTTGAAGCACGCCAAGCTGTTCACGAAGATGGATCTTCGCGCCGGATACAACAATGTCCGAATCAAAAAAGGAGACGAATGGAAGGCAGTGTTCATTGTACCCGGAACTGATGGCAAACCGCCGCAGCTGTACAAACCAATGGTGATGTTCTTTGGGCTGTGTAATTCTCCTGCCACGTTCCAGCGGATGATGAGCACAATATTCACAGACATGCTTCAAGAAGGCTGGCTCTGCATTTACATGGACGACATCCTGATCTTTTCCCAGGACAAGGCAGAACATGAAGAACAAACACGACGTGTTATTGAACGACTTCGACAACACGACCTCTACCTCAAACTGGAGAAATGCGCCTTCGATGTCACGGAAGTCAAATTCCTCAGCATGATCATCCGTCCAGGAGAAATCGCAATGGACCCTGTCAAACTAGCTGGCATTGCGGATTGGCCGGTGCCGTCCAACCTCAGGCAAGTGCGCGCCTTCATTGGATTTGGAAACTTTTACCATCGGTTTATCAAAGGCTTCTCAAACAAAGCGCAACCGCTGGTTGCTCTCACCCAGAAGGACGTCGCCTGGACCTGGGGATCTGAACAACAGAAAGCCTTCGAAACCCTCAAAAAGGTGTTTCTAGAGGAGCCGGTACTACGTATGCCGGATCCTGACTGACCCTTCTCCATTGAAACTGACGCCTCAAAGTTTGCCACCGGAGTGGTGCTACGCCAACACGATGATAACGGCAACTGGCATTCTTGTGGATACCTCTCTCAAAGCTTCAATGCGGCAGAGAGAAACTACGACATCTATGACAGAGAGTTATATGCGGTTATTCGCGCACTAGATGAGTGGAGGCACTACCTCATTGGCAGCCCATACCCAGTGACGATTCTCAGTGACCACAAGAACCTCACGTATTGGAAACAAGCTAAAGACATGAACCGACGACAAGCATGCTGGGTGAGTAAACTGACCGAGTTTGACTTCCACCTGGTGCACGTTCCTGGTACCCAAATGGTGCAGAGCGATGCTCTCCCGCCGACCCGACCATGATGACGGCTCAAATGACAACACTGACGTCGTTATGCTTCCACTGGAAGTATGGGTCGCTGCCATCGACATCGACACCCACGACACCATCCTTGCTTTCAAAGATGACCCAATAATGAAGGAAGGACTCACTACGGCGCGCACCAGAGGAGCACCATGCACTGGAACAGAATGGTCCATCGATGATGACCTCCTCTTATACCAGGATTGGGTCTATGTACCCCCAGATGAGTCTCTTTGCAAACGTCTTGTCTCCCACTATCACGACCTCCCCTCCGCAGGACACCCTGGTGTTCAGAAAACCCTCCTCGGCTTGCGCCGTTGATAGGCGCCAAGCCCCTCTGGGCCCCGATTCACCTCTTTTCGGCAGTCGCATCCCGCCCGGTACTTCAACTCAGTCTCCCAACGCTTCGATTTCGCCTTTGACGCTCTTCGACACCTTCGATGGTGCGCGACGCTTACTCGAAGCTTGGCACGATCGTCCCGATGCCTCGCGCATAGATCCCGGGACATCTTCCGCATTCAGCGAACAATAGGGCCACTTGACGCCGCTCGGCCAAGCGCGCGCTTCGTTCCAAGCCACACCGAAGTAGCCGGTCTTTCCCGATTAGGTATCGAACCTCGCGGCATGCCTTCACGATGGCTACCGGTCCGAAGTGGCCATATGTTGCTCTTCATCTCCGCATTCGGCATGACGTCACTCTACCGATGGACTTGGTGTGTGCCCCTCGGTGAGGCAGCTTCTTGAGGAACAATGCAAAGCCCCTTGTACCAGTGTGCCACTCTCGAATAGTCGTAGCGTCCTGTGTAGTATAAATTCTGTCGTACTTCTCTCCAAAAATGAAAAGATCCGGTTCCCCCCTCGAGTTCAGAGCTCATAAGTCGAGTTCGCCCTGCGTCTAAAGCCTTCAACTGCGTCACTTTGTCCCTCACTGCGTAACCTCGAAACCTCGTCCACTGCGTTTACTCGTCGATACCGTCTCGACGAACCCTTCGACTTCGACTATTGTCGAAGAAACTGTGAACCGCGTCCTAGCTAAGTCCCCCCCCCCTTCGAGTTGTGTCCCTTCCTTCTACGATACATCGAAGAGCTCTGCCGAGCTTCGATCGTCTCCACTAACCACCCCCAGCCTCCGAGTAGCTTCGGCGACGTGTCGAAGCCACCTCGTACCTTCCCTAGCGTTTGTAGCTTTTTCTGAAGGCGTTTCTCGTGTTCACTCGAACCGCGGGACACCTTGCTGCTAACTCCCCTCTCATTAGACTATAATCCGTCTCTCTAGTCCCTTTAGGTCGCACCCAGGTTAGGGGTTAGGGTTTCGTAGGTCGTATCACCGTGACTACTGGTGGCCAAGCATGGCCCAGTTTGTTGCTCGCTATGTTAACGGCTGTGGCATCTGCCAGCAAATGAAGGTTAACACACATCCAGCCCGACCGCCCATCACCTCCATTTGACCCCGCGCAAATGCCAAGCCCTTCAGCACATTCTCGTGCGATTACATCACGGACTTGCCACCGTCCAATGGCTTTGATTCCATTTTGGTCATAGTGGACCACGACCTTACAAAGGGGGTAATTTCCATCCCATGCAACAAAACAATTGACGCTCTTGGGATGGCAGATGCAATGTACCGAGAGGTCTACATATGGTTTGGACTCCCAGACAAGATCATCAGTGACTGAGGACCGCAATTTGCATCCAAAGTCTTCCAAGAACTGTGCAAAATGTGTTGTGACTTGAGGTCGAGCGACAGGGGAAGACCTAACAAGCTGGGGGCGTTCGACTAATCCTCACCAAAGCGATGGTGAGCGATGCTCAAACCTAAGGCTAGGGACAAGAAAGTGTATTGGTTAGTAAGGTAAGAAAGGAATACAAGTGAGGGCTTACTGACCTAGGGACAAGAGGTCGAAACTGAGGTCCCTAGGGCAGCAGAGGCCGGTTTATATACATGGGGAGATTAGGGCAGGCTGTGCGCGCTGGTCCGTGCGCAGCTGGTCCGTGCGCAGCTGGTCTGTGCACAGCATGCCGATGCGGCCCCGGGGGCCGGTGAGTCAGAGCGGCTGTGTCAGCGGAGCCCGAGCTGTGCCGTGCACTGCCGTCCTATCTAATCTAATCGTACAGTAGATATGATGTGTCCATATCAGGCAAGTAGTACAGAGGTCGCGGGTTTGAGCCCGCGAAAAGGAAAAAATCAAAAAACAGCTAGGCGCCGTACCAAGTCGTGACATTACCCCCCCCTCAACGGCGCATGACCTCATGCGAGGCACCCTTGCCCATCTCCCACCCAGAGCGGCAGCGTGCTTCAGTCAGCGGCGAAGGCATTGGCTGAAAGTTGAGACCATTGAATGTAGCAGCATTGAGTCGACAAGGGGCGTTCAGATTCTTCCGGTGAAAGTCGGCTATGAGGGCCGGCGCATTGGCAACATTGTGCGCCGGTTCTCATGACGTATGCGAGTCGTCATAACCCTTCCACTTGACGAGGTACTGCAGCTGACGCCGGAAGATCCGCGAATCCTTGATCCGCTCGACCTCGTACTCCTCGTCGCCCTCAACCTCGATCGCAGGCGGCTCCTCCAGCTCCCGGCCCGGGATATTGCTACGCGTGTACTTGCTAAGCAAGGAGACATGGAATACCGGGTGTACCGGCACCGACTTCGGCAGGACTAATTCATAATCCAAGTCTCCGAGCTTTCGCCGCACGGTATATGGTCCGAGGTGCTTGGGACTGAGCTTCTTGCTCGGCTGTTTCAGCTTAAGGTTCCGGGCATCAAGCCAGACCTTGTCCCCCGGCGCGAAGACCGGTGCCTCCTGCACGTGCTTGTCATAGTACACTTTCATGCGCTCAGCTGACAGCTCAAGCGCAGAGCGTGTATCGTCACGAATCTCCTTCAGGATCTTGAGCCGATCAGTGGCTGCAGGCATCGCAGACATCGGATTGATCCGCACTTGGATCTCAGGATTGTACCCCTGATGCAGGAAGAAAGGGGAGTGCCCGGTCGCGGAGTGAACTCGGTTGTTCAGTGCGAATTCCGCAAGCGGCAACTGCTTTGCCCAATCATCCTGCCTGTGGCTTGTGAAAGCACGCAGGTACTGCTCGATCTCCTGATTCCAGCGCTCGGTTTGGCCGTCTGTCTGGGGATGGAATGCTGTGGACAGCGCCGGCTTGATTCCCAGGCCCTTGTACACCGCATGGAGATATTTCGAAGTGAACTGGGGACCTCGGTCTGATATGACCTTGGCCGGGGCCCCATGATGCTTGAACACATCGCGTATGTACAGGTCTGCCGCACCTTCTGCCGTCAGGGTCTCATAACAGGCCGAGAAGTGGACCTGCTTGGTAAAGCGGTCGGCGGTAACCAGGATCGAGTCGAATCCATCAGACTTTGGCAAGCCGATGATCATATCGGTCATGATGATCTGCCACGGGCGCTCGGGGATCTCGTTCGGCTTCAGTGGACCCTGGGGTTTGGCTGGGAATGTCTTGGTACGGTTGCACACGTCGCAGATGCTTACGTACTCATTGACAAACTTGGACATCCCAGGCCACCAGTAGTTCCGCGATACGAGCTCAAGGGTTTTGGCACGACCACCATGTCCGGCGATCGGCAAGTCGTGGTGGATCTTGACTATGTTCCGCCGGAGCTCCGCGTTTTTTGGGACGTACACGCACCCGCGGAACAGCAGAAGCCCTTGTTCGGCATTCCACTCCTCAAAACCCCTTTGCAGCCGGGGCGGCCCGAGGTCCTGCACCTTTTCCAGGGCCTCGGCCACCTCCCAATCCTTTTCTGAACATTCCCTAATGCACTTCAGAAGCGACTGATCAGCCGTAACCGAGGCGTGACCGCGCCTTGCGGAGGCGATGCGGAAGCGCTCTGGCTTGAGAACCACCTGATCGGTGTTATCGTCCTCATCGCCGATCTGATGGTCTGATCGACGTGACAGGGCATCAGCCTTTCCATTGGATGTCCCGGCCTTGTGCGTGATACGGAAGTCGAAGCGAGCCAGGAATTGCGACCATCGTGCTTGACGACGCGTAAGATGCTGGGATGTGCGCCAGTACTCGAGGTTTTCGTGATCGGTGACAATCTCGAACTGATTGGGCAGTCCCTCGAGGTAATGGCACCAATCATCCAGTGCTTCGATGATCGTGAGCATTTCCTTATCGTAGATCTCGTAGTTCCGCTGCACCGGATCCATCGCATGGGATCTGAAGGCGATGGGATGCCATTTGCCGTCATCCTGCTTCTGCATCAACACGCCGCCAGTGGCGTACCCCGAGGTGTCGACTTCGATAC
>NW_020169845.1:331360-336468 GCF_002117355.1 Postia placenta MAD-698-R-SB12 | reverse complement strand
AGTGATGTGGCGAGATGTGGATCTCGAGGTGCCAGCGTATTGAAGGGCTGGCACGGTTGTCGGTCACAGATGAAGAAGGGAGCTCAATTCCCGTTGCTCTCGGGGTCGTCGCGAG
Source organism: Postia placenta MAD-698-R-SB12 (assembly GCF_002117355.1). Lineage (NCBI taxonomy): Eukaryota > Fungi > Basidiomycota > Agaricomycetes > Polyporales > Adustoporiaceae > Rhodonia > Rhodonia placenta. Next base: position 336,353 of record NW_020169845.1, on the reverse strand, counting down.
AGACGTCGACTTGCTCCGGGGTGTCGAAGGCGTGCTCGATTCGAGAGCAGTCAAAGAATTCGTCAGCCACAGTGATGGGGGGGAGGAAGGGGAGGTGCGCGTGCTACAAAAGGCCGTGCTAGACTAGCTTACACCTATGGCGCCCGAGGTAACACTAGGGTTTGCAATTCACGTGGGGCCCAGTACTGCTTTTGGCTAGTATGCAGCAGGAACCTAGTCCACACGTCCGTGAGGACAAGTACCACCCACTGAAGTGCAGGTACTGAAAAGTTCGTTCCCTAAGTGGTGGCGGTGTATAGTACGCTTATCTACGTATCGTAGTGTATAGTAGGGGTGCGCACCACCCAACCTATAGGAAGAGAGTGTGAGTGTGTGGGTCCCAATGGAATGCCGGCAGCTGTGGGGAGTTTCGACCTAATGTCGCGATTTGAGGTCGAGCAACAGGGGAAGACCTAACAAGCTGGGGGCGTTCGACTAATCCTCACCAAAGCGATGGTGAGCGATGCTCAAACCTAAGGCTAGGGACAAGAAAGTGTATTGGTTAGTAAGGTAAGAAAGGAATACAAGTGAGGGCTTACTGACCTAGGGACAAGAGGTCGAAACTGAGGTCCCTAGGGCAGCAGAGGCCGGTTTATATACATGGGGAGATTAGGGCAGGCTGTGCGCGTTGGTCCGTGCGCAGCTGGTCCGTGCACAGCATGCTGACGCGGCCCCGGGGCCGGTGAGTCAGAGCGGCTGTGTCAGCGGAGCCCGAGCTGTGCCGTGCGCTGCCGCCCCATCTAATCTAATCATACAGTAGATAGCGATGCGTCCGTATCAGGCAGGTAGTACAGAGGTCGTGGGTTTGAGCCCACGAAAAGTAAAAAATTAAAAAACGGCTAGGCGCCGTACCAAGTCGTGACAAAATGACTGGAGTTCAATCAGCCATGAGTACAGCATTCCATCCGCAAACCGACAGCGAGACAGAACGAGTGAACCAAGAACTGGAGATCTACCTCTGCTGCTTCACTGCCAATGACCCGGATAAGTGGGCTGACCATCTTCACACCGCACAATTTGCTCACAACTCCTGGGAGCACTCCATGATGAAGGCGTCCCTGTTCAAACTCATGATGGGATACGAACCTCGTGGAATACCCACCGCGCACCCCGGATCAAAGACGCCCCAAGCAGCTTATTGCCTCAAGGACTTGCAAAACATCCACAAAGAAACACATGCGGCAATGGAGATGGCCCAGAACGTCCTGGCCAAGAGAGTAAAAAGGAAGGGGGGTTCCTTCCGTAAAGGTCAGCTGGTATGGCTAGACTTCCGGAACTTGAAGCTGCCATACCTGTCCAGGAAACTAGCCCTGAGACGAGAAGAGCCATTCAAAGTCCTAGATAAGATTGGAACAGTTGCGTACAAGCTAGACTTGCCTAGCACCTGACGAGTTCACCCTGTTTTCCATGAATGGCTTCTATCTCCCTACTCAGAGACGGAGATCCATGGTCCGAACTACACGAGGCCACCCCCTGACCTTATTGAAGGCGAAGATAACTACGAAGTCGAAGCCATCATCGGACACCGAGAGAACAAGAGGATGCGACACCGCGAATATTGCGTCAGGTGGAAGGGTTACTCAACAGCCAATGACTCATGGGAGCCCGAAGCAAACCTGACTGGGTGTCACAACTTGGTACGGTGTCTAGCCGTTTTTTAATTTTTTCCTTTTTGCGGGCTCGAACCCGCGACCTTTGTACTACATGCCCGATATGGACGCGTCGTTATCTACTGTACGATTAGATTAGATAGGACGGCAGTGCACGGCACAGCTCGGGCTCCGCTGTCACAGCCGCTCTGACTCACTGGCCCCCAGGGCTGCGTCGGCATGCTGCACACAGACCAGCTGCGCACGGACCAGTGCGCACAGCCTGCCCTTATCTCCCCATGTATATAAGCCGGCCTCTGCTGCCCTAGGGACCTCAGTTTCGACCTCTTGTCCCTAGGTCAGTAAGCCCAGTTGTATTCTTACTTACTTCACTAACTAATACATTTCTTGTCCCTAGCCTTAGGTTTGAGCCCAGCTCGCCATCGCTTCGGTAAGAACTAAGTCGAACGCCCCCAGCGCCTTTGTTTGGTTTTCCCCTGTCACTTGACCCTAAGTTGCGACATTAGGTCGAAACTCCTCACCGCTGCCGGCGTTCTCCGGAACACAATCACTTTCTCACTTCCTATAGGTCGGGTGGTGCGCACCCTTACGATACCATACGATACGTAGATAGTCTACGTTACATCGCCAACACTCAGGGAACGAACCTTTCAGCACCTGCACTTCAGTGGGCGGTGCTTGTCCTTAACCGGACGTGTGGACTAGGTTCCTGCTGCATACTAGCCAAAAGCAGTACTGGGCCCCACGTAAACTGCGAACCTCACAGTCTTCTCGGGCGCCGTAGCGTAAGCTAGTATAGTACGGCCATTTTTAGTACGCGCACCTCCCCGTCCTTCCCCCATCCAACGTGGCTGCCTGCCAAGGCCAGATCCACGCATTCGACTCTCAGGACCTCGTCGACGTTTACATCCCAGACGGCCCTGAGACTGTCATCTATACTTGCAAGTAGCAGCCGTGCCCAAATTGGACACCCCGATCGATCGAGGAGGATTACCCTCGCTACAAGACAATCAGAAGGGCTCAACACCCCCTCGGTCCCCGCAGCATCCTCGTGTCCCGATCTGCCTCGCGGCATTCTCGCCCTGTCTCCCCCAGCTCCCGACTTCCTCAAACTGTCGTCGCCGGTCCAAGTCAAACACGAGGAGATCTCCCTCCAGACCCTGCGCCAGAGCCTGAGCCTGAGGAGGGTGACAGTGAAGAAGGAGTCTCGGAGTCCGAGTCCGCGGATCCTGCTCGGCCCGTCTCGCCGACAACGCTCGCCCCCGCGTCAGCAGTCCCTGACGTACGTGACCCCTCCCCCGAACTTTCTTCGGCGCCTTCACCGCCAACTCCGCCGAGAGGCCACTCGAGCACTCACTCCTCTCGAAGTTCGACCAGCGGAAGGCCACCACAGCCGCCTCCGCCCCCGCAACGTCCTCCGTCCCCCCCGACACCGATAATGTCGTCCCCTGCAGCTGCCCCCGACAAGAAGACGTTGAAGCTCCTCCTCCCACTCCGATACGATGGCAAAACCGTTATCGAGTGCAACCGGTTCCTGTCGCAGCTGCGCATCTACTGGCTGGTCAACACGTCGTTGACCACCATCGAGCTTAAGGTGCAGGTCGCACTTAGCCTGCTCGATGGAGACGCCCACGCCTGGGCCACTCCCTACTTCGCCCAGCTCGTGTTGGTGCAAATAGGAGTACAAGGGGCCACGACGCCATTCAGGAACGAAGTGGCCTTTGCCACCGCCTTCAAGGCCCGCTTCAAAAATCTCGACGACGAGGCGGCAGCACAAGTAGAGCTGGCGAAGCTCTGCGCGGACAAGTCGGTCCATAAAAAATGCACTGCTGCGGAGTTCTCCGCGCTGTTCAAGGGTCCGGCGGATTGCTCTGGGTATGGGGACCTGGAGCTACGCGACAAATACTTGAGCGGCATCCCCTCCCGCGTCTACCACAAAATCGAGCTCGAAATGTTCACTACGTGGAAAGATGCTGACAAGCGCGCCACGGAGGTCGAGCAGATTCTCGACATCAGCCGGGCCGGTCGGCCCGAGCTGAACAACTTCTTCTCGGCTCGAGGACGAGGACGCGGAGGGGCACGTGGTGGTGCACCCCCGACACATGCAGCTTCGGCCAGCATCAATGCGGCCGTCGGAAAAGGAGACTTTCCCGGCACATGCTTCGGCTGTGGGAAGCAAGGGTACCGATGCTTCGAGTGCCCCAACTGTAAGGACAAGCCTTACACAAAACGCGCCAACGCACAGGCTACGGTTGCCTCGGGTTCCACCCAGGCAGCGACAAGCGCCCCCGTCGCTTCATCCTCGGCGAGTACAAGCGCCGCTTCAGCGAAATCGGAAAGTTCCGAGCTGGCGGACTTAATAGCACAGATGAAGTCAATGCGCGAGGAGTTGGAGCACTACCGAGTGCTCAAGGAAGAGTCTTTTTGATCCAGTCCACACTTCATGCCGCACGCGTCGGGCCGCGTAATAATAATCTGTACAATGTATTGGCGACCGCAAATGTGTACGAATTGGACCATGGGTCCCAGCATTTCCACATCCCGGTGCGCCTTCAAGGAGAAAGACCAAGGAGAAAGACAGCACAAAGATATAATTGCAATGGTGGACAGTGGAGCCACCACGAAGTTCATCAACAAGTGTTTCATCACGGAGAATCGAGTACGGACGCGGAAATTGAAGGAGCCAATTCTGCTTTACAATATCGATGGAACGCTCAATAAAGACGGAAGCATCTCAGAGGTAGCCGTGCTACAGATGCAGATAGGAGAACACGTCGTGAAGACAGTGTTCACGGTCACGGACATTGGTCCAGAAGATGTGATCGTCGGGTTGGATTGGCTGCGAGAGCACAACCCCGAGATCAATTGGGAGTCAGGCTTCCTAAAATTATCACGATGCCCTGAAATGTGCAGTACCAGGAAAACTGGCCGAATGGAGCAAGCAGCGACTGCGCGTGATACAGGGGTCAGGCCCATGGCGCGCAGGCGTCCGCCGAAGTCCAAACGGTTGGTCATAGGTGCCTGCCGGAGTAAGGTACTCCCGGACTTTGAAGCCGAAGAGGATCCAGTGGAAATAGAGTGGGATGAGGCCGATTTGATCGAAGCCTGGGAGCAAGGCATCACGCTTCCCGGCACTCCTCAACTGTTCGTCGCAGCAGGGCATACGTACCCCCAGCTATTTGCTGAGGAGGAGATCAAAAAGAAGGTCATCAAGACCACTGAGGAGTCGGTGCCCAAACAGTACCACGAGTTTCTGAAGGTCTTCTCCAAAGAAGCATCAGAATGGCTGCCCGAAAGGAAGCTGTACGATCACGCGATCAAACTCGTGCCCGGCTACTCGACGT
>NW_020169845.1:323222-325407 GCF_002117355.1 Postia placenta MAD-698-R-SB12 | reverse complement strand
GGGGAGGTGCGCGTGCTACGAAAGGCCGTGGTAGCTAGCTTACACCTACGGCGCCCAAGAAGACACTGAGGTTCGCAGTTCACGTGGGGCCCAGTACTGCTTTTGGCTAGTATGCAGCAGGAACCTAAGCCACGCGTCCGTGAGGACAAGTACTGCCCACTGAAGTGCAGGTACTGAAAAGTTCGTTCCCTTAGTGGTGGCGATGTATAGTACGCTTATCTACGTATCGTAGCGTATAGCAGGGGTGCGCACCACCCAACCTGTAGGAGAGGAAAGATGAGTGTTTTTGTTTTTGGAACGCCGGCAGCGTTGGGGAGTTTCGACCTAATGTCGCGACTTAGGGTCAAGCGACAGGGGAAAACCAAATGCTGGGGGCGTTCGACTTATCTTACCGAAGCGATGGTGAGCTAGGCTCAAACCTAAGGCTAGGGACAAGTAAATGTATTAGTTAGTAAGGTAAGAAAAGGAATACAAAGGATGCTTACTGACCTAGGGACAAGAGGTCGAAACTGAGGTCCCTAGGGCAGCAGAGGCCGGCTTATATACAGGGGATGTTTAGGGGAGGCTGTGCGCGCTGGTCCGTGCGCAGCTGGTCCGTGCGCAGCATGCTGATGCGGCCCCGGGGGCCGGTGAGTCAGAGAGGCTGTGTCAGCGGAGCCCGAGCTGTGCCGTGCACTGCCGTCCTATCTAATCTGATCATACAGTAGATAACGACGTGTCCGTATCAGGCAGGTAGTACAGAGGTCGCGGGTTCGAGCCCGCGAAAAGGAAAAAATTAAAAACGGCTAGATGCCGTACCAACTCGTGACAGTTCCCCTACGCCGACATCGCTTGGTTCGTTCGATCGTGTCATATCTGCCAGTCTCGACAAGTGCGGCAAATCCTCATTCCTCCGACCATCGTAGTACCTGCCCCCATCTTCGCGAAAATTCACATCAACACATTGCACATGCCTGCCTCAGGCAGATACAAGTACTTGGTCCAAGGTAGATGCTCGCTCACGACTTACCCCGAGTTTCGAATGCTTCAAAAAGAGACAGCAAAAGCCCTCACCGACTGGATTTTTGAAGACATCCTCTGTTGATGGGGCGCGCTCAGTGAGATCGTCACCGACAACGGTACGGCGTTCATCAAGGCGGCCGATTACCTTTCGAAGAAGTATCACATCAACCATATTCGAATCAGTGGGTACAATTCGAGGGCGAACGGTCTCGTCGAACGTCCGCACTTTAGCACGCGACAAGCCTTGTTTAAGACAGCCAACGGAGATGAGAAGAAATGGTCCCAAGCTGCGTATTTTGTATTTTGGTCCGAGCGCATCACAACTCGACGACGCATGGGCTGCTCACCCTACTTCGCTGTTACGGGCACCCATCCGCTCATTCCTCTCGACATCGTCGAAGCTACGTATCTGCAACCACCACCGACTTCGATTCTTTCGACGACTGATCTCATCGCCCGTAGGGCCATTGCGCTCCAGAAATGCGTCGAGCAAGTCACCGAACTCCACTCGAAGGTCTACGAAGCACGTCGAACTGCAGCAATTCGCTTCGAGAAAGAGCACGAGCACTCAATCCAGGATTTTGACTTCAAGCGCGGAGCCCTAGTGCTCATACGCAACACGAAGATCGAGAAGTCCCTCAACCGCAAGATGCGCCCGCGATATCTAGGCCCCCTCATCGTTGTCTTGCGCAACAAGGGCAGCGCGTACATCGTGTGCGAACTCAACGGTACAGTCCTCGATCGACCCATCGCAGCATTCCGCATCATTCCGTATTTCACGCGCAAATCCATACCAATTCCCGAAGATCTCAAAGATGTCTCGACAGAGTGCCTTCGAGAACTCGAACTATCGAATTCTCTAGGCGACGACGATGATGAAGTCGAGGAAGCCAAAGAACGCGATGAATAGAGGTTCTTCCCTTACTTGTACAACATGATACGTACTTTCTTCTCTCCATTCCTGCTCTCACGTTATGCAATATGTTTGATTTTCTCCTACGTTCTAGACCATCCCTTGTACGAATATCTTCGATTCAACTCGATAGTCGCAATATCGTTCGACGTTCTACGAACGCTTCGATTCGACCGTTGCGCGGAGGCTCACCTTAGACGAGTCCTCCTAGGCTGTGATGACAAACTGAGCCCATATTTTCATTAAGTCCATTTTCCCTTGCTACAAACA